>NC_143014.1:202997780-203310280 GCF_055824585.1 Amblyomma mixtum
TCAAACGGTGTAATTTGGCACGGCTGGTCAGCGTGTGAAGCCCTGCCGTGCGTAAAAGATCTGTGACTGAATGCATGCGGCCGTAGCAGTTGAAGATAAAGCGCACGGCTTTCCTTTGCACCATCTCGAGCGTATTAACGTTGTTTTTAGTGTGGGGGAACCAGGCTATGTTGGCGTATTCTAAGACCGGACGGATAAAAGTGACGTAAGCAAGAAGTTTTGTATCGGATGTAGAATGACGAAGGGCCCTTTTAAGGAAAAATAACTTGTTCAATGCTTTGCTGGCTATGGTTTGAACATGCGTAGACCAGTTTAAGTCAGAAGTGATGACTACACCCAAGTAACGATATTCGGTCACACTACGGATATTCATGTTATTCCAAGAATACACATAATCTAATTTACAGGTTTTTTTGTAATAGACATAGAGACCGTTTTTTCAAAATTAATTACCATCTGCCATTTATTACACCACTCTGCAATTTTTCCTAGAGCATTGTTAAGTTTTTCCTGGTCATTAGAGTCTTTTATTTCTTGGTACAGCACGCAGTCATCCGCGAATAGTCGCATTTTTACTTCGGTTTCATTTGATATGTCGTTAATAAAAAGTAGAAACAACAGCGGGGCTAAAACTGTACCCTGAGGTACTCCTGAAAGAACAGGTACTAACTTGGAGGCATGATGGTCGTATTGTACAAATTGATAACGGTCAGAGAGGTAATTATAAATCCATCGTACGAGTGGTCCATCACCAAATATAATTCTAAGTTTAAAGTGGAGTTTAGCATGAGAGACTCGGTCAAAAGCCTTGGACAGATCCAGGAAAAGGGCATCGATTTGTGACTGATTGTTGAGGCACTGCGCAAAATCATGCATAATTTCTACTAGTTGCGTAGTCGTTGACAAGCCACTACGAAATCCATGTTGGTTTCTGTGGAGTATGTTATTGACTTCAACAAAATTTGTCAGAAATTTCAAAATAATGTGCTCCAGTAATTTACAGCATGTACATGTCAGTGATATGGGTCGATAATTAGCAGCAGATGAAATATTGCCAGATTTATGTACCGGAATTACTTTCGCTACTTTCCACTCCTCAGGAAGGCTACACTCGTCGATTGATTTTTGATATATCAGGCAGAGGTATTTACTTATAGGCTCGGCATATCGCTTGAGAAATTTGTTCGGGATTCCATCTGGTCCATCACATTTCTTATCATCCATGTTTAACAACATCATAAGCACTCCCGCCTCGGATATTGAAGGAGTGCCTGACAGCGTGGTCTTACATTCGAATGCAGGGGTAAGGTCAGAAGAGTTGTTATCATGTGTGAACACTGACTGAAAGTGAGTGTTAAAGGTGTCAGCGTCAAGTCCTTCGGTGGATTTTGCCTTGCTGATTGTGCGTTGGGAACTTAGATATCTCCAGAATTTGCTGGGTGCTGTTTTAATGAACCCATTAAGTGTGGTTTTACAATAAGTCAGTTTAGCAGACTTTATTTTGCTTTTTAATAAGTTAGTTAGAGAGTGAAGGCGAGTAAGGTAGTTTGCAATCGGGCGTATTTTGTTTGATTTTCTCAGTCGTTTGATTTTACGCTTGAGGAGGATAGCATCGCGTGTCATCCATGGATTCTTTTTCTTTGTGCATTTAGTTACAGTGGGAATGAAATTGTCAATGCAATGCCTGACGTGAACCTTAAAACATGCCCAGACCTGATCAATGGTTGACGAACCATCCATACACAGTTCAAGGAAATTGGCGTATTCATGGACGAGATATGTCATAATGGCTGCGTCATCTGCCTTTCCAAATGCTAAAATCGGCGATCTATCTATTTTCACAGCCAGAGGAACAGGGAAAGGCAGAGTGCAAAACACAAGCTTATGGTCTGACAAGCCTTCTAGTATTTCAGTGTCTATTTCAGTTGATGGAAAATAATCAGTAACGAAAACCAGATCGAGTATCGAGCTGGACGACCCTTGAATGCGAGTAGGTGTGTGGACAAGTTGGATCAAGTTAAATGCGAATATAATTTCCGAGAGAGCATTATTATGAAGTGATTTCGGTACTTGAGAGCTCCAGTCCGGTTCTGAAATATTAAAGTCTCCAGCCAAAATAATTTTGTCACCTGATATGTGCCGGTGCATATAATCAAGTAAAGGAACCAGGTACTCGGGATCAGCGTTTGGTGGCCTATAGACAGCGCCAACGTGCAGGACGTATCCTTGTATGTTTAGTTTGCACCAAATACTTTCTACGTTCGGTACATCAGGCATAGGCGTGAAAGATATATCATCCCTCAAGATAATGGCCACACCCCCGCCTCTCGATGCTCTATCTTTGCGCAGAATAGCATAGCCTGGTGGAACAACTTCATTATCTGAGACGTTTGAGTGACGCCACGTTTCGGATATAGTCACCACGTCCGGGCTCAGTGCCATCAACAAAGCTTCCAGGCATTCCACTTTGTTGATAAGACTTCGCGCGTTTAAGTTCAGAACGGTTACTTTGGCTGAGATCGCGTGATTCTTCGATCTGGGCTGGATACTTCGTCGTTTTTTGGCTTTACCTCAACCATGTCGTCGCTTTCTGCGTCCCATGCAAAAAGGCGGCCAGCTATGCGAACTTTATCATAAGTTAACATTACCTTTTCTTTCCGGTCCCGATTTGTTTTAGTTTTATTTCAAAGCTTTTTCCTTATGTCACGAACGTTGCGTGAAAAATCTTCGCCAATAGAGTAGCTGGTATTTTTCAGCTTCTTGCAATTTTGAAGGATTTTCGTTTTGTCTCTGTAGTCATGCAGCTTAAAAATTACCGGTCTAATGTAAGTCTCGTCGTTTGGTTTTGCTCTACCAAGTCGATGAATTCTATCTATTCCCGCAATGTCAACGTCAAGAATGTCTTTTAGAATTCCATCTACAACTGCCTCCTGAAGCGTTTCAGAGGATTCTTCCTCAGGTTCACTCAAGCCGTAAACAATCTGTTCGGCTGATTGCCTTATTTGAGTTTGTCACGGTCACTAGCGTTGGAAATGACCACTGCGTTTGCTCCATCAGCTTTTCGCACCAGCACCCTGTTGCTGTTGTACCATACTTATAGTTCTTACTTATACTTATAGGCCCACAGTTTCGTTTCAACCAACAAGGCGCGTCTTTTTAGTCAGGTTCTCTGATACAAAACCGCTGTCGTTGTCGCTGGCCAGCTTTTTCCTGTTTTGCCACCATTTATTTCTGATAGCCTGGTTTGCAAAACGGCAGATTATGCCGGGGGTCTTATCTGGCTTTGAAGGCAGGCGATGGGTTGCCACAACGTCACTTTCCAGAAGCTGTGGCAAGTTGTTCAGCGCTGTAAGCTTACTTATTTCTTAAAGCAAGTTTTCATTCTCCACAGGTTTAATGCCATGAAATTCAAAGTTCAGCTTTCGGCTTCGCCATTCCACTTTACTTTTCAATTGCAATATTTCACTGTCTTGAGCCTCAACCTTCTCTATGCATTGCTCGAGTTTCTTTACTTCATGTTTATTCCTTTCTATTCGCGTTAAAAGCTCGTCGTACCGTTCACTCATGAACTGGACTGTGTCTTGAACGCTTTCAACTGTTCCTTTTAGGGGAAGAAGATACTCAAGTTTTTCGTTGATGGATTGCAACATTGCTCGAACATCTTGTGCATGTGAGACATTGTCAGTATTATCGGGTGGTGGAGCACGACCCTTAGTACGTCTGCAAATTGTACAGCGCCAAGCATTGTGGTACTGCTCCCCCTTCGCCTTGATTGTAGCATCAGAAATCCCTGCGCACTTTCCCGTGTGGTACGTAGATCCACAATCACTACAATCTATTATTGATTCTGATTCTTCGAGTTGTGCTTCACACGATGTACACTCTTTTCCTAGAGGCATGATAGCACCTTGGCAGCAGCAGCAGCAGCAGCAGCAGTAACAAAAGCGGGATTATATTAAGACGAATTAGCAACTAACCTGTAATAGCAGAGAACACTTCTTTACAAATGGGTTCGTCCAGTGCTGCTGCAGCTGCCAGTGTGACAGATGCAGGTCGCTGGGCTTGCTTTATAGCTTGATTCGATAAGTGGGTGTGTCAGCTCGAGGGAGCGATGCAGCCACGAAATAAGTATCCGCTTCACAGCGACGAACGCATGTGGGCGTAGATGATGGTAAGTTAAGGCTCAGGTGTGTCGCAGCATCATATCTGTAATAGAAGAGAACACTTCTTTACAAATGGGTTCGTCCAGTGCTGGTGAAGCTGCCAGTTTATTGCGATAGTTACCTCTTTTTTTTGGCGATTGCACATTTTATTCTGGTAGCGGGAGAGCGACGTTTCTGAAAAAAAAAATGGCGGCGGGATGAGAGAGAGAGAGAGAGAGGAAGCTTTATTACCATAGAATTTTGCCTTCGAAGGTGCTCTTTATACAGATGCCCAACGCTAGTTACGATCTCCCACGCAAGCGGCATCAGCAGAAAACTGGTGGCCGGCCAAGGCGAGGGAGCGTCAGTGTACCCACAAAGCTCTGTTGGGGTTGCGGGTGAGCGGTTAGGGGCTGGTGGCGCATTCCCAGGCCATGCAGTGGAGGGTCGGGGGGCCTGCGCATAAGCTTCAGGTTGAAGGTCTGTCGATGATGGGGCTTGCATGCCGGTTGTGGGGCAAGGGGGAAGTGTGTGTCAGTAGCTGCCGATAAAAGACAGCTTCTTCTCTCGAAGTTGTGTGGTGGAACGGGCGGTACTCGCGGTGGTACTCGCGGCACCCGCTTAATTTCTTCTGCGAAGGAGAAGTGCGCTGAGTCCTTGTCCTGCATTGCGGGCCGGGCTCGAAGAAAACTGATTCCGTGGTTCGCAGGCGAGTACGTGTAAGCACTCATTCCTGGGAACATCGTGATGTCCTGGTAACGAGACGATTCGGTAGCAGCAGGGGAGGTGGCAGATGCATGACCCGATATTCGTACCACGCAGAGGATGAGGCTGTCTCTTGGCAGCGTCTACACGTCTACACCTTTACGTGAGTGTGTAAAGATGATTGTCGGTTGATGGTCCGTGTGGAGTCCATGGTGAGGTCTTGTGCGGTGCTGGTGTGAAGTTCAATGGCGACTAGCACCGCTGAGCCGTCGGTTTCGGTCACCGTAGTAGTTCCTCCTTCTTGCCTCGGCAGCGAGGACGCATCTGTGCATATCACGCATTCGGGCCAGTCTGATCCGCCGCGGAGCTTCTATACCCAGCGTGCGCTGAGTTAGCTTCAGGCATGATGTCTGCCTGGGTCCATATTGCGTGATCGTCGCGTGAGAGTCATAGCTTGTGGACGAGCTAAAGTATCGGAGTGCTACCGTGCCTTTCCTCTGAATTTTCATCCCCGCGCCCGGTGAGAGTTAGACCACAACGTAAAACTTTCATACGGCGATGGGAACGCTCGTGGCGAAAAATGAAAACAAAGTAGCACTAGGCACTTAGCTCACCCGCGCTTACCATTTTGAGGAAGAGGGGGAGTTGTTGATATAGGAAAGGCGCGAGAACACGGCTTCTCGACTTGTCAGGTTGGCTGGTGACTGTGTGGGAACAGCACATTTTTGGAAGCCGTCACCTCCCGCTTGTAGCTTTCGCTCCTCAGCAAACAACTTGTGAGATGATTCTCCATTTCGACTACACGACTCCATTTAGACTAGGCACAATAAAGAAGACGAAGGGCGGGCTGCAACGTGACGTCCTGAGGCAGCCGCCTCGCTATGCTTCCTACGTCCCGCTGGCCATCACCAACGGTGGCCATGACGTGCTCCTTCACCGGGTGGTGCACAAGTTCTTCTCCGTCTTCCATGGTACCACGGACGACAGATGGCAAAAGTATAGAGGAGGCGCAGTCAGCAGAGTTTGCTGTATGACAAAGGACGCGAGTAGAAGCCCTGGCCACCGGAAGGTCAGCAGTTTTTTCTTTTGTCATCATGGAGGCGGCGTGGTTGCAGCACTTGACGTGCTTCATCAAAAGGGTCGATCGCGAGGCGGAGGACTCCAACAGCTTCATGACTCAGATGTTTGGGCACGTTCACATGATGTTCTGCGTCTCCGATGACATGAAACGCGTATGGCGCATGCGCACGAGAGGAACCAACACCAAGGCTTTATGGGAGACGGAAGACTTCACAAACGTCCTAGACGAGATCTACCAGCAGGACGGCGAGCTTTTTCGTGCCTTCGAATGTGACGAGAGCAGGTGTTACCAACCCACGTGAGGTTTCGAAAACAGAGTTGGTCGGAATGTGGAAGAGATGAATGGCAGCGCGGTGAGGAATGGGTAGCAGCAGGTAATCGCTTACGCCGTGTCCGCGCTGGCTGTGTTGCACCAGTAGTAGTGAATGCATGATGCAAGCAACGACGATGTTGTCCCCGACGTCTGTAGTAGCCTTCATCAGCGGTGTATCCTGACAAGCGTACCATTTTTTATGGTCAGACCCTGACTTGTCGTTTTGATAGGGCTGGTCAAGAAGGTTTCTGTTGTGCGAAAAATCGCAGAGGAGGTCCAGTGTCGGAACGAAGGGCGGGACATCCTTGGGCTCTACCTGAGTATACTGGGTAGTGGTACATACGTATGCTGCCACCACATAGGAAGAGTCCGTCACATTGTAGGCGGTGAGGAACGCCCTCTTCAGGACTCGTGCATGTAGAACGAGGGTGTAACTGCAGGGCGGCGACGGCTGTTGCAGCTCGCACATAGCCCGGTGCTGCGCCATCGATGCAGGACTCACAGCAGAGGCATCTTCCAGTAGACCATTGAGGCACCAACTGCTCTTGCTCGCGGCGCAATAGTCCAACTGAAAGGATGCCGCAACTGAGCCACAGGTTTCATTGAACGCTTTGATGTACTACACCAGCGCCTCCGCTTTGAGCGTGGAAACGTTCTCGCGTTGAGCTAGACAGTGAGGTAGGACTTCGTTTGATGCAGCACGGAAAATGAGCAAGGCTAGTCGTGCGAAAGATAGGCAGTGGGCCCGGTATGTTCTCTTGTATGACGTGAACCGAACGCAGTGCAGAGGAAACGTACGCCACGAGAATCCCGATGTTGTTGTTGTTAGCCTTTCAAAAGATGGCACATACCCACACTGGGGGATCGGAAAACATAGCAACCGGTAATGCTTGTGCGATTCATTTGGCTCTTCCCGAGAGACCTGTCACGACAAATCATTAATTTAATTGTCATGTGCCATGGTGGACATTTTGATCATAAATCACTGGGCAGGTCGCAATAACTTCACAAGGTCACGTGACCTAAGTGGCAGGTGAGCCACCTGCTTTCGCCGCCAACGACGACGGATTTTCTGTAGAGCGGGAGCCTTAACGCCACCGCGTTAATATGTACGGCAAATGGGGACATATGAACTATAAGGGCTGCTCCACCACCTGGGGGCTTCCCTCCAACCTTTGCTCGTAATAAAGGCTTTTTCCCGCTCTCTCTTCCTTGAAGACAAAACGTGTATGCGCAGTATCTAACTGACTAGCTTCTATTTTAGTGCGCTATCACTAAGACCTTCCCTCATCGGTTTCGCCTGTCTGTCTGGCGGCGCGGGTTGCTCGGGGTCGCACAAGCCCTGCCGGTGGCAGCACCTGCCATCGCAGGGCAGTGGCGCATCGCTTAACCACGGCACCACTGCTTCAGAAGGAATCTCTGAATGGAAAGTAGAGAATCAGAAATTCCACATACATGGGCATTAACCTATTGACGCTATTGCGTCATACCCATAAGGGCGAGCTTAAGTGTTCCCTCCAGTTTCAGTGCGCCAGTATTAAGGCCCCACTCACCGATTTCGCCCATCTTTGTTTCAAGCCTGCTTGACCTTGAAAACCAAGCATCGAACCAAAACCAAAGTGCTATGCCTACCTAACCACGCTAATTTGTCCGGCATTTTTTTTTAACTCCGACTTCAAGCTCGCGCATGTCACGTAACACCTGACTGAGGCTTGTTTAAAAATTTGGTCAAACATATGCGTGTATTTTCTTAATGAAGGAATGTATTTAGTGCGTGCTTTCGCCATTTTCAACGTCCGCAACGTTTTGCCAAACAGCTGCAATCGAACCCCAAGGTTGGCTTACGATAGAGCGCCCAATTGTGCTTAGCTCTCGTTTGCATGAGCGTAAGTACACTAAATTATACTGCATGGCTACGTACGATACTGGACAGATGATTGCATCGGCAGGAGGATAAGTTATTCATGTTATCCAGCTGCGCTCGAAAGAGTAGTAGCAAAAGCAGGCGAAGAAGAATATAGCCTTCAAAGAATGCATGGACTTTTAGGAGAGCTTCTGCAAGCGAAGCGAAACAGAGCGGGGTAATCCAGGCGTAACAAAAATTAGTCCGGAAATTTTATTTCATTCTTTCTGGCCGTGCTGCTTTTACTGCAGTCAGCAATATCCTTCGATGTGGGATGGATGGGTGGGTCCAGCCTGCCATCTTCTCGGAGAGGAAATAAAGGTGGCGTGGTTGTTCCCTCCGTCTCATGCATCTTGAGCTCTTCTTCGGTGACAACCTCTTCGGCGCTCTCTTTGGTGTGTGCGCGGAAAGCCATGGTCGTTACTAAGCAGTGGTTGTGGGCGGCGTGTTCTCAGTGCACACCACGGTGGGGGACCCGTTGTGGTTAGCATTGCCCGCAAAGAAAATGGCCATGCCGGCTGCCTCCGCAGTAGCGGGAGAGGAAGCAGTAAAACCACAGCGCAGATGAAGCGCAAGCGAAGCCATCTCCTTCCGCATGGCAAGCGCGAACAATGGCAACGCCGAGGCGGCGATGAGTTAGATTCGACACTATCTTTCGCAGTATCTCTTGCGACTAGTGCAGTATATTTTGATTGTTGCTACCTCACGGGTGCACTACATCCGACACTTTCATCCTTTTAATTGGTCTTCTGCGGTCTCATATTGGCGCCGGCACGTCGTTTTCTGAAAGAGCGGCTCCACTTGGTCCTCCGCGGACTCGCGCCACCGCGACTATTCACACGTCGCCTTCTGAAAGAACCATGGCACCGAAGCTGAGAAGAGTAGCGTCGACAAGCGTCATACAGGTGGCTGCAGCTGCAGGTTCTCTGCGGACACCCGTCGCCGTTACCATCGACATGCAGTCTTCCTGAAGAAGCACGCTTCCACTTGGTCCTCTAAGGACTAGCATCAGAGGAACTTGGGACCCGTCGTCTTTTTATGGAAGCAAGGCTCCGCATCATCCTTTGCAGACCCACGTCATGACTATTTTTCAAATGCCGCTTATAAAACCACGGCGACAAGACAGCGAAGAGTATTGTCGATACGCTGACCTTGGTGGCTTTGACTGGCCCTCTGCGTACTCCTAGCTGTGCCGCTTGGGAACTGCCGTCCTCCTAAAGAGAAGCTCCGATTGGCCCTTGTAGTGCCGGAGCTCCTATTTCGCTGGCGGGCCTGTCTAAACCAGCGCTGCGCGCCCGCCGGCGCTCAAAGCAGGCCCAGACTTTCTCGGACAAGTCGCGACATGCAGCGTGACTCATCCCGCTGCCGCGGCGCCGACACGGACCCTTCCTCCTGTCCTCCTCTCCGTCGGTGCGAACTCCTCCGACGCTCGCCGGCTCTCGACCATTGGTCTAATTTGAACGGTGGCCAGTGATTGGAGGATTTGAACGGCTGGCTGCCGTAACCGTTACCAGCGGCTATAAAAACGGAGCCGCGCTGAACCCGAGCAGCAGACGGGCAGCAGAAGAGCCATCACGCCGGAGCTACGCTCGCCGCCGGGGCCGCCCTTCTTCTGTGTGCCTGCCCGTGGTGCTCTTGACCCTTGTATCATGTAAAAGCCCTTGTACATACTGTACATAAAAGTCATTTTACTCACCGTCGCCTCGACCGTTTCCTGGGTGGGATGCCCCAGTCCCAACACCCTCTGCGGACTCTCGCTACCGCTCTATTTTAGATGTCGCCTTCTTAAACGACCATGGCCCCAAGACAGCGAAGAGTAGCTTCGATACACTAACCCAGCTGGCTTCGATTGGCCTTCTGCAGACTCCTAACAGCGCTGCTTTGTACATGTCGTCTTCTTAAGAAGGACGTCTCCGCTTGGTCCTCTGCGGACTCTCGTTACTGCTGCTTTTCAAATGTCGCCTTCTTAAAAAACGATGCCGCTGAGACAGCGAAGAGTAGCGCCGATACGCTGACCCTGCTGGCTTCGATTGGCCCTCTGCAGACTCCTAACAGCGCTTCTTTGTACATGTCGTCTCCTTAAAGAAGGACGTCTCCGCCTGGTCCTCTGCGGAGTCGCGTTACAGCTTCTTTTTACATGTCGCAGTCTTAAGGAACCATACCACGGCGTCGAAATGTGCCGTTTCCCCGCTCACCTAAGGGGTTGCCGTTGGTTCTCTGCGGGTTCGCAGTGCCACCACTTCGTACTTGTCGTCTTCTTAAAGAACCACGGATCCTGTTGATGCTCTGCAGATTCGCTTCACCCCGACTTTTAACATGTCGTCTTCGTAAAGAAGTGTGGCCGCAGTTCCGTTTAGTGCCAAGAACGCATACGCCCAATTCCGTTATAACGCTCATATGCAGCCATCTTGAGCGTCGGGAAGGTCCGGGCCAGAGGAGTGGACGCTGAGATCTCGTGCGGTGTTTACCTTTCCTCTTCATCAACCTGCATGGCGGTGTTCGTGGGAAAGGCTGGATTTTGTTTTGCAAAGCGTTGATGATGACTTAAATGTAGGAAAACAGTGAATTTTATATTTTGAAGTACTTGTGCAAAGGATGAAGTTCAAATTAGAGTGGAGATAGACTGCCTTTGTCCATACAGCATGGCATGCTTCGCTGTCCAACGACAGACCGTTGCTGTATGATACCAAATCCTGGTTATTTTTTTAGTGCAAGAGGCACTGACAGGAGATAGCGCATGCCACCGGGAGGAGAAAGAAATCTCATAATCTTCTATGCTTCAATGGACATAAAAATAAATAACAAACTTGAACGCTCAAAGGCAAAAATCGCTTACAACAGCTGCTGTTTCGTAACGCATTACGGAGTATCGAAATCGTGCCGGGAGGTTTTTTTTTACTCGCCATATTAACGGCCTGCAACTTCTAAATCCGTATAAACACAGAGCTGTGCAAAAAAAAATGAAGACCTTCAAGCTAAGCTTGAGATTCGAATTAAAATTTGCGGACAAGATTGACTGAAGCTGCAGAGACGGCTGTTAATTGAAGTCGACTACGTTAGGCTAGAGGTGTCGAGAGTGAATACCAATCTGAAATTACTTAACAGCGTCGTCAAAAATATGCGCCTTCTGGAATTCGAACCATGTGCCGCTAAAAAAAGTTTCAAATGTAGGCTGAAGGTATAAGCTGGTGAGTGTCAGTGGTCTTGATGACCGAACAATGTCGAGGTCAAAGGCCTAGCGTCGGCTCATGGGAGGACTATGCCGCTTCAATATCAGTCGGAAACAAAAGGAAGTGTCTGTCTCCGACCCGCATTACTCATCGAGTTCCAGCATGAGTCTGTGCGAAAAAACGTTAACACCCGTTTTAATGCAAAAATGCATTTTACGCCTACATCTCCGCCTCTTTGTGCCAGCCCATTTTCCTCCGTCCAACCGCCTGTCCTCCTGCACCACTACCAGATAAAAAATACTGGGAGACGATCTACCAGCTCTGATTGGAGCTCGATGTCGCATCTCATTATTGCGCAGTTGCGAACGTGTTTAACACATCAAATCACTACACTGTTTATGCAAGGCTGCCGGTAATATTTCTAGCAAATATTTGCACTTACCTAAGTCGCTGACGGTTCAGCACATATTCCACATATCGCCGCACCATGCCACTAGGCGCCCTGAACTTCGCCTTCAAGGACAGCTCATCCCGAATAAGTTACTTGGAGGAGCATGGATGTCACCAGGAGTCTGAGAAGGGTTAAGGACAAATATGTGCAGGGAGGTCCTACGTGTCAGCTGTGGGAAGGATAAAAGCCCAGCGCAGAAGGAAGCGGAAACCGGTGGAGGTAGGAGTTAGAAAGGCGAAAAGAGGTTAGCGGTTCAGATTTCCCCCGGCGCTCGAGATAGGAGGTCGTCGCCCGAGACTCGTCTCCAAAGATGACACCGGCCGATTGTCTGCTAACGTATCAGAATGAATTGAAGCAATGATACGCGTCACGGGGACGAACCAAGCTAATGCTTACAACATTGGCGAAAACTTCCACTACTGCCACAATCGATCGGTGGAAGCGCGATAGGCTTCCCATGCGGCTGGCGAATCTTCGACCACGGACAACCAGCGTTAGCAGGACGAAACGGCGCTGCAAGGATGCTGTTCTGCTCATGCACCAAAAAGAAAGAATTCATCAAAAAAAGCCCGAAAGGCTCGCTTGCGCACTCGCAGCTTTGGCACTGGGGAGTTTACATTGCGTAGCTGCTTTAAGAGACCGACCAGTGACCAAAAAGTGTCATGAGATTATGGCGGAAATGAAAAGACCTTGCCACATATTGGAAAGATTGGGCACTCCAATATCCAAAAAATGAGGATTTATAATTTTTACTTGCCATAGAAAATCGCTTAAAACGAACTGAACTGTCATCTTTGGGTGAAAATGTGCTGCTATCGGCATATCCCACCACGTGACCACACTTCAGTGAAATATCAGTGATTTGATTTAAGTGCGCAGCTTTTTTTTTCTTTCAGAAGGGTCCGTCATATTTTATTACTGTTTGAGTTCCCTCCAGTAGGCCCTTCAGTGAAAAGCGCCGCCCCCTTCGCATTGCCGATGGTGTGTTTTTAGTTTTTGTCAGTGCCGCAGAGTTTTGCATTTCTTTGGTGAAGCGGTAACAACGGTCCTCTAACACTTTCGCCGACGAGGTGTACGTCACTGTGCCGTAGAGGCTTTGGGTGTATAAACTGAAATGAACGGTACTCTATGATAACAGCATATAATTACTATTTGGCTGGTGAACTGTATGCTAGTTTTCGATGCATAACTTTTTACGACATGCGACCGCCATCACGCTCGCTGATCATCGGAATACACAAAAACGGGGGCATGCACTTAACCAATAAATTCTCTGTAAACATCTTCTCCAGTGTTTCTGACAAAAACATTGCAGAATTGAGCACTTCAGCCAGCGCCGCGGCGGCTGAATTTCGATGGAGGCGAAATTCTAGAGGCCCGTGTACTGTGCGATGTCAGTGCACCTTAAAAAACCCCAGGACAACGAATTTACAAAGTCCTTCACTACGGCGTCCCTCATAGCCTGAGTCGCTTTGGGACGTTAAACGCCCATAAAACAAACTAAATCAACTTCAGGCAGCAAGCTTTCCGGCGCGCAGAAAAAAAAATTAGGTGCTTAAAATTCAGTGGTCGGTCCCTTTAAATGCCCGTAGCACATTCATTTGTATATTGCACCACATTGCACAAAGGCCGGTAATTGAGAGGAGTGTTTTGGTGCATTTACTACAATTCAAGACGATGAACACACTACAGATTCTATATTTTCGCACTTGCGATAATGGTGCTATGTTTTCAAATCAGCATAAGATAGTTGAACGTCGGATCCTGCGCCGCACGTCCGAGTGCAAAAACATTTCATTTTAAGAGGCATATTGTAGCCTTCACTTTCCAAATTCATTCATTCGATAACATTTGCCAAACACTGTATGTCGAATATAAGTTCTCGTTTTGTCTCTAAGAACCGAAATCCATTATATAGTTACCTTGGTTTGTTCTACTTAGTCATAATTCCAGGCTGCAACATTAGAGAACAACACGAAAATTGACCCTCCCTCCCTTCCTTACGTTGCTTTGTTCTTAGTTTCCCGGAGAAAGGGTACCATCTGACATGCAATGTGTTGGTGAGCGTCGCTTAACCGGACAAGGGAGGGGCAAGTTTTCTGTACCTTTAAGTAGATAGTGAGAATTTAAACATTCAATTCATACCATTAGGTAATCGAAAAAAGCCAGATTTTTCTGAACGTGAGTTTAGAAGACATATTGGCGGTTATTGTGACGTTTCCCATCCCCCTTCATTCAAACGCAAATGGCTTCGCTGATTGCCAAAGCGAAAACAGCTAGCTTTTTTCAGAGCACCCAGAGTCGTCTACGTCTTGGTACACCGTTGGATGCCTTTTGTTCTTTACTCCTGATCGACTGTGCGGTGCTGTGATTGGCCGTATGCGCATGATGACCGTACATAGTGGGATCTTCCGTGTGCAGGCGGACATATTATGAGAAGCTCGGGTAGAAACGACAGGAATTTTCAGTTACTTACATTGCTTCGTCATCTATTATGACTCCTTAATTGAGTGACTGATTGATTATTGAATTTTCGCGCTCCAAAGCATCACCACACGCTGCACAACGCCACTAGGCGTGCATTCAGGCAATTAAATACAGCCACTTAATGGACTATCGACACCTAACTTTAGCTGCATGTTTTCTTCTCTGTAATGATGCATAAAACACTAGAATACAGGGATCACCGCGTGGTATTCGCCTACTACCGCTAAATAATTTATAATTGAACAGCTTAGGTTTCATTACGCGAACGATGCCTGTGATGTGTAAGATGTGTTTAGGTCAGGTAGGGCGTGAAGAAAAAAATGACTGTGGTTTAACTCTGGTTGACCTAAAGGAGTGCGAAAGCACGTTGCTTCTTCCTCGCCTCCGTCTGTCTTCTTGCTCTCTCCTCAGCTTTATCCATAGCGAGACTGTACAGCCGAGCCGAAGCGCACCGATATAGTATACCCCGATAGCATCACCTCCTCTCCCGACGATGAAATCCAGTGCACGTTAAAGAACCCCAGGTGGTAGAAATTTCCGGAGTCCTTAACTACGGCGACCCTCATACGGCTACTGATCCGGAGTACCCGGGGCCGATCCCGACAACAGCGGCCGCGAGGCGAAACGCAAAACGCGCCCGTGTGCTGTGCGAAGTCAGTGCACGTTAAAGATCCCCAGGGGGTAGAAATTATTCCGAAGCCCTCCACTACGGCACCTCTTTCTTCTCTGAATCCCCCTTTATCCATTACCTAACGGCGCGGTTCAGGAGTCTACCGGTATGTGATACGATAATGCGCCATTTCCTTTCTACAAAAACATACTTTCAACGGAGCAGCCCGGAACACTACCGAGATTTCGAGCGGCTCCAACGAGCATTTCTGAGCACGATACGTTCACATTGCAAAAACATCAACATTCTCCTCAACTCTAATGCAAGCAATAAAAATATTACACTGCTCAATAATGTAAAAACTGCGTCGGTCTGGATTGAAGCGCATTAGCTTTATACTTTCCATCGCAGAGGACGGAAACGCCAATGGTGTCAGTGTTGCCACTCTCCTACAAAACTGGGACAGCCCATCGTACAAAAGGCAGTGCCTTTTCAAGACAACGCAACTGGCCTTTAATAACTACCAAAGAGCTCCAACCACTAAAAAAAAGAGTGTACAGTCTTTGTCAAAAGTTTAGAGCCCAGGGGGTTTGCTTCTAAGCCTAGTAGTGGGACTCCTGAAGCATTTGTGGCAGCCCTAGCCACTGCAGGAGGCAGAACCAGAAATCATCTTGCCTTCAGGAAATTTGGAGCGCTGGAGATGCATTACCAACCACACAGTGTGGCTCAGAAGCAAACCCCCTGGGCTCCAAACTTTTGACAAAGGCTGTACATCAGCATTCAATTCAGGTTTGTAAATATATATTTTTTGTCAGTAGCGCAAAATCGAAAATAGCGATTGTGGCGCCACACATGCTCGGACTAACACACGAGAATTTCAAGGGCCATTACGATTAGCGGCGCACCAGCGACATTACGTTCTCCACATGCGCATTTCAACGAAATCCTTAGGTGGGGAGGAAGGGGGGAGCACGGCAAAGTACTATGGATATTTCGTATTGCGGCTTCATCCAAATGCGCGACCTTTAGCTCCGTAGTTGAACGCCAAATCCACTCAGCCACCGCGGCAAGCCACCACTGCAGCCGAGTATAGCTTGATGCGGGGCTAGTCCCATGATCCGCCTCGTCATGTGCTGCTTCCCTATGTGCGACCCGAGCCGCGTTAACTCACTGCCAAGACTGGCCATCACTGCAATACCACCGCAACCATGCAGAGCGCAAGACGAGGCTTTCATGCAGATCGCAAGACGAGGCTTTCATGCAGTGTGCGCGTGTTACACGTGTTCAACGTGTGACAACGCAGCTTACCCCTCAGGGGCATGAATTCGAGTAGAGACGGCTGCATACCATCGAATTATTTTATAGTACGCAATGAAAAATAAAGAAAAGTCCGTATTAAGTGAATAAAAAAAAAGATGGAGTTCTCCAAGAACTCCTTTGCCAACGTCCGATTGGCCGCAGGTCTTCTCACAGGCGGCGGACCACTCGGAGCTTCGGGGAGAGCCCAGTTCGCTCCGTGCAGCACCCCCTCCATGGAGAGATTGCGGCTCGGGTACCCTGGAATCGGCTCCTATAGGCAGCCAGGGCATAGGGACGGGCGACATCTGCATCGACCGGCGCTCCTTCGATGAGACCCCGCAGACGCGCACCGCCGTCGGTGGCCGAGTCGTGGGCGCCCCTGGCCGTGAACATCACTGCTGGAGAACCCGCAACAGCTGGTACGAAGGGTTCACCGAGGCGCTGTCGCTGAGAGCGCTGGGAAGCGTCAGCAGCCGGAGTACAGGCAGCTTGGAAGTAGCTGCCGTGCTGGCCTCTGCCGACTCCAGCAGGTCCTTGCCAGCCAGAACAGTGCCGGCGGTGTACATCTGGCGTGGACATTTGCTGAAACGGCCTGGCGCGTCGCTGGATTTGGTGTAGAATGACGCACATTTCCAGGTCGTCCAAGGTTCCGGGGGATGCGTGGAGTTGGGAGCCGCTCACTCGCATAAACACAGCGCAACACTCGAGAGAGCCGATGGCCGCAAAATGAAGTGGAATGAAGTGCGAACGTCCACGTCAGCAACGATCATTGGCGATAACGCTGCCATAAAAATTCTGAGGGATTTCGTATCAATTGGTTTCAGTTTCGGTTTCGAGTAGATGAATTTGCTATTTGCTTTTTTAATTAGGGAGTAATTACTCATTGACATCCACCCAAGCGCAGCCATACGGCTACAAAGGAAAGCTATACAGGTTTCTCAGAAACTTCGAAGATAAAGAAAAAATTCGTCCTGGTCCGGGGTCATGTGCTTGTTATCTATAAATACTTTCAGCACTGATTAGAATGACGAAGAATGACCTAAAGCAGGAATAAGAAATTTTTTAGAATATTTGACTTCGAATAATACGAATTTTAGCAACTGGTGAAATGAATTGGCATTGTCCACATCGTCTTTCACACCTGTTCGTTCGCCAGAACCCTTTCTTTAACGACCTGGGTCGCGATTAAGAGTTGATCTCAATGTTTTTTTCTCAATTTTGAGAGCGTGACGTCAAATTGACGACATCGTGAGACACTGCTCGCGGAGTGAACCAATTTGCAGCGAGGCTAAGGTGGCTAGCAGCAGGGCTCCACCCAGCAACGATTTATTTGCACGATAAAGCACCCTATGCTAACGTTTTGCAGTAAACCCGCCTTGAATAAAATAAACAATGTATAACTTTGGTAACAAACTATGTTTCAAGCTCAACAACTTGAAGCAAAACAAGAAGCGCCCTCACTTTTGCAATTAAGTTTGCTCTTCAGTCACTTACGCTGCGGCCAGGGGGCGCTGACGGTCGAAAAGCGTCGGCCAGGTGGCGTGAGCTGCCGTCCGATTCAAAGGATTAACCCTTATCCATGCACCCCCATATTCAGCCACCGTAAACGTGGCAGCTTAAGAAAAAAGCTGATTCGACGCTGTCCTTTTATTTTACACATTATGCAGTATCAGGATACCGCGCGGACGTCTTAAGTGCGCCGAAAAATCTTTTTGGAGGCAGTGATTGCTACGGGTCTGCCCAGATCAATTTGCAAAGTGCGCTCGGCTCGAAAATCGACGAATGCAACTTCAAGGCGAGTTTACACAGGCGAGTCGCAAACGTCGCGGGTCCGACTTCGGTCAATTAGTTACGGTTTCCGAAGCACTTGTAAAGCGGGGAGGGAGATTTAAACTTGTGGCGCGACCTCCGCGACCAGCCAGTGTGAACCCGCCTAGTTTGTGTTCTCGGTCGGCGCCTCCTATCGATGGGAAATGTGCTCTAAGGGCGATGCGTGGTTCAATTTATTTTTGTTCAGAAAATACCAGGCGACCACGAATCATCACACTGCAGCAACTGCCGAAATACGGGAGCAAACCGGTGCAGCTGCAGGGAGCTTGCAATCTCAGTGCGGGAAATGAGAGCCGGCACGCCTGGTCACTGTGGGAACAATCACTCTTCTGCCCCGTAACAAACTTATGCCGCCTGCTTCAGGCGGAGCACTTGATGTTCGTGTTAGTGTCGCTGCCGTTCCCTTGGCATGATTCCCGGATGAACTGACGCCGCCGGGGATTCTGCGGCGGCGAAAGTTTAAGCGAAGGAAGCCCTCCTTCGCCGCCGCCTTGTCTTGGGGGTCTCGCCAGAAAGCGCGCACCTTCTGCTACCTAAATTTGACAGTGGTCTCCGCAACCCACCACAAACACTTGCTCACAGTCGGTTGGGCTACGTAGACGTTTACTTCGTTTCCTACGGTGCCTTGAAACCCACCGGCGGCGAAGAAGCGCAGCGCGCAATGGACTTGCCGCTCCACTGACAGCGCACACCTCCCAGTTCAACGGCGAGATCGTCGCACAGCGATTGTGCAGTCTCCTTCCTATGTCAAAACGTCGAAACAACTGGTCCCGCACGTCAAAACATTCTTCAGGCAACCTGCTACACCGTTGCTCGCGCGCCCACCCGCGTATACGGCGATGGAAACATCCGCCCTTTTCTGTATCAAACGGTTTGAGACCACTTTTCTCGCTCTCAAAAATGGTCTCAATTGGCTCGCATAATTAGGTAAACAACGTCATGTCAGTGCAGGCATAAAACCCCATGTGGTAGCAACAATGGTTTGAGACTTGAATTCTATTTCAAGACTTGCATTCTTTTATGGAAGCAGAAAAGTATTAATCTGATCAATATTTAAAAAATTACATCTTTCTGGAATACTTTTCATCGAAGAAGACGTAAACGCCAGTGGTATCAGTGTTGCCAGACTGCTACAAAACTGGGACAGCACATCGTACAAAAGGCGGTGTCTTTTCAAGACAACGCAACTGGCCTTTAATAACTACTAAAGAGCTCCGACCACTAAAAAAAAAGAGTGTACATCAGCATTTAGGTCAGATCTATAAAAGTGCATTTTTTGTCAGTAGCGCAAAATCAAAAATAGCGATTGTGGCGCCACACATGCTGGGACTAACACACGAGAATTTCAATGGCCATTACGATTTGCCCCGTAACAGTGACATTACATTTTCCACATGCGCATTTCAACACCATTCTTGGGTGGGGAGGGAGGGGGGCACGCGGCAAAGCACAATGGATAATTCGTATTCCGGCGTCATCCAAATGAGCGACCTTTGGATCCGTAGTTGAGCGTCAAAGCCACTGAGCCACCGCGGCAAGCCACCACTGCAGCCAAATATAGCTTGATGCGGGGCTAGTCCCATCATCTGCCTCGTCATGTGCTGCTTCCCTATGTGCGACCCGAGCCGCGTTAACTTACTGCCAAGACTGGCCATCACTGCAATACCACCGCAACCATGCAGAGCGCAAGACGAGGCTTTCATGCAGTGTGCGCGTGTTACACGTGTTCAACGTGTGACAACGCAGCTTACCCCTCAGGGGCATGAATTCGAGTAGAGACGGCTGCATACCATCGAATTATTTTATAGTACGCAATGAAAAATAAAGAAAAGTCCGTATTAAGTGAATAAAAAAAAAGATGGAGTTCTCCAAGAACTCCTTTGCCAACGTCCGATTGGCCGCAGGTCTTCTCACAGGCGGCGGACCACTCGGAGCTTCGGGGAGAGCCCAGTTCGCTCCGTGCAGCACCCCCTCCATGGAGAGATTGCGGCTCGGGTACCCTGGAATCGGCTCCTATAGGCAGCCAGGGCATAGGGACGGGCGACATCTGCATCGACCGGCGCTCCTTCGATGAGGCCCCGCAGACGCGCACCGCCGTCGGTGGCCGAGTCGTGGGCGCCCCTGGCCGTGAACATCACTGCTGGAGAACCCGCAACAGCTGGTACGAAGGGTTCACCGAGGCGCTGTCGCTGAGAGCGCTGGGAAGCGTCAGCAGCCGGAGTACAGGCAGCTTGGAATTCGCTGCCGTGCTGGAGTCGGCAGTGCCGGTGGTGTACATCTGGCGTGGACATTTGCTGAAACGGCCTGGCGCATCGCTGGATTTGGTGTAGAATGACACAGGGTTCCAGGTCGTCCAAGGTTCCGGGGATGCGTGGAGTTGGGAGCCGCTCACTCGCATAAACACAGCGGAACACTCGAGAGAGCCGATGGCCGCAAAATGAAGTAGAATGAAGTGCGAACGTCCACGTCAGCTGCTATCGTTAGCGATAACGCTGCCATAAAAATTCGGAGGGATTTCGTATCAATTGGTTTCAGTTTCGGTTTCGAGTTGATGAATTTGCTATTTGCTTTTTTAATAAGGGAGTAATTACTCACTGACATCCACCCAAGCGCAGCCATGCGGCTACAAAGGAAAGCTTACAGGTTTCTCAGAAACTTCGAAGATAAAGAAAAAATTCGTCCTGGTCCGGGGTCATGTGCTTGTTATCTATAAATACTTTCAGCACTGATTAGAATGACGAAGAATGACCTCAAGCAGGAATACGAAATTTTTTAGAATATTTGACTTCGAATAATACGAATTTTAGCGACTGGTGAAATGAATTGGCATTGTCCACATCGTCTTTCACACCTGTTCGTTCGCCAGAACCCTTTCTTTAACGACCTGGGTCGCGATTAAGAATTGATCTCAATATTTTTTTCTCAATTTTGAGAGCGTGACGTCAAATTGACGACATCGTGAGACACTGCTCGCGGAGTCAACCAATTTGCAGCGAGGCTAAGGCGGCTAGCAGCAGGGCTCCACCCACCAAAGATTTATTTGCACGATAAAGCACCCTATGCTAACGTTTTGCTGTAAACCCGCCGTGAATAAAATAAACAATGTATAACTTTGGTAACAAACTATGTTTCAAGCTCAACAACTTGAAGCAAAACAAGAAGCGCCCTCACTTTTGCAATTAAGTTTGCTCTTCAGTCACTTACGCTGCGGCCAGGGGGCGCTGACGGTCGAAAAGCGTCGGCCAGGTGGCGTGAGCTGCCGTCCGATTCAAAGGATTAACCCTTATCCATGCACCCCCATATTCAGCCACCGTAAACGTGGCAGCTTAAGAAAAAAGCTGATTCGACGCTGTCCTTTTATTTTACACATTATGCAGTATCAGGATACCGCGCGGACGTCTTAAGTGCGCCGAAAAATCTTTTTGGAGGCAGTGATTGCTACGGGTCTGCCCAGATCAATTTGCAAAGTGCGCTCGGCTCGAAAATCGACGAATGCAACTTCAAGGCGAGTTTACACAGGCGAGTCGCAAACGTCGCGGGTCCGACTTCGCTCAATTAGTTACGGTTTCCGAAGAACTTGTAAAGCGGGGAGGGAGATTTAAACTTGTGGCGCGACCTCCGCGACCAGCCAGTGTGAACCCGCCTAGTTTGTGTTCTCGGTCGGCGCCTCCTATCGATGGGAAATGTGCTCTAAGGGCGATGCGTGGTTCAATTTATTTTTGTTCAGAAGATACCAGGCGACCACGAATCATCACATTGCAGCAACTGCCGAAATACGGGAGCAAACCGGTGCAGCTGCAGGGAGCTTGCAATCTCAGTGCGGGAAATGAGACCCGGCACGCCTGGTCACTGTGGGAACAATCACTCTTCTCCCCCGTAAACAACTGATGCCGCCTGCTTCAGGCGGAGCACTTGATATTCGTTTTAGTGTCGCTGCCGTTCCCTTGGCATGATTCCCGGATGAACTGACGCCGCCGGGGATTCTGCGGCGGCGAAAGTTTAAGCGAAGGAAGCCCTCCTTCGCCGCCGCCTTGTCTTGGGGGTCTCGCCAGAAAGCGCGCACCTTCTGCTACCTAACTTTGACAGTGGTCTCCGCAACCCACCACAAACACTTGCTCACAGTCGGTTGGGCTACGTAGACGTTTACTTAGTTTCCTACGGTGCCTTGAAACCCACCGGCGGCGAAGAAGCGCAGCGCGCAATGGACTTGCCGCTCCACTGACAGCGCACACCTCCCAGTTCAACGGCGAGTTCGTCGCACAGCGATTGTGCAGTCTCCTTCCTATGTCAAAACGTCCAAACAACTGGTCCCGCACGTCAAAACATTCTTCAGGCAACCTGCTACACCGTTGCTCGCGCGCCCACCCGCGTATACGGCGATGGAAACATCCGCCCTTTTCTGTATCAAACGGTTTGAGACCACTTTTCTCGCTCTCAAAAATGGTCTCAATTGGCTCGCATAATTAGGTAAACAACGTCATGTCAGTGCATGCATAAAACCCCATGTGGTAGCAACAATGGTTTGAGACTTGAATTCTATTTCAAGACTTGCATTCTTTTATGGAAGCAAAAAAGTATTAATCTGCTCAATATTTAAAAAATTACATCTTTCTGGAATACTTTCCATCGAAGAAGACGTAAACGCCAGTGGTATCAGTGTTGCCAGACTGCTACAAAACTGGGACAGCACATCGTACAAAAGGCGGCGTCTTTTCAAGACAACGCAACTGGCCTTTAATAACTACTAAAGAGCTCCGACCACTAAAAAAAAAGAGTGTACATCAGCATTTAGGTCAGATCTATAAAAGTGCATTTTTTGTCAGTAGCGCAAAATCAAAAATAGCGACTGTGGCGCCACACATGCTGGGACTAACACACGAGAATTTCAATGGCCATTACGATTTGCCCCGTAACAGTGACATTACATTTTCCACATGCGCATTTCAACGCCATTCTTGGGTGGGGTGGGAGGGGGGCACGCGGCAAAGCACAATGGATAATTCGTATTCCGGCGTCATCCAAATGAGCGACCTTTGGATCCGTAGTTGAGCGTCAAAGCCACTGACTCACCGCGGCAAGCCACCACTGCAGCCAAATATAGCTTGATGCGGGGCTAGTCCCATGATCCGCCTCGTCATGTGCTGCTTCCCTATGTGCGACCCGAGCCGCGTTAACTTACTGCCAAGACTGGCCATCACTGCAATACCACCGCAACCATGCAGAGCGCAAGACGAGGCTTTCATGCAGTGTGCGCGTGTTACACGTGTTCAACGTGTGACAACGCAGCTTACCCCTCAGGGGCATGAATTCGAGTAGAGACGGCTGCATACCATCGAATTATTTTATTGTACGCAATGAAAAATAAAGAAAAGTCCGTATTAAGTGAATAAAAAAAAAGATGGAGTTCTCCAAGAACTCCTTTGCCAACGTCCGATTGGCCGCAGGTCTTCTCACAGGCGGCGCACCACTCGGAGCTTCGGGGAAAGCCCAGTTCGCTCCGTGCAGCACCCCCTCCACGGAGAGATTGCGGCTCGGGTACCCTGGAATCGGCTCCTATAGGCAGCCAGGGCATAGGGACGGGCGACATCTGCATCGACCGGCGCTCCTTGGATGGGGCCCCGCAGACGCGCACCGCCGTCGGTGGCCGAGTCGTGGGCGCCCCTGGCCGTGGACATCACTGCTGGAGAACTCGCAACAGCTGGTACGAAGGGTTCACCGAGGCGCTGTCGCTGAGAGCGCTGGGAAGCGTCAGCAGCCGGAGTACAGGCAGCTTGGAATTCGCTGCCGTGCTGGAGTCGGCAGTGCCGGCGGTGTACATCTGGCGTGGACATTTGCTGAAACGGCCTGGCGCGTCGCTGGATTTGGTGTAGAATGACGCAGGGTTCCAGGTCGTCCAAGGTTCCGGGGATGCGTGGAGTTGGGAGCCGCTCACTCGCATAAACACAGCGGAACACTCGAGAGAGCCGATGGCCGCAAAATGAAGTGAAATGAAGTGCGAACGTCCACGTCAGCTGCGATCGTTAGCGATAACGCTGCCATAAAAATTCGGATGGATTTCGTATCAATTGGTTTCAGTTTCGGTTTCGAGTTGATGAATTTGCTATTTGCTTTTTTAATAAGGGAGTAATTACTCACTGACATCCACCCAAGCGCAGCCATGCGGCTACAAAGGAAAGCTATACAGGTTTCTCAGAAACTTCGAAGATAAAGAAAAAATTCGTCGTGGTCCGGGGTCATGTGCTTGTTATCTATAAATACTTTCAGCACTGATTAGAATGACGAAGAATGACCTCAAGCAGGAATAAGAAATTTTTTAGAATATTTGACTTCGAATAATACGAATTTTAGTGACTGGTGAAATGAATTGGCATTGTCCACATCGTCTTTCACACCTGTTCGTTCGCCAGAACCCTTTCTTTAACGACCTGGGTCGCGATTAAGAGTTGATCTCAATGTTTTTTTCTCAATTTTGAGAGCGTGACGTCAAATTGACGACATCGTGAGACACTGCTCGCGGAGTCAACCAATTTGCAGCGAGGCTAAGGTGGCTAGCAGCAGGGCTCCACGCACCAAAGATTTATTTGCACGATAAAGTACCCTATGCTAACGTTTTGCTGTAAACCCGCCGTGAATAAAATAAACAGTGTATAACTTTGGTAACAAACTATGTTTCAAGCTCAACAACTTGAAGCAAAACAAGAAGCGCCCTCACTTTTGCAATTAAGTTTGCTCTTCAGTCACTTACGCTGCGGCCAGGGGGCGCTGACGGTCGAAAAGCGTCGGCCAGGTGGCGTGAGCTGCCGTCCGATTCAAAGGATTAACCCTTATCCATGCACCCCCATATTCAGCCACCGTAAACGTGGCAGCTTAAGAAAAAAGCTGATTCGACGCTGTCCTTTTATTTTACACATTATGCAGTATCAGGATACCGCGCGGACGTCTTAAGTGCGCCGAAAAATCTTTTTGGAGGCAGTGATTGCAACGGGTCTGCCCAGATCAATTTGCAAAGTGCGCTCGGCTCGAAAATCGACGAATGCAACTTCAAGGCGAGTTTACACAGGCGAGTCGCAAACGTCGCGGGTCCGACTTCGGTCAATTAGTTACGGTTTCCGAAGAACTTGTAAAGCGGGGAGGGAGATTTAAACTTGTGGCGCGACCTCCGCGACCAGCCAGTGTGAACCCGCCTAGTTTGTGTTCTCGGTCGGCGCCTCCTATCGATGGGAAATGTGCTCTAAGGGCGATGCGTGGTTCAATTTATTTTTGTTCAGAAGATACCAGGCGACCACGAATCATCACATTGCAGCAACTGCCGAAATACGGGAGCAAACCGGTGCAGCTGCAGGGAGCTTGCAATCTCAGTGCGGGAAATGAGACCCGGCACGCCTGGTCACTGTGGGAACAATCACTCTTCTCCCCCGTAAACAACTGATGCCGCCTGCTTCAGGCGGAGCACTTGATATTCGTTTTAGTGTCGCTGCCGTTCCCTTGGCATGATTCCCGGATGAACTGACGCCGCCGGGGATTCTGCGGCGGCGAAAGTTTAAGCGAAGGAAGCCCTCCTTCGCCGCCGCCTTGTCTTGGGGGTCTCGCCAGAAAGCGCGCACCTTCTGCTACCTAACTTTGACAGTGGTCTCCGCAACCCACCACAAACACTTGCTCACAGTCGGTTGGGCTACGTAGACGTTTACTTAGTTTCCTACGGTGCCTTGAAACCCACCGGCGGCGAAGAAGCGCAGCGCGCAATGGACTTGCCGCTCCACTGACAGCGCACACCTCCCAGTTCAACGGCGAGTTCGTCGCACAGCGATTGTGCAGTCTCCTTCCTATGTCAAAACGTCCAAACAACTGGTCCCGCACGTCAAAACATTCTTCAGGCAACCTGCTACACCGTTGCTCGCGCGCCCACCCGCGTATACGGCGATGGAAACATCCGCCCTTTTCTGTATCAAACGGTTTGAGACCACTTTTCTCGCTCTCAAAAATGGTCTCAATTGGCTCGCATAATTAGGTAAACAACGTCATGTCAGTGCATGCATAAAACCCCATGTGGTAGCAACAATGGTTTGAGACTTGAATTCTATTTCAAGACTTGCATTCTTTTATGGAAGCAAAAAAGTATTAATCTGCTCAATATTTAAAAAATTACATCTTTCTGGAATACTTTCCATCGAAGAAGACGTAAACGCCAGTGGTATCAGTGTTGCCAGACTGCTACAAAACTGGGACAGCACATCGTACAAAAGGCGGCGTCTTTTCAAGACAACGCAACTGGCCTTTAATAACTACTAAAGAGCTCCGACCACTAAAAAAAAAGAGTGTACATCAGCATTTAGGTCAGATCTATAAAAGTGCATTTTTTGTCAGTAGCGCAAAATCAAAAATAGCGACTGTGGCGCCACACATGCTGGGACTAACACACGAGAATTTCAATGGCCATTACGATTTGCCCCGTAACAGTGACATTACATTTTCCACATGCGCATTTCAACGCCATTCTTGGGTGGGGTGGGAGGGGGGCACGCGGCAAAGCACAATGGATAATTCGTATTCCGGCGTCATCCAAATGAGCGACCTTTGGATCCGTAGTTGAGCGTCAAAGCCACTGACTCACCGCGGCAAGCCACCACTGCAGCCAAATATAGCTTGATGCGGGGCTAGTCCCATGATCCGCCTCGTCATGTGCTGCTTCCCTATGTGCGACCCGAGCCGCGTTAACTTACTGCCAAGACTGGCCATCACTGCAATACCACCGCAACCATGCAGAGCGCAAGACGAGGCTTTCATGCAGTGTGCGCGTGTTACACGTGTTCAACGTGTGACAACGCAGCTTACCCCTCAGGGGCATGAATTCGAGTAGAGACGGCTGCATACCATCGAATTATTTTATTGTACGCAATGAAAAATAAAGAAAAGTCCGTATTAAGTGAATAAAAAAAAAGATGGAGTTCTCCAAGAACTCCTTTGCCAACGTCCGATTGGCCGCAGGTCTTCTCACAGGCGGCGCACCACTCGGAGCTTCGGGGAAAGCCCAGTTCGCTCCGTGCAGCACCCCCTCCACGGAGAGATTGCGGCTCGGGTACCCTGGAATCGGCTCCTATAGGCAGCCAGGGCATAGGGACGGGCGACATCTGCATCGACCGGCGCTCCTTGGATGGGGCCCCGCAGACGCGCACCGCCGTCGGTGGCCGAGTCGTGGGCGCCCCTGGCCGTGGACATCACTGCTGGAGAACTCGCAACAGCTGGTACGAAGGGTTCACCGAGGCGCTGTCGCTGAGAGCGCTGGGAAGCGTCAGCAGCCGGAGTACAGGCAGCTTGGAATTCGCTGCCGTGCTGGAGTCGGCAGTGCCGGCGGTGTACATCTGGCGTGGACATTTGCTGAAACGGCCTGGCGCGTCGCTGGATTTGGTGTAGAATGACGCAGGGTTCCAGGTCGTCCAAGGTTCCGGGGATGCGTGGAGTTGGGAGCCGCTCACTCGCATAAACACAGCGGAACACTCGAGAGAGCCGATGGCCGCAAAATGAAGTGAAATGAAGTGCGAACGTCCACGTCAGCTGCGATCGTTAGCGATAACGCTGCCATAAAAATTCGGATGGATTTCGTATCAATTGGTTTCAGTTTCGGTTTCGAGTTGATGAATTTGCTATTTGCTTTTTTAATAAGGGAGTAATTACTCACTGACATCCACCCAAGCGCAGCCATGCGGCTACAAAGGAAAGCTATACAGGTTTCTCAGAAACTTCGAAGATAAAGAAAAAATTCGTCGTGGTCCGGGGTCATGTGCTTGTTATCTATAAATACTTTCAGCACTGATTAGAATGACGAAGAATGACCTCAAGCAGGAATAAGAAATTTTTTAGAATATTTGACTTCGAATAATACGAATTTTAGTGACTGGTGAAATGAATTGGCATTGTCCACATCGTCTTTCACACCTGTTCGTTCGCCAGAACCCTTTCTTTAACGACCTGGGTCGCGATTAAGAGTTGATCTCAATGTTTTTTTCTCAATTTTGAGAGCGTGACGTCAAATTGACGACATCGTGAGACACTGCTCGCGGAGTCAACCAATTTGCAGCGAGGCTAAGGTGGCTAGCAGCAGGGCTCCACGCACCAAAGATTTATTTGCACGATAAAGTACCCTATGCTAACGTTTTGCTGTAAACCCGCCGTGAATAAAATAAACAGTGTATAACTTTGGTAACAAACTATGTTTCAAGCTCAACAACTTGAAGCAAAACAAGAAGCGCCCTCACTTTTGCAATTAAGTTTGCTCTTCAGTCACTTACGCTGCGGCCAGGGGGCGCTGACGGTCGAAAAGCGTCGGCCAGGTGGCGTGAGCTGCCGTCCGATTCAAAGGATTAACCCTTATCCATGCACCCCCATATTCAGCCACCGTAAACGTGGCAGCTTAAGAAAAAAGCTGATTCGACGCTGTCCTTTTATTTTACACATTATGCAGTATCAGGATACCGTGCGGACGTCTTAAGTGTGCCGAGAAATCTTTTTGGAGGCAGTGATTGCTACGGGTCTGCCCAGATCAATTTGCAAGGTGCGCTCGGCTCGAAAATCGACGAATGCAACTTCAAGGCGAGTTTACACAGGCGAGTCGCAAACGTCGCGGGTCCGACTTCGGCCAATTAGTTACGGTTTCCGAAGCACTTGTAAAGCGGGGAGGGAGATTTAAACTTGTGGCGCGACCTCCGCGACCAGCCAGTGTGAACCCGCCTAGTTTGTGTTCTCGGTCGCCGCCTCTCATCGATGGGAAATGTGCTCTAAGGGCGATGCGTGGTTCAATTTATTTTTGTTCAGAAGATACCAGGCGACCACAAATCATCACATTGCAGCAACTGCCGAAATACGGGAGCAAACCGGTGCAGCTGCAGGGAGCTTGCAATCTCAGTGCGGGAAATGAGAGCCGGCACGCCTGGTCACTGTGGGAACAATCACTCTTCTCCCCCGTAACCAACTGATGCCGCCTGCTTCAGGCGGAGCACTTGATATTCGTTTTAGTGTCGCTGCCGTTCCCTTGGCATGATTCCCGGATGAACTGACGCCGCCGGGGATTCTGCGGCGGCGAAAGTTTAAGCGAAGGAAGCCCTCCTTCGCCGCCGCCTTGTCTTGGGGGTCTCGCCAGAAAGCGCGCACCTTCTGCTACCTAACTTTGACAGTGGTCTCCGCAACCCACCACAAACACTTGCTCACAGTCGGTTGGGCTACGTAGACGTTTACTTCGTTTCCTACGGTGCCTTGAAACCCACCGGCGGCGAAGAAGCGCAGCGCGCAATGGACTTGCCGCTCCACTGACAGCGCACACCTCCCAGTTCAACGGCGAGTTCGTCGCACAGCGATTGTGCAGTCTCCTTCCTATGTCAAAACGTCGAAACAACTGGTCCCGCACGTCAAAACATTCTTCAGGCAACCTGCTACACCATTGCTCGCGCGCCCACCCGCGTATACGGCGATGGAAACATCCGCCCTTTTCTGTATCAAACGGTTTGAGACCACTTTTCTCGCTCTCAAAAATGGTCTCAATCGGCTCGCATAATTAGGTAAACAACGTCATGTCAGTGCATGCATAAAACCCCATGTGGTAGCAACAATGGTTTGAGACTTGAATTCTATTTGAAGACATGCATTCTTTTATGTAAGCAAAAAAGTATTAATCTGATCAATATTTAAAAAATTACATCTTTCTGGAATACTTTCCATCGAAGAAGACGTAAACGCCAGTGGTATCAGTGTTGCCAGACTGCTACAAAACTGGGAGAGCACATCGTACAAAAGGCGGCGTCTTTTCAAGACAACGCAACTGGCCTTTAATAACTACTAAAGAGCTCCGACCACTAAAAAAAAAGAGTGTACATCAGCATTTAGGTCTGATCTATAAAAGTGCATTTTTTGTCAGTAGCGCAAAATCAAAAATAGCGACTGTGGCGCCACACATGCTGGGACTAACACACGAGAATTTCGATGGCCATTACGATTTGCCCCGTAACAGTGACATTACATTTTCCACATGCGCATTTCAACGCCATTCTTGGGTGGGGTGGGAGGGGGGCACGCGGCAAAGCACAATGGATAATTCGTATTCCGGCGTCATCCAAATGAGCGACCTTTGGATCCGTAGTTGAGCGTCAAAGCCACTGACCCACCGCAGCAAGCCACCACTGCAGCCAAATATAGCTTGATGCGGGGCTAGTCCCATGATCCGCCTCGTCATGTGCAGCTTCCCTATGTGCGACCCGAGCCGCGTTAACTTACTGCCAAGACTGGCCATCACTGCAATACCACCGCAACCATGCAGAGCGCAAGACGAGGCTTTCATGCAGTGTGCGCGTGTTACACTTGTTCAACGTGTGACAACGCAGCTTACCCCTCAGGGGCATGAATTCGAGTAGAGACGGCTGCATACCATCGAATTATTTTATTGTACGCAATGAAAAATAAAGAAAGGTCCGTATTAAGTGAATAAAAAAAAAGATGGAGTTCTCCAAGAACTCCTTTGCCAACGTCCGATTGGCCGCAGGTCTTCTCACAGGCGGCGCACCACTCGGAGCTTCGGGGAAAGCCCAGTTCGCTCCGTGCAGCACCCCCTCCACGGAGAGATTGCGGCTCGGGTACCCTGGAATCGGCTCCTATAGGCAGCCAGGGCATAGGGACGGGCGACATCTGCATCGACCGGCGCTCCTTCGATGAGGCCCCGCAGACGCGCACCGCCGTCGGTGGCCGAGTCGTGGGCGCCCCTGGCCGTGAACATCACTGCTGGAGAACCCGCAACAGCTGGTACGAAGGGTTCACCGAGGCGCTGTCGCTGAGAGCGCTGGGAAGCGTCAGCAGCCGGAGTACAGGCAGCTTGGAATTCGCTGCCGTGCTGGAGTCGGCAGTGCCGGCGGTGTACATCTGGCGTGGACATTTGCTGAAACGGCCTGGCGCGTCGCTGGATTTGGTGTAGAATGACGCAGGGTTCCAGGTCGTCCAAGGTTCCGGGGATGCGTGGAGTTGGGAGCCGCTCACTCGCATAAACACAGCGGAACACTCGAGAGAGCCGATGGCCGCAAAATGAAGTGGAATGAAGTGCGAACGTCCACGTCAGCTGCGATCGTTAGCGATAACGCTGCCATAAAAATTCGGAGGGATTTCGTATCAATTGGTTTCAGTTTCGGTTTCGAGTTTATGAATTTGCTATTTGCTTTTTTAATAAGGGAGTAATTACTCACTGACATCCACCCAAGCGCAGCCATGCGGCTACAAAAAAAAGCTATACAGGTTTCTCAGAAACTTCGAAGATAAAGAAAAAATTCGTCCTGGTCCGGGGTCATGTGCTTGTTATCTATAAATACTTTCAGCACTGATTAGAATGACGAAGAATGACCTCAAGCAGGAATAAGAAATTTTTTAGAATATTTGACTTCGAATAATACGAATTTTAGCGACTGGTGAAATGAATTGGCATTGTCCACATCGTCTTTCACACCTGTTCGTTCGCCAGAACCCTTTCTTTAACGACCTGGGTCGCGATTAAGAGTTGATCTCAATGTTTTTTTCTCAATTTTGAGAGCGTGACGTCAAATTGACGACATCGTGAGACACTGCTCGCGGAGTCAACCAATTTGCAGCGAGGCTAAGGTGGCTAGCAGCAGGGCTCCACGCACCAAAGATTTATTTGCACGATAAAGCACCCTATGCTAACGTTTTGCTGTAAACCCGCCGTGAATAAAATAAACAATGTATAACTTTGGTAACAAACTATGTTTCAAGCTCAACAACTTGAAGCAAAACAAGAAGCGCCCTCACTTTTGCAATTAAGTTTGCTCTTCAGTCACTTACGCTGCGGCCAGGGGGCGCTGACGGTCGAAAAGCGTCGGCCAGGTGGCGTGAGCTGCCGTCCGATTCAAAGGATTAACCCTTATCCATGCACCCCCATATTCAGCCACCGTAAACGTGGCAGCTTAAGAAAAAAGCTGATTCGACGCTGTCCTTTTATTTTACACATTATGCAGTATCAGGATACCGTGCGGACGTCTTAAGTGCGCCGAAAAATCTTTTTGGAGGCAGTGATTGCTACGGGTCTGCCCAGATCAATTTGCAAGGTGCGCTCGGCTCGAAAATCGACGAATGCAACTTCAAGGCGAGTTTACACAGGCGAGTCGCAAACGTCGCGGGTCCGACTTCGGTCAATTAGTTACGGTTTCCGAAGAACTTGTAAAGCGGGGAGGGAGATTTAAACTTGTGGCGCGACCTCCGCGACCAGCCAGTGTGAACCCGCCTAGTTTGTGTTCTCGGTCGGCGCCTCCTATCGATGGGAAATGTGCTCTAAGGGCGATGCGTGGTTCAATTTATTTTTGTTCAGAAGATACCAGGCGACCACGAATCATCACATTGCAGCAACTGCCGAAATACGGGAGCAAACCGGTGCAGCTGCAGGGAGCTTGCAATCTCAGTGCGGGAAATGAGACCCGGCACGCCTGGTCACTGTGGGAACAATCACTCTTCTCCCCCGTAACCAACTGATGCCGCCTGCTTCAGGCGGAGCACTTGATATTCGTTTTAGTGTCGCTGCCGTTCCCTTGGCATGATTCCCGGATGAACTGACGCCGCCGGGGATTCTGCGGCGGCGAAAGTTTAAGCGAAGGAAGCCCTCCTTCGCCGCCGCCTTGTCTTGGGGGTCTCGCCAGAAAGCGCGCACCTTCTGCTACCTAACTTTGACAGTGGTCTCCGCAACCCACCACAAACACTTGCTCACAGTCGGTTGGGCTACGTAGACGTTTACTTCGTTTCCTACGGTGCCTTGAAACCCACCGGCGGCGAAGAAGCGCAGCGCGCAATGGACTTGCCGCTCCACTGACAGCGCACACCTCCCAGTTCAACGGCGAGTTCGTCGCACAGCGATTGTGCAGTCTCCTTCCTATGTCAAAACGTCCAAACAACTGGTCCCGCACGTCAAAACATTCTTCAGGCAACCTGCTACACCGTTGCTCGCGCGCCCACCCGCGTATACGGCGATGGAAACATCCGCCCTTTTCTGTATCAAACGGTTTGAGACCACTTTTTTCGCTCTCAAAAATGGTCTCAATTGGCTCGCATAATTAGGTAAACAACGTCATGTCAGTGCATGCATAAAACCCCATGTGGTAGCAACAATGGTTTGAGACTTGAATTCTATTTCAAGACATGCATTTTTTTATGTAAGCAAAAAAGTATTAATCTGCTCAATATTTAAAAAATTACATCTTTCTGGAATACTTTCCATCGAAGAAGACGTAAACGCCAGTGGTATCAGTGTTGCCAGACTGCTACAAAACTGGGACAGCACATCGTACAAAAGGCGGCGTCTTTTCAAGACAACGCAACTGGCCTTTAATAACTACTAAAGAGCTCCGACCACTAAAAAAAAGAGTGTACATCAGCATTTAGGTCTGATCTATAAAAGTGCATTTTTTGTCAGTAGCGCAAAATCAAAAATGAGCGACTGTGGCGCCACACATGCTGGGACTAACACACGAGAATTTCAATGGCCATTACGATTTGCCCCGTAACAGTGACATTACATTTTCCACATGCGCATTTCAACGCCATTCTTGGGTGGGGTGGGAGGGGGGCACGCGGCAAAGCACAATGGATAATTCGTATTCCGGCGTCATCCAAATGAGGGACCTTTGGATCCGTAGTTGAGCGTCAAAGCCACTGACCCACCGCGGGAAGCCACCACTGCAGCCAAATATAGCTTGATGCGGGGCTAGTCCCATGATCCGCCTCGTCATGTGCTGCTTCCCTATGTGCGACCCGAGCCGCGTTAACTTACTGCCAAGACTGGCCATCACTGCAATACCACCGCAACCATGCAGAGCGCAAGACGAGGCTTTCATGCAGTGTGCGCGTGTTACACGTGTTCAACGTGTGACAACGCAGCTTACCCCTCAGGGGCATGAATTCGAGTAGAGACGGCTGCATACCATCGAATTATTTTATTGTACGCAATGAAAAATAAAGAAAAGTCCGTATTAAGTGAATAAAAAAAAAAGATGGAGTTCTCCAAGAACTCCTTTGCCAACGTCCGATTGGCCGCAGGTCTTCTCACAGGCGGCGCACCACTCGGAGCTTCGGGGAAAGCCCAGTTCGCTCCGTGCAGCACCCCCTCCACGGAGAGATTGCGGCTCGGGTACCCTGGAATCGGCTCCTATAGGCAGCCAGGGCATAGGGACGGGCGACATCTGCATCGACCGGCGCTCCTTGGATGGGGCCCCGCAGACGCGCACCGCCGTCGGTGGCCGAGTCGTGGGCGCCCCTGGCCGTGAACATCACTGCTGGAGAACCCGCAACAGCTGGTACGAAGGGTTCACCGAGGCGCTGTCGCTGAGAGCGCTGGGAAGCGTCAGCAGCCGGAGTACAGGCAGCTTGGAATTCGCTGCCGTGCTGGAGTCGGCAGTGCCGGCGGTGTACATCTGGCGTGGACATTTGCTGAAACGGCCTGGCGCATCGCTGGATTTGGTGTAGAATGACGCAGGGTTCCAGGTCGTCCAAGGTTCCGGGGATACGTGGAGTTGGGAGCCGCTCACTCGCATAAACACAGCGGAACACTCGAGAGAGCCGATGGCCGCAAAATGAAGTGGAATGAAGTGCGAACGTCCACGTCAGCTGCGATCGTTAGCGATAACGCTGCCATAAAAATTCGGAGGGATTTCGTATCAATTGGTTTCAGTTTCGGTTTCGAGTTGATGAATTTGCTAATTTCTTTTTTAATAAGGGAGTAATTACTCACTGACATCCACCCAAGCGCAGCCATGCGGCTACAAAGGAAAGCTATACAGGTTTCTCAGAAACTTCGAAGATAAAGAAAAAATTCGTCCTGGTCCGGGGTCATGTGCTTGTTATCTATAAATACTTTCAGCACTGATTAGAATGACGAAGAATGACCTCAAGCAGGAATAAGAAATTTTTTAGAATATTTGACTTCGAATAATACGAATTTTAGCGACTGGTGAAATGAATTGGCATTGTCCACATCGTCTTTCACACCTGTTCGTTCGCCAGAACCCTTTCTTTAACGACCTGGGTCGCAATTAAGAGTTGATCTCAATGTTTTTTTCTCAATTTTGAGAGCGTGACGTCAAATTGATGTCATCGTGATACACTGCTCGCGGAGTCAACCAATTTGCAGCGAGGCTAAGGCGGCTAGCAGCAGGGCTCCACCCAGCAAAGATTTATTTGCACGATAAAGTACCCTATGCTAACGTTTTCCTGTAAACCCGCCGTGAATAAAATAAACAGTGTATAACTTTGGTAACAAACTATGTTTCAAGCTCAACAACTTGAAGCAAAACAAGAAGCGCCCTCACTTTTGCAATTAAGTTTGCTCTTCAGTCACTTACGCTGCGGCCAGGGGGCGCTGACGGTCGAAAAGCGTCGGCCAGGTGGCGTGAGCTGCCGTCCGATTCAAAGGATTAACCCTTATCCATGCACCCCCATATTCAGCCACCGTAAACGTGGCAGCTTAAGAAAAAAGCTGATTCGACGCTGTCCTTTAATTTTACACATTATGCAGTATCAGGATACCGTGCGGACGTCTTAAGTGCGCCGAAAAATCTTTTTGGAGGCAGTGATTGCTACGGGTCTGCCCAGATCAATTTGCAAGGTGAGCTCGGCTCGAAAATCCACGAATGCAACTTCAAGGCGAGTTTACACAGGCGAGTCGCAAACGTCGCGGGTCCGACTTCGGTCAATTAGTTACGGTTTCCGAAGAACTTGTAAAGCGGGGAGGGAGATTTAAACTTGTGGCGCGACCTCCGCAACCAGCCAGTGTGAACCCGCCTAGTTTGTGTTCTCGGTCGGCGCCTCCTATCGATGGGAAATGTGCTCTAAGGGCGATGCGTGGTTCAATTTATTTTTGTTCAGAAGATACCAGGCGACCACGAATCATCACATTGCAGCAACTGCCGAAATACGGGAGCAAACCGGTGCAGCTGCAGGGAGCTTGCAATCTCAGTGCGGGAAATGAGACCCGGCACGCCTGGTCTCTGTGGGAACAATCACTCTTCTCCCCCGTAACCAACTGATGCCGCCTGCTTCAGGCGGAGCACTTGATATTCGTTTTAGTGTCGCTGCCGTTCCCTTGGCATGATTCCCGGATGAACTGACGCCGCCGGGGATTCTGCGGCGGCGAAAGTTTAAGCGAAGGAAGCCCTCCTTCGCCGCCGCCTTGTCTTGGGGGTCTCGCCAGAAAGCGCGCACCTTCTGCTACCTAACTTTGACAGTGGTCTCCTCAACCCACCACAAACACTTGCTCACAGTCGGTTGGGCTACGTAGACGTTTACTTCGTTTCCTACGGTGCCTTGAAACCCACCGGCGGCGAAGAAGCGCAGCGCGCAATGGACTTGCCGCTCCACTGACAGCGCACACCTCCCAGTTCAACGGCGAGTTCGTCGCACAGCGATTGTGCAGTCTCCTTCCTATGTCTAAACGTCGAAACAACTGGTCCCGCACGTCAAAACATTCTTCAGGCAACCTGCTACACCGTTGCTCGCGCGCCCACCCGCGTATACGGCGATGGAAACATCCGCCCTTTTCTGTATCAAACGGTTTGAGACCACTTTTCTCGCTCTCAAAAATGGTCTCAATTGGCTCGCATAATTAGGTAAACAACGTCATGTCAGTGCATGCATAAAACCCCATGTGGTAGCAACAATGGTTTGAGACTTGAATTCTATTTGAAGACATGCATTCTTTTATGTAAGCAAAAAAGTATTAATCTGATCAATATTTAAAAAATTACATCTTTCTGGAATACTTTCCATCGCAGAAGACGTAAACGCCAGTGGTATCAGTGTTGCCAGACTGCTACAAAACTGGGACAGCACATCGTACAAAAGGCGGCGTCTTTTCAAGACAACGCAACTGGCCTTTAATAACTACTAAAGAGCTCCGACCACTAAAAAAAAAGAGTGTACATCAGCATTTAGGTCTGATCTATAAAAGTGCATTTTTTGTCAGTAGCGCAAAATCAAAAATAGCGACTGTGGCGCCACACATGCTGGGACTAACACACGAGAATTTCAATGGCCATTGCGATTTGCCCCGTAACAGTGACATTACATTTTCCACATGCGCATTTCAACGCCATTCTTGGGTGGGGTGGGAGGGGGGCACGCGGCAAAGCACAATGGATAATTCGTATTCCGGCGTCATCCAAATGAGCGACCTTTGGATCCGTAGTTGAGCGTCAAAGCCACTGACCCACCGCGGCAAGCCACCACTGCAGCCAAATATAGCTTGATGCGGGGCTAGTCCCATGATCCGCCTCGTCATGTGCTGCTTCCCTATGTGCGACCCCAGCTGCGTTAACTTACTGCCAAGACTGGCCATTACTGCAATACCACCGCAACCATGCAGAGCGCAAGACGAGGCTTTCATGCAGTGTGCGCGTGTTACACGTGTTCAACGTGTGACAACGCAGCTTACCCCTCAGGAGCATGAATTCGAGTAGAGACGGCTGCATACCATCGAATTATTTTATTGTACGCAATGAAAAATAAAGAAAAGTCCGTATTAAGTGAATAAAAAAAAAGATGGAGTGCTCCAAGAACTGCTTTGCCAACGTCCGATTGGCCGCAGGTCTTCTCACAGGCGACGCACCACTCGGAGCTTCGGGGAAAGCCCAGTTCGCTCCGTGCAGCACCCCCTCCACGGAGAGATTGCGGCTCGGGTACCCTGGAATCGGCTCCTATAGGCAGCCAGGGCATAGGGACGGGCGACATCTGCATCGACCGGCGCTCCTTCGATGAGGCCCCGCAGACGCGCACCGCCGTCGGTGGCCGAGTCGTGGGCGCCCCTGGCCGTGAACATCACTGCTGGAGAACCCGCAACAGCTGGTACGAAGGGTTCACCGAGGCGCTGTCGCTGAGAGCGCTGGGAAGCGTCAGCAGCCGGAGTACAGGCAGCTTGGAATTCGCTGCCGTGCTGGAGTCGGCAGTGTCGGCGGTGTACATCTGGCGTGGACATTTGCTGAAACGGCCTGGCGCGTCGCTGGATTTGGTGTAGAATGACGCAGGGTTCCAGGTCGTCCAAGGTTCCGGGGATGCGTGGAGTTGGGAGCCGCTCACTCGCATAAACACAGCGGAACACTCGAGAGAGCCGATGGCCGCAAAATGAAGTGGAATGAAGTGCGAACGTCCACGTCAGCTGCGATCGTTAGCGATAACGCTGCCATAAAAATTCGGAGGGATTTCGTATCAATTGGTTTCAGTTTCGGTTTCGAGTTGATGAATTTGCTATTTGCTTTTTTAATAAGGGAGTAATTACTCACTGACATCCACCCAAGCGCAGCCATGCGGCTACAAAGGAAAGCTATACAGGTTTCTCAGAAACTTCGAAGATAAAGAAAAAATTCGTCCTGGTCCGGGGTCATGTGCTTGTTATCTATAAATACTTTTAGCACTGATTAGAATGACGAAGAATGACCTCAAGCAGGAATAAGAAATTTTTTAGAATATTTGACTTCGAATAATACGAATTTTAGCGACTGGTGAAATGAATTGGCATTGTCCACATCGTCTTTCACACCTGTTCGTTCGCCAGAACCCTTTCTTTAACGACCTGGGTCGCGATTAAGAGTTGATCTCAATGTTTTTTTCTCAATTTTGAGAGCGTGACGTCAAATTGATGTCATCGTGATACACTGCTCGCGGAGTCAACCAATTTGCAGCGAGGCTAAGGCGGCTAGCAGCAGGGCTCCACCCAGCAAAGATTTATTTGCACGATAAAGTACCCTATGCTAACGTTTTGCTGTAAACCCGCCGTGAATAAAATAAACAGTGTATAACTTTGGTAACAAACTATGTTTCAAGCTCAACAACTTGAAGCAAAACAAGAAGCGCCCTCACTTTTGCAATTAAGTTTGCTCTTCAGTCACTTACGCTGCGGCCAGGGGGCGCTGACGGTCGAAAAGCGTCGGCCAGGTGGCGTGAGCTGCCGCCCGATTCAAAAGATTAACCCTTATCCATGCACCCCCATATTCAGCCACCGTAAACGTGGCAGCTTAAGAAAAAAGCTGATTCGACGCTGTCCTTTTATTTTACACATTATGTAGTATCAGGATACCGTGCGGACGTCTTAAGTGCGCCAAAAAATCTTTTTGGAGGCAGTGATTGCTACGGGTCTGCCCAGATCAATTTGCAAGGTGCGCTCGGCTCGAAAATCGACGAATGCAACTTCAAGGCGAGTTTACACAGGCGAGTCGCAAACGTCGCGGGTCCGACTTCGGTCAATTAGTTACGGTTTCCGAAGCACTTGTAAAGCGGGGAGGGAGATTTAAACTTGTGGCGCGACCTCCGCGACTAGCCAGTGTGAACCCGCCTAGTTTGTGTTCTCGGTCGGCGCCTCCTATCGATGGGAAATGTGCTCTAAGGGCGATGCGTGGTTCAATTTATTTTTGTTCAGAAAATACCAGGCGACCACGAATCATCACACTGCAGCAACTGCCAAAATACGGGAGCAAACCGGTGCAGCTGCAGGGAGCTTGCAATCTCAGTGCGGGAAATGAGAGCCGGCACGCCTGGTCACTGTGGAAACAATCACTCTTCTGCCCCGTAACCAACTGATGCCGCCTGCTTCAGGCGGAGCACTTGATATTCGTTTTAGTGTCGCTGCCGTTCCCTTGGCATGATTCCCGGATGAACTGACGCCGCCGGGGATTCTGCGGCGGCGAAAGTTTAAGCGAAGGAAGCCCTCCTTCGCCGCCGCCTTGTCTCGGGGGTCTCGCCAGAAAGCGCGCACCTTCTGCTACCTAACTTTGACAGTGGTCTCCGCAACCCACCACAAACACTTGCTCACAGTCGGTTGGGCTACGTAGACGTTTACTTCGTTTCCTACGGTGCCTTGAAACCCAGCGGCGGCGAAGAAGCGCAGCGCGCAATGGACTTGCCGCTCCACTGACAGCGCACACCTCCCAGTTCAACGGCGAGTTCGTCGCACAGCGATTGTGCAGTCTCCTTCCTTTGTCAAAACGTCGAAACAACTGGTCCCGCACGTCAAAACATTCTTCAGGCAACCTGCTACACCGTTGCTCGCGCGCCCACCCGCGTATACGGCGCGATGGAAACATCCGCCCTTTTCTGTATCAAACGGTTTGAGACCACTTTTCTCGCTCTCAAAAATGGTCTCAATTGGCTCGCATAATTAGGTAAACAACGTTGTTGCTACCACATTGCTCAAACCATTGTTGCTACCACATGGGGTTTTATGCATGCACTGACATCAGTGCATGCATAAAACCCCATGTGGTAGCAACAATGGTTTGAGACTTGAATTATATTTCAAGACTTGCATTCTTTTATGGAAGCAAAAAAGTATTAATCTGCTCAATATTTAAAAAATTACATCTTTCTGGAATACTTTCCATCGAAGAAGACGTAAACGCCAGTGGTATCAGTGTTGCCAGACTGCTACAAAACTGGGACAGCACATCGTACAAAAGGCGGTGTCTTTTCAAGACAACGCAACTGGCCTTTAATAACTACTAAAGAGCTCCGACCACTAAGAAAAAAGAGTGTACATCAGCATTTAGGTCAGATCTATAAAAGTACATTTTTTTGTCAGTTGCGCAAAATCAAAAATAGCGATTGTGGCGCCACACATGCCGGGACTAACACACGAGAATTTCAATGGCCATTACGATTTGCCCCGTAACAGTGACATTACATTTTCCACATGCGCAAACTCCACTCCACTCAGCAAAGATTTATTATTTTTTTTATTCGAGAAGTCTGCCATGAGGCATAAGTTGAGAAAAGATGGAGTGGAATGTAGGTTACAGAAAGTTAAAAGAAGGAGTGTAGACCAGTTTCGGCGAGGTACTCGCATAGGCTGCTTGTGAAGTGATTGTCCATAGTCCACTTCACATAGTCCCCGTCGCGGTTCCACCACAGGCCGACCTCCCTGAGGAGCCGTTTTCTAATAGGGGCCGTCGCTGGGCAAGTCCACAACAGGTGCCGCACATCACAAATGTCCGGTGCAGCGCCGCAGTGAGGGCACCTGTCAGTTGCTGGCAGATATTTATCACCCCACCGATAACGGACAGAAGGGGTCAGGGCCGCCCCTGGCCGAATCCGGTGCACTGATACCTCCTCCTGCCGAGTAAGACTACGGGGGAGAGGGTGCGAACACGGAGGAATTAGAGCGCGTGTTCGCTGGCGCAGAGCTTGTGAATCGGAGACATGGGACAGGAACGGATCTGGGGGAAGAGGGGAAGGTGACGGATCGTTTGATGTGTCAATGTGAGTCATAGCATCTGCTTGAATGTTATGTGGATCGTGAGCATGACCGCGAATCCAGTGTATGCGTACAGGACATGGGTATTTTGCGCAGAGTAGGTGAATTGATTGTGTAATCTGGAATGTGCGTCGAACAGCCTTAAGCTGTTTAAGGGCGGCGAGGGAGTCTGTATAAATATGAACTGCATTGAATGTGGGAACGAGCGGAAGGGAAGCAATGGCATTGTAAATGGCTTGAAGTTCCAAAGCCAGGGGGGTACATGTATCTGCGGTGTACGTCGCACGAGAGTTGAGATGCGGATGGGAGGGACTATATACAGCAGTAGCTCCCCGCTCTGCAGTATGTGATGCATCGGTGTACAATACGCACCCTTCAGGCAGATGCGCGGCTTATACCGACGGGGAAACAGTGGGGCGATTGTCTGTGAGCTGACAATACGACCACGGAGGGAGCGTCTTTAAACGATGAAGTTGTAGAGACTGTTTGCGAACTCTGTTTGCCACCCGCTGGTTGATGAGTTCACTGAGAGTATTAATTTGGGCGAGCTCCTGAAGCACGGGTATGGCTGTCAAACGAGGCAAAAATGTTATGGCGCGCATAGCTTCACGATTGATAGCCTCAAGGAAGTCCCACTGTCTGCGGGTGAGACGTTGAAATTGTGCCTGAGATATTATCCGTGGCTGAAGGATAGAGCGCACAAGCTGGCGGGCCGTATGAGCACGTGCGCCACCAGATCGCATAGCTATGCGACGAATCAGACCTATAGTAGCGTTAGCTGATTTACGTGTGGCTGTCAGCCAAGGGGTGCCAGTCCCAGAGGTATGAAGGAGGAGGCCAAGAATACGAACAGTTTCTACCTGAGGAATCGGAGAACTATCTACTGTAAAATTTAAAGGGGCAGCTTTCCGTAAGCCGGCTTTGTTACCAATGCGAATGAAACATGACTTAGTAGGCGATAGGGTTAGACCCAGAGGTGGGAGGCGAGATGTCAAGACATCTAGCGCATGTTGGAGGGCCGACTGATGGATAGACGCATCTGGGTGACAGCACCACAAGGTTATGTCATCGGCGTACGCAAGCACACGGATAGAAGGGATGGTATCTAGGGCTCTAACAAGAGGAATAAAAGCCACATTGAATAATGTGGGAGCGAGAACGGAGCCCTGGGGCACTCCTCTATTGGAAGTGAAGTTACCAAAGGGCTTTCCATGGACCCGTACACTGAAGGTACGATTTGTTAAAAAGGCGTGAATGGATAGGAGAAACCGGTGAGGGAGACCAAGAGTTTGAAGGGAAGCAAGAATGGCAGAGTGAAGGATGTTATCATATGCCTTTGTTATGTCTGTCGCGATCACCGTTCGAACGAGGTGACTATGCGGAGAGTGGTGAAGCACGTCAGTAGCCAAAGTAGCAAGACCATCCTCCGTTCCAATTTGGCGACGGAAACCTATTTGGGAATCTGGGTAACAATCGTGTGATTCTAGCCACCACGACAAGCGTGCGGCGAGAATGCTTTCGTAAAGCTTGCAGATGGTAGGCGTGAGAGAAATTGGACGAAGGGCCGAAAGAGATACTGGAGGCTGACCTGACTTGGGTATTGGGACCACAATAGAATGCTTCCACTCTCCAGGGATGACACCAGAACGCCACACTTGGTTGAAAGTATCCAGTAGGGTTTGCAAAGCAGACCCATCCAAGTTACGGAATAAAGAGTTTGGTATGCCGTCGTGCCCGGGAGAAGTGGTAGTTTTGAGGCGTTCAATGGAGGCTAGCAATTCTGCCATGGTTAAATCAGAAGTAACCTCATCGGAAGGCTCTGTAACCGATAAGACTGGAGATGTAGGGGTGCAGTTTACGTTTTGCTGTAAACCTGCCGTGAATAAAATAAACAATGTATAACTTTGGTAACAAACTATGTTTCAAGCTCAACAACTTGAAGCAAAACAAGAAGCGCCCTCACTTTTGCAATTAAGTTTGCTCTTCAGTCACTTACGCTGCGGCCAGGGGGCGCTGACGGTCGAAAAGCGTCGGCCAGGTGGCGTGAGCTGCCGTCCGATTCAAAGGATTAACCCTTATCCATGCACCCCCATATTCAGCCACCGTAAACGTGGCAGCTTAAGAAAAAAGCTGATTCGACGCTGTCCTTTTATTTTACACATTATGCAGTATCAGGATACCGTGCGGACGTCTTAAGTGCGCCGAAAAATCTTTTTGGGGGCATTGATTGCTATGGGTCTGCCCAGATCAATTTGCAAGGTGCGCTCGGCTCGAAAATCGACGAATGCAACTTCAAGGCGAGTTTACACAGGCGAGTCGCAAACGTCGCGGGTCCGACTTCGGTCAATTAGTTACGGTTTCCGAAGCACTTGTAAAGCGGGGAGGGAGATTTAAACTTGTGGCGCGACCTCCGCGACTAGCCAGTGTGAACCCGCCTAGTTTGTGTTCTCGGTCGGCGCCTCCTATCGATGGGAAATGTGCTCTAAGGGCGATGCGTGGTTCAATTTATTATTTGCTCAGAAAATACCAGGCGACCACGAATCATCACACTGCAGCAACTGCCGAAATACGGGAGCAAACCGGTGCAGCTGCAGGGAGCTTGCAATCTCATTGCGGGAAATGAGAGCCGGCACGCCTGGTCACTGTGGGAACAATCACTCTTCTGCCTCGTAACCAGCTGCTGTCGCCCGCCAGTGGTATCAGTGTTGCCAGACCGCTACAAAACTGGGACAGCTCATCACACAAAAAGCGGTGTCTTTTCAAGACAACGCAACTGGCCTTTAAGAACTACTGAAGAGCTCCTATCACTAAAAAAAGGAGTGTACACCAGCATTCAGTTCAGATTTAGAAAATATATTTCTTGTCTGTAACGCAAAATCGAAAATAGCGATTGTGGCGCCACATATGCTCGGCCTTAGACACGAAAATATCAATGGCCATTTCGATTTGCCGCGTACCAGCGACATTACGTTCTCCAAATGCGCATTTCAACGCCATTCTTGGGTGGGGAGGGAGGGAGGCATGCAGCAAAGCACAATGGATATTTCGTGTTCCGGCTTCATCCAAACGCGGGACCTTTGGCTCCGTAGTTGAACGTCAAAACCACTGAGCCACCGCGGCAAACCACCGCTGTAGCCGAGTATAGCTTGATGCTGGGCTTGTCTCATGATCCGCCTCGTCACGTGCTGGTTCCCCATGTGCGAACCGAGCTGCGTGAACTTACTATCGAATCTGGCCATCACTGCAATACCACTGCACAACCATGCAGAGCGCAAGACGAGGCTTTCATGCAGAGTGCGCGTGTTACACGTCTACAACGTGTGACAATGCAGCTTACCCCTCAGGGGCATGAATTCGGGCAGAGACGGCTGTATACCATCGAATTATTTTATAGCACACAATGAAAAATAAAGAAGCGTCCGGATTAAGTGAATCAAAATAAAGATGGAGTTCTCCAAGAACTCCCTGGCCAACATTCGAATCGCAGGAGCTCTTCTCACAGGTGGCGCACCACTTGGAGCTTCGGGGAGAGCCCAGTTCGCTCCGTGCAGCACCCCCTCCACGGAGAGATTGCGGCTCGGGTACCCTGGAATCGGCTCCTGGTAGCAGCCAGGCCATAGGGACGGTCGACATCTGCATCGACCGGCGCTGCTTCGATGTGACCCCGCAGGCGCGCACCGCGTTCGGTACCCGAGTCGCGGGCGCCCCTCGCCGTGAACATCACTGCCGGAGAACACACATCAGCTGGTACGAAGGGTCCTCCAAGGCGCTGCCGCTGAGAGTGCTGGGCAGCGCCGGCAGGAGGAGCACAGGCAGCGTCGGAAGCAGGAGCACGGGCAGCTTGAAAGGCACTGCCTTTCTGGCCTCTGCCGGCTCCAAGAGGTCCTTGCGGGCCAGAACAGAGCCGGCGGCGTACATCTGGCGGGATCGCTGGCTTAAACTGCTTTGCGCGTCGCTGGTTTTTCTGTGGAATGACGCACATTTCCATGTCATCCAAGGTCCCGGAGGGTGCGCAGAGTTGGGAGTCGCTCACTCGCACAAGAACAGCGGAGCACTCGGTAGAGTCGACGCCCGCAGAACGCAGTGGAATGAATAGCTCGAGCAGAACGTCCACGTCAGCTGCGATCGTTGGCGATACCACTGCCGTAAAAATTCCCAGAGGTTTACCTTGACACGCCACCTGGGGCTGTGATGAAAAAAGCCCTTTATTAGCAAAGATAAATAGCCCTGATCTAGAGCAGTGGGAGGCCCTCCTGACTGACTCCGACCCGAGCACACAGCTTATGCTGGTGACGAGGGCCAAGGCAGCGGCGGAGGCCAACGGGTGCCTGGAATAGGGAAGACCGACCACTGAAGCTCCGCATCTATCTATCCCCAACCCCCTACTCCCTAACTCTTCCTTTTGCAACAATAAATATTTTTACTACTACTACTACCTTGACATGAGCCAGAATATGGTGTTTTTAGATGCCACTATTACGCTTTGAGGCTTTACAAAAACTAGAATATCCACTTTTTTGTTGTGTTTAGTGGAGAGTTCGCCCTCATAGCAGTAGAATTTTGTAATATCACTGTCATGTTCTTGTGCACAAGAAAGCGGGACGCCTGAAAGTGAAAGAAGAATCCAGAGGGCTTCGTGTCTTGACAAACACCATACATATCAAACTTCAATATCGAGATGTTGAGGCATGATGCCGCAGCGGGCCCTGAGGCCCCATTCCCAAGCCGCTTCTGCACCGTTTCTAGAGGTATGTAGTAAATGTGGCTTTGGTTAATTTTTCAGTTCCGTGGATTGTCTAGTCTTGTATTTGTAGACGTGTACTTCGTAATCGCCTAATGTCAATGTCATGTGACTAAACAGTATAAATATCGATGTCCTCGTCGAATAAAGGGTCTTTCGTCTACCACTCGACCACTGAGCCTCGTTTCGGTTCCATCGGGGCCTTCGCCCCCACCAACCACAAGGTTGCAGGTGTAGCGCTAGTGCGCATGCAGCGCGCACAGGGAGCGACCGACGCGCTCAGTGTCTGTGTTCGAAAAGCTGTTGTTTCCGTTCTATTCCCACGTTCGCGGTGCCCCCAGCGCGTGGCCTTCCCCGTGCGATATTGTCTTGCGGGCAATGTGCAATGTGTATTCTACCGACCGCAGGAGGGTCGCCTCCTCTCTCACGGTTGTCGGCGCCGCGGGCTGCATGACTCACAGCCTAAAGCACGTCTTCCCCTTCTAAACCAAAATTCTTTGAACCGGCTTAACTCTACGACCGCTTCGTGTCTACAGCTCTTGGGATTATGCGCCGTTGTGGGAGCTGTCTTTTCCCGATAGTTAACTTGAACACTGGCCATCCTGGTCACGGCACCAGTTAACTTCAAACACTGATCCTGGTCACGGCACCAGTTAAGTTTTTCTCCGTCGTAGAATGTCGGAAGGAATGACCGGTTGGTCTGATCGAATGCTGGGCACTTCACGTCTTCTCCACTCGTCCGGAGACACGTTGCCGGTTGGGACAGGCACTCCAAACTTCTTGCTAGACAAAACTTATTTATTGAAGGCGAGACCAAAAATAAAGGCAACAGGAGAAAACGGCGGTAAAAAGAAAGGCTTAAAAGCGGCCGAGGCTGGGACTCGGCGCGCTTCCTCCGCTCTTTGTTTGCAGCTGGTTTTAATACCTTCGATAATTGGGTTTCAACCAATACCGCTGCAATGGCACTGTACATACAAGTGGACGGAGCCTAGTGCCGCCAGAGCCCGAGTCGGCAGACGGCGCACTTTTCCTTGAACATGCACCCTGGCGAGGCGCCAGTAAAGTCCACCGCTTGTTCGTTTCGGAAGTCACCGACCCTACTGGCCCCCACACCCTTGAGGGCTAATCTCTTTTCAATGGGGAACGGTCGTCAGCCCCTCGGTCCCCGACAAGGCTGTTCGCAGACTCGCTCCCCGTTTCCCGCGGCCTTGGGCAGCGTCCGAGGCGCGCGACGCGCTGTCACCATTCTCAACCCCTCCAGACTTCCGACGGACTAGTAATCGGCGAGAGGGGGAAAGAAGCTACTGGCGCCGTAGACGTCTAGCTTAACACCGATGCTTGGCTTTCGCTGTCCTGACAAGGTATCAGTCCAACTTGCGTTTATTAGGGCCTTTGCGACTGGCGACTTTTTTTTTCCATGCCGGGCAGCGGCGCCAGATGAATTCTCTTTTTCTCACGTTGACCATGTCTTTTTCCCCAATATATGACCTCGGAAACGTGCGGAAGTCACGACAGTGCCAGTCTTCACTACCTCTCGAAGCGGGCGAGCCCCCTGTCGCTTGTCGAGATTTTTTTTTTGTGCGAAAGCACTTACACGATCGTCAGAGCCGAGCAAAATTCTTGCTTGCGCACCTTGCTTCAGAATCTTGCTTGAGCATCGCTCGTTGCCATAGCCACTGTGGCGCCAAAAGGAAAGAATTTGGTCTGGGCCACCTCTGAAATTAGACCTTGGCCGATCTGGACCAAAATCTACATACAACCATGATTGGGCGTACCCGTCACGATGGCGACCTCAAAATTTGGCCTGGCCCACCCCCGAAATTTGACCGTGGCCGATTTGGACCAAAATCAATGTCCGCCCATAACTGACCGCGCCCGACACGATGGCGACCTCCAAATTGGGAACAGGTCATTAAAAAAAAATTGGCTCGGGCGACCCCCGGCATTTGACCTTGGACGATTTGGACTAAAATCGATGTGTAACCATAACTGACGGACCATATTTTCTACCTCTGTGGTATCGAGGCGTCGTCCCCGGAAGGCGCGGCCGCATATATTTTTTGAAAAGACTCTTTAATAGCATAGTTACAGCCATCGCAATCAAGCTACTTCGCCATGCTCCCCTCTTTCCGTTCCCTCCTGGAGATTTTTCTTTCTCGCGCCTCGTCGAGTAGGCTCCGCAAGGGAAAATCGCCCTTCCTCTTCCGATGTTAGCCGGAGGCGTGGTGTCTGGTGGAGTGCGTCACATATCTACGTCATGGCCCCGCCTTGAATAGAATTCTTTTCTTGGTTTTTGCTTGCTACCCGGTCTAGTTGAGGGGAGGGGAGCGGTGGGTCTCCCAAAACCCTCTCTATTTTGTTCTTTGGTCTCCTCGCGGTGTTCCGTCGCGTTTTTTTTTCTTTGTCCTTCCTCTCCCTAGTTGCTTGGGTCGTGGACGTAGTCGCCTGGAGAGAAGTGTCTTCCGCAAACCACCACATTCTTTACCGTTTCGTCAGGAAGGCCGATGCGTTGGAGCCAGACACGACTCAACTCATAATCTCCTGTCAATCTGTGCCGGATTGTGGTTCGACTCTAGTCGCGTGATTAGGTTCCGCCTACACTCGTACGCGACCACCTGCAAAAACATGCAGCGCTTGCCAGTTAATTGAAGGCTGCGTATCATAAATCACTTCTTTGCTAACGCAGCGCGAATTTAATTTTTTTTTTTGCGATTTCGTTTTCACGCCAAGGAGGGCACCTTGTGAAGGATTACGAATGTTGCGACATGCTTCCCGTAAGGTTCAGCTGTAGCCCAATGGAACCTCGAGCGAAGCCTACGTTGTGTACAGTTTGTTTTTCAGAGCAATGACTGGTGTCTATGAACTAGCAGACCGAGACTGTGCCAGCACCCCTTCTCCGCGTTGTTGTGTTTAGAGTGCACATTATGCTTGGATGTGTTTCATCTAATTGCGTTTTTTTTAGGCAAGCCTTCATCTGACCCGAACCATCCAGACTACATTCCGATGGTGTTTCCGTACCGGGTGCAAAGTAATGTGCAGCAGAAGCTGGCAAGATATGAGCGAGCTCAAAAGAAGCAGGATTTAAATGCAGCTGTGTCTGCAGCAGCTGATCCTGGCCTCTCCATCGGTGCAAGCGAAGCTGTTATGGATGAGGACACTCCTCACAGAATGCGCGACACCGATACCGAGACAGCACTCTCCATGCAGGACATTTCATTTCTCGTCAATGAAAACAGATTCCTTAAAGACCAGGTAGTGCATTTAGAGCTGGAAGTTGCAGCAGCCAAACAAAAAATTTCCGAACTGGAAAGCCACGGACAATCAAACCTCTCAAATATGGCAAGGGACGAAGTCATGCAGTCGGACGAGAATGTAAAATTTCATACAGGCCTTATGTCAATAGAAATGTTCAAAGCACTGCTTCAGCTGGTGCTGTCCGTCTGGACGCCAACCCACAGGGCTTCACTTGATGCCGAACAGCAGCTCATTCTTGTGCTGATGCGTCTACGGCTCGGTCTTGTGACTGAAGACCTGGCGTCTCGATTTGGAATTTCTGTCAGCAGTGTGTCATTTTTCACGCGTGGATCGACGTGTGCAGCAAACATGCAGAAATTTATCATTTGGCCATCTCGACGTGCGTTTGAATCACACCGGCTTAAAGCCTTCAAAGATAAATTATTTGATCACCTGAGAGGGATAATTTATTGCACAGAGGTGTTTATTTAAAGACCCACATACATGGATGCCAGAAGCAAGACTTATTCGAACTATAAGCACCACAACACTGTGAAAGTGCTTATCGCTATCACACCTTCAGGAGCCATATCTTTTGTTTCAAAAGCATGGGGAGGTAGAGTTTATGACAAACAGTTGACCTTGCAAAGTAGACTTCTTAACAAGGTCGAAGAAGGAGACTTGTTTTTAGCAGAGAGGGGCTTCCGATGTGAAGAAATGTTTGCTGCACGTGGTGCCGCAATTCTGATGCCTTCCGTGACTAAGCGAAGGGCACAGCTAACAGGGGCAGAAGTTACTGCATCGAGAAAGCTTTCGAATGTACGAATACACGTGGAACGGGCCATACAGTGGCTGAAAGTCTTCAGGGTTTTCCAGACAGTACTTCCAATAAGCTTTGTGAAGAGAGCTGGAGGTGGTGATCAAGCAACCATTGACAAAATCCTCATTCTGTGCAGTGCACTCGTCAATTTCAAAACTCCATTTCGCCTCCATAGAAATTCAGTCGCCGCGGCTGGGTTCGAACCCGCGTCTTTCAAGTCAGCAGCCGAGCACCATAACCACTGAGCCACCACACCGGTCTGAATTAAATTATGAAGGATTTATCTGTTGCAGACAAATATCATCTGATGACACGCGTGTAGCAACTTCTTGTGTACCTTTAAAAAAATTATAATAGGCAACCAAAAATCACGGGTTTGCAGACATTGAAAAAAAGTGCAGTACAGATCTAACCAAAGGCATATGCTAATAAAATTTGTTTACATGGCAGTGTGGTCTCATTCCACACAACAAATGGTATCACTTCACATTCAACTGTGTAGTGCTTATGCAGCAAAAAAGAGCCATCATTCTAACGCACGGTTACAGGACGACCTGTTGTGATGACGCATCGCGCGAGGTATTTCAAGAAAATGAAGAGTGCGTGAAGAATGAGAGCCGTTGCCCGCAGCATGGGGGCAACCCAGGGCCTGCCGTTATGTTGCCGTTCCTCCGGCAAGCACATAAACAAAGGTGCGCTTCTGAAGAAAACCAGAAGTCCGCCCCAGAACGAGCACGACCGTTAGCGCTTATTTTTTTTTATCTAGGGCATTCTTTAGTTGTAAATGCTTCAGCGGATATATAAGTCGCTGGTTGTGTGAACAAGGCTTCGGTTGCCATGCACGCTATGCTTAGTTGGCGTGGAGGACTAAAGTGCCATCTGGCAATGCACGCCAACTCTAGGCATGACGACATGAGACCAGGGAAGTTGTTGCGCTGCTGGTTGTTATTTTTTGTTGAAAAAATGGTTAATGGTTTCGTTTTTCAGTGCACCCGGTGAACAAAAGGAGGAGTGATGCCGGTCACAAACCTGACGAAATGTTCTCAAGCAAGGCACTGTGGTTTTCGAGCTGTATGCTCATTGTAAAGGTTTGCTGGAACCTGTATAGTCTCCTTCCTATATCTTGCTTTTTGGCATCTCGAATGAAAACTGAGTGTTTCTGGTTGTCTCTTGTTCAGGTGAGTTTCATGAGAAGTATTGCGCAAGACTCTGGACGACGAACCAGAAACCTTTTCGATCGTAAAATTTGGTTCCCGGTTGGTCGGCGCTTCCGGCGGCCGCCGTAGTGGCCACTTCCCTAAGTAAGCGCGACCACATCTACCCCGAAACTTATTTTCGCGCCAATTTTCTTTTCGGCTTTTGCCGCACTGTCACAAGCATACACGCACTAAAAAAAAGTAAAACTCGTACTATACATGCAAAACGGGAAGTTTATGGATTATGGGGGTTTAACGTCCCAAAGCGACTGAGGGTATAAGGGACGCCGTAGTGAAGAGCTCCGGAAATTTCGACCATCTGGGGTTCTTTAGCGTGGCACTGATTTCGCACAGTACACGGGCTTCTAGAATTCCGCCTACATCGAAACTCAACCGCCGCGGCCGGAATCGAACCCGCATCTTTCGGGTCCGCAACCGAGCAACATAACCACTGAGCCACCACGGTGGCAAATGGGCAGGTTTAAAAGGCGAAAATCTGCGTTGTATGCGGTATCTCGAATCAGATTAAGAATAGAAATTGAGCAAATTTTTGTAGTGTACATCGTTTCCGCAGTCATACAACGCCATGTGCATGTAAATTGCTTGCATGTACACTTGTAGCACTGAGAACCGCTTCCTTACAAACTCGTTGGCTTGGTTTTCTTAGACTTGCCTAAGCTGCCAGGTATCTTCATTGAATATTGCTAATCGATTTCAGTGGGCTGCAGATGCACATATCCTTACCAATAGCAGTCTGTCACTTATTACCAAGTGAAAACGAACAAGCTCATATTACCATCCACTTCTGCATTGAAGAAACGCCCATTTTACTAATAACTGCTTTCCAGTAAAAATGAACGTTATATAGGGCAACTTTGGTTACGCAAAGATGAAAATAACCCGCATCAAAATTCATTGCTGTCAATGCCATCGATTTTTGTACTAGAGGCAAATAAAAAGGCTGGAGTCAAACCCACATGGCGCTATACGGTGCACTGACAAATGTCACGCGAGTAATATCGGGTGCGTCATATTGCGTGAGCGATTTCCCTGCGTGCATCGCCCAACGAGGCAAGAAGACGGCGGGCCGTGCTCTGTTTTTTCGCGGCATAGGTAATCATCGTCAAGGTATAATGTCTAGCATTGGTTCGCGAGCGTCTAGTCGACAGACGCCTGCATGAACGCCTACACGCGGCTGGTGATTCCGGAGACCCTGTCCGAGCGCAGACCACGTGTGAACCCCGGCTGTAGCACAGTCGTTGTCGCCCTACCTGCACCATCAAGGAGGCCGGCCGCAGATTCGTGACGGAGTATCTCACATGTTTGACGGAAGCAACGAAAACGAAAATTTCTTTACTCAGAACGGTTTGCAAGGGCATATTGTTTCTACTTGACATTCAAAGAAGCACAAGCTTCTGTGTTTTTTCCCCGCATTTACAAACTTGCGTTGTTTTAATAATAATGAGAGGTCCGACTACAGTGAATAACTTTGATAACACACACACATACACACACACACACACACACACACACACACACACACACACGCGCGCACGCACGCACACACACACACACACACGCACGCACGCACACACACGCACGCACACACGCACACGCACACGCACGCACGCACGCACGCACGCACACACACGCACACACGCACACACACACACACACACACACGCGCGCGCGCGCGCGCACACACGCACACACACAATGTACCTACAGTCTGAATGCGTAGGGTTCCCCTTTTCTTGCTCAGAGATTTTGCAGGTGAACCTGCATATATGACGGACCGAGTGCCTGAAACGGTAACCTTCCTTCCGTGTACAGGCAGCTCCAAAATGAAAGGGAACAATCACTTGCACGAAAGGACAAAATTTGTTGTCATTTTGGAACTGAAGATGAAAATGTCTAATAGGCAGTAATCATCCAAATAAAATTACCTAGAAAAGAAGAAAAACTGTGTTTGTAGCTCATACTCAGAGATAATTTTCGGTTGAATGCTCGTGACGTGTCCAGTTTCATATTAGAGCTAACTGTACAAGTCCTCCTGATCGGGTAGAGTCTGGAGCACCGACCATCCCATCCCCGAGCCATTTGTGGGAAGTCTGAGATGGAGTTCGGACGCCCATAGCTCATATGTACTACAAGAGCGCTTTCTGACGGCGCTTAAGAAGCAATGACTGAGAGGGCAGACTCTTCGTGGGAAGGTGAGTGAACTTAAATCTCGTTCAATCGAAGGTTCTCCAAATTCGACGGTTAAATCGAAGAGAGCCTGAAATAAAGTTAATTCAAACCAGGACGGAGGTTTCCTGCGGCGCAGAGAAAATTTTAGGCGCATTTAATGTGCGGGAAATGTTTTCGAAAGTGAGCCAAATGGCAGACAGGAGCAAATTATGCAAGTCAACAAACGAATCGGGTGCTCTTGCTGCGGCAGTGCAACAATCTAATGCACGACATCGTGATTTGCGAAGAAACTGCGATGTGTTTATTCTATTTAGTTCGAGAGCTGAAAAACAGTTCCTTGATTCAATGAAGGAAGCTTTTCAAGTCCTCGTTTGGTTGCAACTCATGCTGTGATGGTGCAGAAGCAAGGAAATGAAAACAGACTTGAAAATGAGTGGGCACAGCGCCCTGCGTTCCCATTCATCCTTTCCTTCAAATTGACTTTACGCTCTTTTATCGAGCGTAGCGGAAGCACAGCCAAGCGTGGTAGCGTGGCGTGTTGCTCCACTCCACTGACACTCATGAAGGTTAATTTAAAGACCCGGGAAATGTTGACGGACGACAATACTATGATTAAGAGGTCGCCAACTTCACCTATGTCGCTGCGAGAAGGCATCCAGCCTAGCGTCACCTGCTCCAGGTCTGTGTGAATCATCTGTACCAACCTCACAATTCTGGACGCCTTCTCACTACTGCAGACTGGTGCCACTCCGTGTAAATTATTTTTTCACGTCAGAGGTCCCCCTGGCTTATATGTAGAGGATAACAATAATATGCCGATCCACACATGGAGACTTGTATACAGAATGTGCTGCACAGTGCAAAACACAATACAAGGAAAGGAAGAGAGCAGAATAATTCCAGAGAAATTGTGACAGCAGTGTGACCTCTTTAAAATGTGGCAGCGCATTTAACGCAGCGATGGATAAAGATCGGTAACAGATATTTTGGCGGCGGATGTGCAGTTAGTTTTACAAGGGTGGCCCAAGCGAGCTCCATCGTGGGCTGGTTGTAAGAATTGGGACCTGGGATCGGTGAAGGCCTGTAATAAAGTCTGTGGGTATACATAAGACGCGCACTGCATCTTCTTAAAGAAGATGCAGTTTTGAATCGGTCACAAATATATAAAACGAGAGTTGTCACTGGCTAGGAATTTAATAAGTTTTTTTGAGGGGGTTGAACAAAAAAAGTAAGATTCGATGATGCCAAATTACAGAGGTGCATTGAAACTATGATCTTGCAAAAGTAGCACAGGATAGGAGTTGACTTCAGAGGTATCCTGGAATAATGTTCGATTAAAAAAGCCAACAGCCGTTAGCATATTGTTCAGAATATGTTGGATGGGATGGTTCTATGACAAATCTCTTGTTAAGTACACAGCAACATTCTTAATGTCTGGAGCATTTTAAGCGTTTTGCATTGTGTGAGCAATTACTTGACGTTTAACGGCAAAATATAGAACTTTTGTTTTGCGGTACTAATGATGAACAACTATACAGCGCATAAATACAAATCAGTGGTAATATCGTCCGGTAAATTGTGCACTAGTGTCGGAAATCGACCGCCAGGATATGCTGCTGTCCGCTAGCAAACCTATGCAAGGTTTGGTGTTCAAGTCAAGATAATATTACATCAGTTTGCATATGGCCAAGAATCATACCTCGGAAGGTTATTAACTTAAATTCTTGGTTAAGGAATATCGCGCCTACCCCAACTTTTATGCGTGTAACATATGGAAGGTATTCGTATATTGTACAAGCTTCCAAACATCTATGTACAGTGGTATTTGGGTTGAAGCACTATGGATTTGTTGTGCTCATTCTATGTCACTTCGTATCGTACGATTCGTGACATGAGAACTAACTCAGCTGCTGCCCAGCCGGCGTTTTGCGAGAAGTGTGACACCTCAAAGCCATACACTCTAAGCGTTTTTTTTTCGCCCGTTTGGACGAAAGGTTCATCCTTTCGGAGCCGAAGTGCGTAGCCATCCATCTCGAAACCAAAATTTAGAAAGCTTTTAACCGTTAGTCTATTGCGAACCATCCCTTAAGGTGCAACTGTTCCTCCGAATAGATCAACGTAGGGGTACAACCAATTCAGCCTACGTGAGTTGTACAGCATGGGATAGCTGGCCAAGTCACGATTTATAGCACGTATTGCTATTAGTCGTGTAATATGTGGCTGTTTGATTGCCATACGCTTCAGCTGCAGGCTTTTATAAGCCTTAAAACATAGACGGCGCGCTTATAATGGCGTTATTCGTGCAAAAATAGTGATCGACCCGTGTGCGTATTGACGTGCGGTACTTCGCAGCCGGCGCTGCCGCGATCGTGGCAACGTTCTCAAATATCGATCCCGCCAGCGCCGCCAAGTCGACCTTCTTTTCTCGCCGCCGCCGCTGGCACATTGTTGCAGAGCGGGGCGATAGAACTACTCACTGCGACCGGCACTGTAGAGTGTAAGGCGCCTCAGCGACGACCAGCCGTTTTCCACTTCAGAGCACCGATTCGCTCTCAGACAGTGCACAACCATATATATGCCTCGCTAGCCAGTCTGCTCGTATTTATTCTAGCGTATGGAGCATGAGTGTCTCTTCATGCTTCTATGCTTTCCTATAGCCTGCTTCGCTTGAAGGCGTAGAAATATATATATTTTTTCGGCGAATACGCATCCCGCAAAGTTTTGTCCATGACTGTACATATCGCCACATTCCCAGCTGCCGATCGCTCCAATGTCACTATGCCTTTCTCGAAGCAGCAGTCGTGGCTTCCGCACGGATAGCCACGGTGTTCTCATTCGTGAACAACCTTACTTGATTATTTTATTTTTCCACTTCTTGCGTACTCTCACGCACTTCTTGCGTAGTCTCACCTACTTACTCTCACCTCACCTACTCATAAGCAGCAAACACGCCAACGAAGTTGATGACCTACAGCGGAGGATAGCAAGATAGCGGAGACTAAAAAATGACGTCGTTCGTACCTCCATTCTTCTCCTTGCTTCTAATGGCTTAGCTTTTAGTCCTTGAAACCAGCACACGCTGCCTCGTCCCGCGGTTCGTATTTTCGCTCACCAAAACGTAACTTCTAGGGACTGATGGTCATCGTTATTTCCCAAAGGGCGAAAAACCGCGGAGTGTGAACCAAACGTAATAATATCGTTGTCGTGGTATCGTTGTCCCGTAACAAGGTGGTCATTACTAGCAGATTGCTACTGCGAGCCTGCCTTGAAGCCGCCTTTGATGCTACAAATGCAGGCCATAATTGCTCACTAGTGAACAAGGTTTTTAATTTTTTTTGTTTGGAAACCGACTGGCAGAGATCTCGGATGCATCACGCTTACGGCTCATTCTGCGCACTGTCGCCTTGCTAGCAACCCGGCGGAAAGCCATGCATATTTGCCGTCCTGCAGGCACTCACCGTTATAATTTTTAATGAGTAAGCATTGTACGGCTTTTCCAGCTTGCGCAGCTTGTACGGCTTGTACGGCTTGTACAGCTTGTCCGCGCGATTACGTCCGAACAAATGGGTTTATGCGAAAAAGAATGGTACCATCGGATAGAGGATCAAAAAATCTCGTACGGGAAATCGGGGGTTGAGGTGGGTTAATCAGTTAATTAATTAGAGCCACAAATGTTCAAAAGGGGGGCGAGGCAGGAGCAAAGTAGCGCCAAATTTGAAAACGCCGGAAGTGTAACACCACGTGACCGGAAGTGTGGGCGGAGCCAAAGCGTGGCGCGAAGTTTGAAAACTCAGATGGGTAACTGATGGAACTTAAGACAATTGTGGTACCGATAAATTGATCAGGTATCGCCAATCCTTATGCATTTCTCCAATGCGGCTGCCGCAGTGATCTGTAACGTATTCATGGTGGTTTTCCTTTTTTTCTTGACACCAAAGAAGCTGGAAACCTGGAGAACACGATGGAACTGTAAATAGACAAACACACTTCCTGAACTCGGCGTCTTTTTCCGCCTTCGCATGCACAACGGAGTGGTGAAGCAAGACAGCCGACGAGCAGTGTATCGGAAGTCCTACATCACACTACGCGCTGCTCACATATTCAGAGATCACAGGTCTTTCTTGGCGGTCATGACACGATATCCAACAGATACTGCAAGCAACCAGTGGCCGACAAATAAATGAACGCGTGTAAAACGTCCGGCAGGCAGCTGCTATTGTCTATAGCTTAAGCAATAGGCCAAGCGTCCTATTTTCCTATGCGGGCACTTGACAAAGATTTGTGCTGCGCTCTAGCTGGGACTTTTTTATTCTGAACTCCGGCTCGCACTAAGCTCCTTATAACAGCTTTTCGTTGTCCTCTTTGCGAGGGCTGAATGTATACGTCACACCAGGCCAAACTTGAACACTTGTTGAAACCAATGTGAAACTCGAGATACTCCCTGCTTGGGATATCTCAAAATAGAAATGAAACTTTAATAAAACTCGTAAAATAAAACTTCAAATAGTGCTAAATAAATTAGGGTCTGAGAGCATAAAAACTGCCCGTACATTCCCTCAAACTTGCAAATTATATTTATGAGGTATATATAAACAGGTCATGGGTAAGCGACAAACGACCCCAGATTGTTACTGTACTAAACACCCGTGGCGATTCTACTGTGTGCCCCGACAAGTCCAGCTACTGAAAAGTCCGTGGAGCTCGCCCACTATAAAGTCGGCCTGGAGAAGTGCCAAAAGGATCACCTGCGTGCAAAATGTTGAGGCAAGCAGCGAGGAAGGAACTGCGGCGTATAGGAGGATACGGACGAAGGCGGACCTCACGCCCTCCAGGTGAAGTGTTGCTGACGTACTCAATGCTAGGAATCCCGGCGGACGGCTCGAAAACAAGGTGCTTCAGCGCTCAACATCCGTCCGGAGCAGTGCCAGCAGATACTCTTTCTGCTCAAGGTGTTATAGTCAAGCTGGATGGGGACCGCGGCGTGGGCGAGCGGTCCAGATGACGGCAGACACTGCGCACGTATGGTGGAGCTCTTCCTTTCGACCAGCTTAGCTCCTCGCCACTCAGCGGATGCCGTTAAACAATTCGTATAGCTATGCTTTCGACAACAGCCCAAAAGCAGCGCCAGCAGATACTCTTCCCGCGCACGGTTTTAAGAGAGCGAGAAGACGACCGCGGCGTGGGCGGGGTTCCGGATGACGGCGGACCTTGGGGACGCATAGCGGGGCCCTTTATGCCGCCCAACTTCACTCCTTGACACCGCTCGGCGGACGCCACTGCAGGATCCAGGCAGCGTCTGTGCTCGACAGCAGCCCAGGAGCAGTGCCAGCAGATACTCTTCCCGCGCACGGTGTTGGGAAAGCCGGTAGACGACCGTGGCGTGGGCGGGTACACGGACGACGTCGGACCCCGCGGGCGCGTGGTGGAGCCCTTCCTGCCGGCAAACTTTACTCCTTCACGCCTCTCGGCGGACGCCACTCCAGGATCCAGGCAGCGTCTGTGCTTGATGGCAGCCCAGGAGCAGTGCCAGCAGATACTCTTCCCGCGCACGTTGTTGGGAAAGCGGGTAGACGACCGTGGCGTGGGCGGGTACACGGACGACGTCGGACCCCGCGGGCGCGTGGTGGAGCCCTTTCTGCCGGCAAACTTTGCTCCTTGACGCCGCTCGGCGGACGCCACTCCAGGATCCAGGCAGCGTCTTTGCTCGACGGCAGCCCAGGTGCAGTGCCAGCAGATACTCTTCCCGCGCACGTTGTTGGGAAAGCGGGTAGACGACCGTGGCGTGGGCGGGTACACGGACGACGTCGGACCCCGCGGGCGCGTGGTGGAGCCATTTCTGCCGGCAAACTTTGCTCCTTGACGCCGCTCGGCGGACGCCACTCCAGGATCCAGGCAGCGTCGGTGCTTGATGGCAGCCCAGGAGCAGTGCCAGCAGATACTCTTCCCGTGCACGGCGTTGGGAAAGCGGGTAGACGACCGTGGCGAGGGCGGGTACACGGACGACGTCGGACCCCGCGGTCGCGTGGTGGAGCCCTTTCTGCCGGCAAACTTTGCTCCTTGACGCCGCTCGGCGGACGCCACTCCAGGATCCAGGCAGCGTCTGTGCTCGACGGCAGCCCAGGTGCAGTGCCAGCAGATACTCTTCCCGCGCACGGTGTTGGGAAAGCGGGTAGACGACCGTGGCGTGGGCGGGTACACGGACGACGTCGGACCCCGCGGGCGCGTGGTGGAGCCCTTTCTGCCGGCAAACTTTACTCCTTGACGCCGCTCGGCGGACGCCACTGCAGGATCCAGGCAGCGTCTGTGCTCGGCGGCAGCCCAGGTGCAGTGCCAGCAGATACTCTTCCCGCGCACGGTGTTGGGAAAGCGGGTAGACGACCGTGGCGTGGGCGGGTACACGGACGACGTCGGACCCCGCGGGCGCGTGGTGGAGCCCTTTCTGCCGGCAAACTTTACTCCTTGACGCCGCTCGGCGGACGCCACTGCAGGATCCAGGCAGCGTCTGTGCTCGACGGCAGCCCAGGTGCAGTGCCAGCAGATACTCTTCCCGCGCACGTTGTTGGGAAAGCGGGTAGACGACCGTGGCGTGGGCGGGTACACGGACGACGTCGGACCCCGCGGGCGCGTGGTGGAGCCCTTTCTGCCGGCAAACTTTACTCCTTGACGCCGCTCGGCGGGCGCCACTCCAGGATCCAGGCAGCGTCTGTGCTTGATGGCAGCCCAGGAGCAGTGCCAGCAGATACTCTTCCCGCGCACGTTGTTGGGAAAGCGGGTATACGACCGTGTCGTGGGCGGGTACACGGACGACGTCGGACCCCGCGGGCGCGTGGTGGAGCCCTTTCTGCCGGCAAACTTTGCTCCTTGACGCCGCTCGGCGGACGCCACTCCAGGATCCAGGCAGCGTCTTTGCTCGACGGCAGCCCAGGAGCAGTGCCAGCAGATACTCTTCCCGCGCACGTTGTTGGGAAAGCGGGTAGACGACCGTGGCGTGGACGGGTACACGGACGACGTCGGACCCCGCGGGCGCGTGGTGGAGCCATTTCTGCCGGCAAACTTTGCTCCTTGACGCCGCTCGGCGGACGCCACTCCAGGATCCAGGCAGCGTCGGTGCTTGATGGCAGCCCAGGAGCAGTGCCAGCAGATACTCTTCCCGCGCACGGCGTTGGGAAAGCGGGTAGACGACCGTGGCGAGGGCGGGTACACGGACGACGTCGTACCACGCGGTCGCGTGGTGGAGCCCTTTCTGCCGGCAAACTTTGCTCCTTGACGCCGCTCGGCGGACGCCACTCCAGGATCCAGGCAGCGTCTGTGCTCGACGGCAGCCCAGGTGCAGTGCCAGCAGATACTCTTCCCGCGCACGGTGTTGGGAAAGCGGGTAGACGACCGTGGCGTGGGCGGGTACACGGACGACGTCGGACCCCGCGGGCGCGTGGTGGAGCCCTTTCTGCCGGCAAACTTTACTCCTTGACGCCGCTCGGCGGACGCCACTGCAGGATCCAGGCAGCGTCTGTGCTCGGCGGCAGCCCAGGTGCAGTGCCAGCAGATACTCTTCCCGCGCACGGTGTTGGGAAAGCGGGTAGACGACCGTGGCGTGGGCGGGTACACGGACGACGTCGGACCCCGCGGGCGCGTGGTGGAGCCCTTTCTGCCGGCAAACTTTACTCCTTGACGCCGCTCGGCGGACGCCACTGCAGGATCCAGGCAGCGTCTGTGCTCGACGGCAGCCCAGGTGCAGTGCCAGCAGATACTCTTCCCGCGCACGGTGTTGGGAAAGCGGGTAGACGACCGTGGCGTGGGCGGGTACACGGACGACGTCGGACCCCGCGGGCGCGTGGTGGAGCCCTTTCTGCCGGCAAACTTTACTCCTTGACGCCGCTCGGCGGGCGCCACTCCAGGATCCAGGCAGCGTCTGTGCTTGATGGCAGCCCAGGAGCAGTGCCAGCAATACTCTTCCCGCGCACGTTGTTGGGAAAGCGGGTATACGACCGTGGCGTGGGCGGGTACACGGACGACGTCGGACCCCGCGGGCGCGTGGTGGAGCCCTTTCTGCCGGCAAACTTTGCTCCTTGACGCCGCTTGGCGAACGCCACTCCAGGATCCAGGCAGCGTCGGTGCTTGATGGCAGCCCAGGAGCAGTGCCAGCAGATACTCTTCCCGCGCACGGTGTTGGGAAAGCGGGTAGACGACCGTGGCGTGGGCGGGTACACGGACGACGTCGGACCCCGCGGGCGCGTGGTGGAGCCCTTTCTGCCGGCAAACTTTACTCCTTGACGTCGCTCGGCGGACGCCACTGCAGGATCCAGGCAGCGTCTGTGCTTCCAGATGCGGGAGAACTTCAGGCTCATGTAGCGGTGATCTAGCTGTGCGATAGGCAAGTCTGACGAGCCGAAAGATGCGAGCAGATGCAGGCGGCATGGCATTCTACCGCAGTTTTCCGCTGCAATGAGTCCCGAACGTTGAAAGCAGGTCGTACTCGTCATCTTCTTTAAGAAATTAAGGGCACGTGGCACGTGATTGCCGAAGCCCATTTCCTTTTTCTCCTTTCCGTCAAGTATTTGCTCATTTGAGTGAGTAGTGGAATAACTGGCAGGCTTCGGGTGTTAAACGTCTTTATCGATATAGAAGAAAGGAGAAAAATGAAAAATTCCATGGCGACAATCGAGAATCTAAGGTGGCATCCTGGATGTAGGTGTAAAAGTTTTATTGTGAGGTCTGTTGATTCTGGCTCTTAGGCAGTTGGTGTCTCGTACCGTATGTGCACGAAGCTGCACCTTACTGCAGGCGCCTCAAGAATGATGAGACTCTGCATACCATCAGAATCGATATCGTCTACGGCTCTTGAGGTATGGAGACAGATGAGCCAAAGTGTCGGCGTGAAATCTGTTTTCAGCTTGTGCTGCTATTCTCGTCTTTTTCTCTTTCTCCATAAGCAAAACTAGCATGTCCCAGCGTCTTGGAGTGTGAAAGCAGTATGTATTTTGCATGCTTTTGCTGGGAACACGGGATCTCGCTGGGGTTCGCAACCTTTGCACTGGGAGGGCACTGGCTGCTTAGGCGTCACAGTGGTCTTCGCTGGAATTTCCCTGAGCACATTAGATGGGCCACTATAGCCGCATACAACTTAAAACTGTTGCACGTTCCACGGCGTGCTAAATTACTCCACTGATCAATCACATCAGCAAACAAAATCAGCTTTTTAACGTTTTACTGTGTTAAACAAGTCAGGTACCAAAAATTCGAGTGCTTATAATTTTCTTTTCTTGTGGTTTGCTTCTTGTTTAAGTAACAAGAAAAGTTTTAACAACGGACTACTTTTTTGTCTTGGAGCAATTCTGTGCGGCGGTCCGGAATGTGCTCGGAGCTTCAGTGCAGACTTAAGACTTAAGTTGTGTCCGACTATAGTATCACTGGAACGTTGAAACAAGTGGTGTAGGGGCTGGTTGCGCACTGGTCCCATTGTCATGCTCGGAAAAAAGCCAGCATGCAGTCTGGAAAGAGGGAGCCGAGGCATCTGCAAAACAGGAAATAGTTCTAAAAAATTCGGTTTTGGGGACGCATTAAAATTTTTTTTCTCCTCACTTTTGACAGGTTCTGAGGTAAGAATAGTTTTATTTTGTTTTTATTACTTATTTATATATCTTCAAGTACGGAGAAATTGGTTTTCATGGAACTTCGAAGTAGAATTTCAAAAATTTCGTCTGTTTGACTCCTTGGACTTATCGTGACGTCGGTAAGAAGTTGTGCTACTCAAGGAGAAAACATTTCACTCCGATTATTGGAAAATTTCCGAAAAAATAATAATAAATACGCGAGAAACTTTTTTTTTCATGTTTGGTGACAGATCACACGCGCTGGAGCTAAGAAAAACAAGCACAAGTCATAACTTCTTTGATAGCCAGTTTATTACCTTTGAATTCACGGAGTTTCATTCGATCAAGTTTGAATTGGGGGGTGTCGCGGTGTAGCATACTTCACGGTTCCATGTACGTCTTCATCGTAAAGCAGTCAGCGGTGATGCCGAATTTTAGAGCGCAGTTAAGCGCCCGTTCGTGGGTTGAGGCGCGTCGACGCCGTCGGTGTTACCGAGCCCAACAATAACTAACTAACTAACTAACTAACTAACTAACTAACTAACTAACTAACTAACTAACTAACTAACTAACTAACTAACTAACTAACTAACTAACTAACTAACTAACTAACTAACTAACTAACTAACTAACTAACTAACTAACTAACTAACTAACTAACTAACTAACTAACTAACTAACTAACTAACTAACTAACTAACTAACTAACTAACTAACTAACTAGCTAACTAACTAACTAACTAACTAACTAACTGACTGACTGACTGACTGACTGTCTAAACTAACCAACTAACTAGCTAATTAGCTAACTAACTAACTAAATAAATAAATAAACATTCCCGCGACTGGGATTCAAACCCATGGCGCCGTGAAAAGATAACCTTCGCTGGCCACTGTAAGAGAGCGCTAGGCTATAGCCGCAACTTTTTTCATTATTGCATGAAAATATTGCCGAAAAGGAAAATCTGAATGTGCACACACCAGAAAACACCAGGCTGCGTAATACGAGCCCAAGATAACCCCCGCAGGTCCCCATCTTCCCAAACATCAAAAGTCTGGGAGGCACACACACGCACCTAGATAGGGGAGCCATTTAGGCGGCTCTACCAGGGCAGCATATACTCCCCGCACCAAAGAGCTCTGCTCGCGGAACAAAAGATTTCGTGGACCGCGGTGACTCAGCGTGGCGGTCCATCATGCGGCTCTTCCAGAGATTAAATAGTCCCATCAATATAAATAGATCACATGGCGCAACACTGTTTATCTCAATAGGCAAAAATCGGATACTGTAGGGTGTGATCTCAATGTACTTCATAAGCGGTCGTTGTAATATGTCACAGAAGAACATAGCATCACTGCACAGAATAAAACGATGGTGAACAGTCTCTGGCGTATTGCAGAGGCGGCAATTCACCGTCCAAGGCACAAACATCTCCTTAGCGTGAAGCCATGCCTTGGCAGGCAGCGTTGATATGGGAAGTTTAAAGAACGTTTTTGCAGCAGATGAAATGCACATTTGCTTAACACGTTTTAAAACACTGATTTCAAGGAACTCCAGAAAAGGTCGCCGATACAACGGTATAGTACCTAGTACAACGGTATAGTACAACAATATAGTGAGTACCGGAGCCATCTGCCTTCTGGAGAGGCTGTACAGGTAGTCTAAAGAAAAGCGCACGGTGAGGAAATTGAAGGTGTCAGCAACTTTCTTAAGGAATCCCCATAAAGGCCCCTCCCGAGTGTGTCGAGTCGGTGCGAATAGGAAAGGTAAATGAGCACTAAGAAGCGTAATAAGCACAGCTTGCCGATTTGAAAAAGCAAAAAACGCGAAACAAGCTGACGCACGAATAATTGAACAAGGTCTATTCCACCAAATTCAATGGAAAAAGAAACAGGTTGTCACGACGCATGGGCTCCCATTGGGAGCGCCATACGAAGGTGGCGAATGTTCTGTGTGTCACCTGCACTTTCTTCCTCGCACAGTGGAGAACTTGCAGCACATAGGCAAGTTTTGCAAATAAAAAAAAATGTTGCAGACTTGAGTCCGAGCCAATACTGTAAGTTCCCTACCCATCCAAGCCTGGGTTTGTCGCCTCATGGACGTCATCTGGGAATCCCAGTAGGCTCCACTGTTGCGGTTTTGGTGCAGAGGAACCCCTATGTTCTGAAGGGTGCCGCAGTCCCAGCTTATGCCACCAAAATGACTTGTGCTCGCACAACAATGATCCAACCAAAATCCTTTGGATTTATCTAAATTATGAGCGGCACCTGATACGTCGGAGAATTGTTCAGTCAAATGTAATACCTCAAGTACACTCTTTTTATCAGAACAAAAGAGGGCGACATCATCAGCTTACGCTAAAATCTTCGTTTCACATTGAGCTAGGAAGAAACCACAGATAGTTGTGCTGTCAACTGTTAATAATACTAAGTCAACGGGGTTCAAGACATAAGGCAAACAACAAAGGCGATAACGGACAACCTTGGCGAACAGACGATTTCTGTGGTATAGGTTTGGTTACTTTACAAGTTTGGCGCACTATTAATTCCAAGAAACACAGATACTAATCGGTTGAAAACAGCTGAAGGATATCCTCTAAACATTCTCTCTGTTATATAGATAACAAACTTTTTTGCTACGGGCCATTATGGTCGTCTGCACCTGTTTGTCGCTGATTTAATAGGATCGCATCAGGTCTGTGGTATCAGAGGCCGCAGTATTCAAACCCATATTCATATTGCACGTTCGGTATTGGAGATAGTATGAGATGAGACTGCCGAGTAGCTCTTATACATACATTGACCTTGCAAAGGAATTTGATAAAGTTCGCCTTGATTTCTTGTTTGCAGTCTTGGAGCATGCAAATATTAGTGACGTTCTGCTCAGGGGCATAGGTCTGTGCTATATGGAGTCCTATACAAGGCTAATTGTTAATGAAGAGCTAATCAAACCTAGACTATCGCCGTAACCTATCACGCCTCGTGTTAAACTGCAACACACACTCACGCTGTGCATTGCACGTCGTCGTCTTCCACTAACACTGCTATCTGGTCGGAAGCCAACAGCCACCGAAACCAAGGAGCATTGAGGATGTTTCTTCTTGTTTTTTTTAATTTGCGGAATAATATGGTAATTATTTAAAGATAATTGATTACAAAACAGAAAAAAGAACTACATGCCACCGATAGGATCCGAACCCACGACCCCTTGGATTTAGCGTCCGATATTCTACCAACTGAGCTGCGGCGACGGCTCTCCAATCTTCTCATTTGGGGCGTATTTACGCGTAGTGTAACTGAACCATGAGAGTGGTCACCAGCGCCATCCTTGTCCATAGCGGCGGACGTGGTACGTTCTCTTCTACCGCGAGTGCCACGTAGGAACGTGATCGAACGGTGAGGGCGCACATGTGCGCTCTGGGCATTCGTTTGACGACGCAGTTTGTGTCGTATTATTTTTACGCATTGTATGTACACAGAAACCTTCCCGTATGCTGCCACAGAAATAGTTCGTGGGACTTTCTCAAGCCACATACGTTGATTTTATCTCAGGAGTGCATCCAGTGAATACTGGAAAATCAAATCTTAATCTTAACCTTACGCTAGAATAACATCGTTTCCCTCTAGCGTACCCGTCACCAGCCCTGGAGCCGGTTTCGTCTGCGGCTTACTACCCTCCGGCTCAGCCCAGCGGACTTCCGCCGGGGACTACTCCATCAGCATCCTCTTTGGCTCCCGTACCTGGGGCTTAATACCCTCCCCCTCATTCCAACGGCCCCCCGCCGGGGCGCAATCCATCGGCAACTTCTTTGTTCCCTACACCTGGGGGACAAAACAGGTGCTCCAGGCCACTAAAGAGTTGCTCAAAGCAGCGAATCTTGCCTTCCCGTAGAAGTCGATTTTGTTCTATTTCAGTGCTTTTTTTAAAGATCTTTGGGTCTCCAGAGTTTCTGTCTTATGAAATGCTTTTGATGAAACGCATTTAAGCATTCAGCTTTAATCCATACTTTACAGGCCTTACGTGGCTGCTTCTTGTCTACGTACAGAAGACACTGGGAATAAATACTTTTAAATTGTTCGATGAACGTTTAATACGCTGGGTCAGCACTTTCGCGGCGCAGCACAGATCCCCTTTGCGCTGACGATAATGTGCTTGCAAACGGCTCCAGAGTGCTATCATTTACGTTTCTGTACCTAACAGAACGATCTTTGACAGCTTGAAGCTTAAAGGGACTATGCAGTCAATTAATTTGCATTACGTAAAGCAGACGGGAGATAGGCGTTCCATCACTCGTCACCCCAGCGCAATAATTTTTGAGCTAGCATCAATAACAACGAAGATATAGGCCATTTCATCTAGGGCGCCGCCATTTTGGGGAGGTGGCGCCGTCTATGTTCTGTTCTTGTAGAAGAGGGCAAATATAGGCTGGTTGGTACATGTTTTTCCAATTCGTAATCTGTTCTTGTCCCTAGCTCCATGCTGGTATGCGCGCGCGCATTTGTACTGCGCCCACGGCGCAGTACGGCGGCGTCGCAAATTGGCATTTCGGGACTTCTGATTTGTGCGCGCGTGTGTGTGTGTGTGTGTGTGTGTGCGCGCGTGTGTGTGTGTGTGTGCGTGTGTGTGTGTGTGTGTGCGCGTGCGTGCGTGCGTGTGTGTGTGTGTGTGTGTGTGTGTGTGTGTGTGTGTGTGTGTGTGTGTGTGTGTGTGTGCGTGCGTGCGTGCGTGCGTGTGTTAGAAAAGCGCCTGGGTGAGGGGAAAAGCTTTTCGAGCAACATTGCCGCCATTTGGTTTAGTGATGGCAGGAACCTCATCGGATTACGGGGCAGCAGGCACTTCCGCCGTCGTTCCGATGATTGACCTAGGCAAACGCAATTTGTTTACGAGTTTGTTTGCTCTAGTGCACAGCAACGGTCGCACCGCTATCTACGACGGCGGTCGAAGAAGCGACGCAAGCAGCCGCCAAGCTTCTTTTATGCTATTTGATTGAGTTCGATAGACTACGATTACCAGCCAGCATAACAAAGTCACTTCATGCATGTTTACGTCAGACGCACTTCACTTTGCTTAAGTGTGCGTGGTGATCAGACGTGAACTGCATTGTTAGACCACTCACGGTGATGAATTTCTTTCGTGAAAGCTTACCCGTATACACTTCACAATTTCAGGCAGGTAGTACAGTTCACTTCTCAGCGGGATACGCGTCGTGCCAGATTCAGGCGTTTGATGCCTGTTGTCCTCTCTGCGTTTCAGCTGGTTATCACTTCGAGATAAATGCTCGCCTACGAGCAGGTCTAGGTGGTACATGCGAGAATGTTTACTAAGCCAGAGAGTGCAGGCACCGAACGAAAGCACTGTCTACGCTAGTTGACATTGCGTATGTCACCGTTACTTGCTTGGGGGCTTTTTCACCGAGCAAGCGCGAGCAATGGTCGTTCTCGCTGCCTCGCCACTTTCTTTCGCGTGCGTGTCCACTCTTCACTCGTCGAAAGAAAAGTGTTGCGGCCCTAAATAAATGTCCGCACTAAACAGAGAAAGTTAGATGAGAGGTTGCATGGGTATTTGCCACGCGGCAGTAGAAAGTCGCCACGTCACCCGCAGCTCGATTGTGCTTTGGTGAGCAAGCGCATTTGCGGTCGTCGTTAAGCACGCTACGCGTCTTCACACAAGGTTTGCAGACTTTGGTATCTTGACGACTGGTGCAGTGAGCACGCTCTTTTGCTTCTGCCAAGGCCCGGTTGTTCGCGGTAACAACACTGCAGCAACAACATTGCTTACTCATCAGTGCTGTAATATCGCATATAATTTGCTGTCATATTTAGCATGCAACAAAAACTTTGGAGAGGTCTTTTTCTTCTTATCTGAGCTATCTACTTCTATTGCTCTGATTCTGTGACCTTCATACTTGTCTGCAGGTCACAAGCTGTTCAGGCATCCAAGTGTTGTCACTGACGGAAGTGGCCACGCGTCCGGATGCAACACATCATTTTTTATCTGCTGGAGAAGAAAGCATGTGACATCAAGGAGGCACAATATCCTGTCTGTTAACGCTAGCCAGCCAAGGACATCGCTCGTCTTCATCTGACTGAAAACGATGCAGATAGAACAGGACGCAGCCGCACTGACGTCGCGGCTGTTGATGCTGTGCACATGGCTCTGCGGCTAGTTTTTTCCGCTTGCGATAGTTGTTGGTGCAGCCAACAACAGCGCAGTGGTATCCTGATGACCTCGGCTCACGATTCATGTTCACAGTCAGCGTCAAAGGACGTAAAAGCTGTTTTATCGTGCAAAAGACAGCAGGACACGAACATCACTCAGCGCGTATATCGCCGCCCGCGCATACCAGGAGGAGAGGAGGAGGAGAAGCGGCGCGCACGCGCCGGTTCGAGGCTATTTTCCTCTCCACCCCTCAACTCGGACACGCGGAGCACTATGAAAAAGTACAGAAAACAGCTATGGGACTGGACCCCACCCACGAATATGTCATTCGCTGACGTTCGACTTGCGACTTCCGGTTGTCGCACCCACCACCCCAGCAGCAGCGTCGGCAGCGTCTCTCCGGTCTCACTTCGCCTTTCTGGATTGCGGCGCTCGTAGGATTTCTTTGCTTGTCACCGCGACAAAGGCACTGCAACCCGAACTCCCGACAGAAAGTGACAGCAGAGGTAAACTGAAAACATATGCGTGAAGGCAATGCCCTGGCTTGCGCTAGCCCGAGGTATAGCGCTTAGAATATACCCCGACGGGGTCGCGCGGGGGCTCGAGCAGACGATTTTCACGGCTACCGTAAGCGTGCCCGTGACGTCGTGGGTGCCGTGGCTCCAGCGAATGACAGCGTGTGGTGGCCTGACGACGTCAAGGGACTAGTGACGTCTATTTTCCCGATTTTAGCTTCAAAGTCGGTCATTACGAAGACACCAATCGGCCCGCGAATATTAAAGAACGCGGTTTTTAAAAATTCATAATAAATTGCCAGCTCAGTTTCGAAGAATCATATTTGGTGTGAATGCTTCTTAGCATCATTTCTAAGTATTTAAAACATTTACAAGCGACTTTTAATTCATTGCATAGTCCCTTTGAGCCCTTTGCAAGCAATATAAATATTAAAGAATGGTCACTTATAAGGATATCCAAAACACTAGAGCCAAGCGAAGTATGTTTATCATCTATGATCAAAAATATCAGTTAAAGTCGACGCATTTAACTGCGTGCGTGTCGATCGACTAATTACATTAGCGAAGGTGTTGCCATCCAGCAGCTCGTAAAGCTCGGTTCCTAGCGGCGTGGTATTTAAAATGTACTTACAAAGTAAAATCTACTCCTAAGCCTAAACGGCTGTCGTCAATAAGCCAGCTAAAATAACAATTGAAAAATGAAAAGAAGGTAGGGAATTTGTCTGCCGGTGGTCGGTGTATAAGTGACCACCGAAGGCGGCTGTCGCCACTACCTTATGCCCCGCTTTCTAAAAAGATGTCGAAGAACTTTCCTGTTGGCTCCCTCAAAAACCGCGTACAATACGTCACAGCGAAGCAGTTGCCTCGCATGGCCACAATCGCTCATCGCGTCGTGCGGGGCGACGTGATAAGGCTGCGTGCGGTGATAAACGGAAAACACAAAAAACGAACATTTGCCAAATATACAAAAAAAGAAAAGAAGGTGACTATACAGCACCAGCGTCAAGATCTTGCTGACTGACTAGCCACGTTTGCTCTCATTTCTGTCACATCGACTACCACCTTCTTTTCTGCAGCTACTCAATCCTCTTTATTTCTTACGTCATGGGCAGAGGTGGCATATGACCTCAAAAACCACTACCTCACCTGAACTTCTAATAAAATTTGGTCACTTCATTCAGCTCATTATTTAAGGTTGAAGGCTCCTCAGCCGCTCTCACCTGACTTTGCCAGAGGCCACTAGCGAACACACAGTCAACATGACCTCAACTCATGATATGAGGTTTAGGTTGGGCCTAAAAAAATTAAAATAGCAAAAAATTTGAGTAGGTAACTATAAAACCATCTCTGGGAATCCTATGAATGAAAGTAGCCAAAATGATGACAGTACCTTTATAACGAGAAGTTATGAAATTTATGGGCGTAAAATGAATTCACATATAGTCTGCACGCTTATTATTCAATGTGTATGCAATAGGAAAAACTGGTATTCAGGTACGAAAGCTCCAAGGGTTTATTTTTAATTTGCACGTGGAAGAACCATAGTCTCCAGCGGTTACTCGTGGTCTATGATTAGGGGAGACAGCCTGGTCAGAGGCGCTGCCGTCGCCGCTCTACATGAATGGCGAAAAAGCAATCGTGCCATCTGCAGGTTTGTTGTTCACTTCCCCTCCACCTGGATATCACAAGAGATGCAGCCTCAAACTTCCCAAATAGTCAAAAGGTCTCTAACTTTCCACCGGATGACGAGTCGTGCTCTGTTCTTCCCTCTGGAGGCGTCGAATCTGCTGGCGTTATTCCCCATGAGAAAGTTGTGCTTTAATGGTTCATAATTTGTAGTTATTTCGGAATCTTGTAATTAACCAGTGGTCAGTGCTGCATGTACCAAGGATGTAAGTTTGGAGTTTTAAGAAGGCAGTTGCCGACAGGGACCATTTAAGTGCATTCGATGAGGTCAGAAACGAGCGAAGGCGGCACTTATACCACTATTTCATTTTAATTATGTTGTACTCTTTGCGGTATGCCTCAAACGAAGACAAATGATTTATATTTTCAGTTTAATGCATTGATTTTTTTGGAAACGCAGAATTTTGTTTACATTTGTTCTTGTATAGTAGCCAAAAAAAGGAGTACACTGGTTCATATTGCGTTTTTTTTCGTCTACTTTCTAATCAGTTACCTTTCATATAAAAATGTTTGATTAAAGTAACTGATACTTTGGCTGTTTTTAGACTACTTTGCAATCATTTATCTTACATATAAAAATGTTTGCACTACTTATTTGCCATTGATCAACACCACAAATTAAAAACAAGAAACCATTCTCATATGTTTTCCTTGGTTTCAGTGCCTGGTGGCTCTCATCTTGTGTATGTCATAACGAGCCCCTGATTTCAGTACTCTTGCCTGTAAAAGTTGCTGATTTTCATGCTTTATTAACACTCCCAGGTCGTGGAAAAAATTTGGCCAGTGCAAGTTGAAACGCATGCTCCACTATAGAAGAATTTGTTTGCCGTGTACATTCTTGGAGGAACATGCCTCGAACTAGTTAAGAATTTTTTGAGGAACTAGCAACCAAGAAACAACCAAGATACGTCAGCTTCTTATCTCTCTCCGCAGTAGCTTAATATTTTCAGTATTGTGGTGGTTGTCGCAAGCCAGTCTAAGCCAACGGCGACATAGACAACGGCGCCTTCCTCACGCATCCATGTTTCAGGGGTATCATTTCTGTCGGACAAAGTCGAGGACCAGCTAATCCGGGAGGTGTAGCCGGTGTCGGAATTTGCAAGGCACGCTACGTTGAGGCCCACGGCACCGGAACCAAGGTTGGCGACCTCCAGAAACTGGATGTTACCAGCAACGTCTTCTGCGGGAAAAACCGTTCAAGTTCGGCAGCGTCAGGAGTAACACGGGACACACCGTGGCCACCTCTATCAAAGAGAACTTGAGGACGCATTGATGGTGTCACGTTTCCATTTGCTGCCAGCAAATATTGTTGTAGTGTTACATTGTTCATACTGTTCGGTTTCTTGAACCTTTCTGCAGCCGCGGTTGTGCGCTTTCTGTGGACTGCGTTGTACTCTAGGGCCGACACTCTTCCTGCACTTATTGTAATGATTGATGTTGGGCCTCTTGTCAGGTACGTGAACTGCGCTTCCTAGTGCTCGCACTAAGTAACTAGCTTACCAGCTTTGACGTATTTGCAATTTCACAGCGGTAAGCCGCCGCGGTGGCTGAGCGGTTATCGTGTTCGGCTGCTGACCCAAAAGACGCGGGTTCGATCCCGGCCGCGGCGGCTAGAATTTCTTTGGAGGAAAAATTCTAGAGTCCCGTGTACTGTGCGATGTCAGTGCACGTTAAAGAACCTCAGGTGGTCGAAATTTCCGGAGCCCTCCACTACGGCGTCTCTCATAGCCTTAGTCGCTTTGGGACGTTAAACCCCATAAACCAACCAAACCAACAGCGGTAGCCTCTGAATGCAACGTTTGCCAGCCTCCAGTCGCCATCGGCGTTGTCAAGACCAATCTTCCGCGATCACGTGACCACTCCCGGCACACAGCCCGCACTTCGCGCTTTGTCGTTATCAGGTGGGGGCGCGACAAGACGGTGCCACACGCCGTGAAACGCCGCTCAAGATAATATCTTGACTTTACTACAAGGCGCGGAATCCTGTGTTACTCAGTAGTAGCAGCCAGAGCAGTTACAGGAAAGCCGCAAGAAGCGATGTGGCACATGAGTTGCGTTGCGGCAGGGCCGTGCATGCAACCGATGTGCAGCATACTAGGAACGCGGCATGTTTTCGGGAGGCCACAGCCACAAACGTGCCCACAAACACGCCGCACGAGAAGATGGTCCAGTGTGTTCCAAAACGTTTGCACTCCTTATAAATCTCCTTAAACAGAAATAATCCTCCAACACTCGATCGTTCATGGCAAGGGCATTCAAAGCAAATTTAACAGCTGGAAAAGCACATCAAGGAGAATTTTTAGCTTATCATCCACATTGTCATCAAATTTTTGAATGCTAGTCCCACTCGCCTTCTTTCTGTGGGCGTTTCCTTCGTGTGTGCACCCTTTTGTTCAAAGCGCTTTTGCGCTTGTAGATATTTATTTAGTATTCTGTTTCCCCTGTTTATCGTTCTAATGGAGATTTAAAAGCAGGCAGATTACGACAGTAATATTCTTTCACACGGTCAGCTTCTACAGGTTTAGGAGCAGATCACGTCGTTCGCACGAACTGACGTGATGTTTACGTAACGAGGCCTACCCGCCTATTCACAAGATACATTGTCACCTATCGGTGCGTATAAATTTAAAGGCATGTGAAGCAGCCCGTGGCCGAAGATAATTGCACGAAGAAAGGTCTTTAGTGAATTATAAATTTATTGTTTTCATCATGTTTCCCTGGACGACCACATTCGGTCACTAGAATCCAAGGCCGCCTTGACCATGTGGCGGTACAAGTGGTTGACGGAGCTATGACGTGGTCGTCGCGCCCGATGAAGCACGACTCTGTAGTCATGAAGTCACAGCACGCGCCCACCCGAACGCAGACGGTGTTCAAAATAAATATGCAGATGGCTCACATGATGACCCCGCAGAAGCAGAGCCAGCAGAATTTTTTCCCATCCGGAGCAAGGCGAGAAGGCGATCACGGGTGACAGGCTATACTGCCGTGTTCGGCTCTGGCTTCGTTTCGGTGGAATGCTCAAGGAGTCGCCGTGCGCCCCCACGACATGCGCGCGCGTCTGAACGAGCCAGGGGGCTTTGAACAGACACAGACCGAGACGGCTACTGGGACGTCGTATATCTGAGCTTGTCGGTTCGCGGTGGTGTGGACGAGATGCTGCACGACCCATGAGAAGTGGTGGCACGGTGAAGTTCCTGCACTGGTCCTCCCGAATGCTCCAACATGCGGACGCTGCTGAAGGAGCCAGGAGGCAGGCCAAACATGCAAATCGAGGAGGCGATCGGGGCGCGGAGAGCTTGTCGGTCCGAGGTGCGGTGGACAAGGTGCCACACGACGCAAGAGCAGCCGTCGCACGGAGCAGTTCTTGTTCGGGTCCAGCCGAATGCTCACACGGTAGGCACACCCTGCTGAAGTTGCTAAGGGCTGACAGTGACGTGGACCGAGAAGGCCACCAGGGCGTCGTGAGCTTGCCGAACCGCAGTGGCAGGGGCGAGGCGCCGCAGGCCTGAGCCGCGGTCGCATGGTGCTGCCCTTGCTCTTGTCCAACCGAACGCTTCCGGCGACACGCCCACGCTTTTGACAATGCCATGGCCCTAGGCCCATAGGAGGGCTGGGCCTCGTGAGGTTGTCGGGGGACGAAGCGCCGTACGACGCAAGAGTAGGCGGTCGCACAGTGGTGTTCTTGCTGTGGCCCAGGTGAATGCTCCGACAGCACGCGCACACTGCTGAAGACGACCGAAGCCTGGCCAAAGACGAGGCGTACGATGTCACTGTTCCCTTGCTGTGGTAATTTTCCTCAAGGATATTGACAATGATGGTGGTCTGAACTGTAGAACATAAGCTTGAGAACCCGTTCTCCTTTTCTTTTTCGAATGGCCCGCACGTGCGTCGCGAGAATGATGAAGTCGATTTCCGCAATTTTATCTTCTCTTCCTGAGCTCCATGAGTAGCTAGGCTCTATAAAAAGGGCGAAAATTATATGGATTTTCACTTTTTCTTTTTACTTTTGTAAATAATCCAGTTACAGACAAAGGAATGCACCCAGAAATGATGTGCTCATCTCCAGTTTCCCGCCCAGTGACCAAGAATTAACGAGCTCTCTTGCTGTTCATCTAACTCAACCTCCAGCTGCCGAGCATGAAAAGAGAAAAATCGAACACTAAAACTGAAAGTACTCAAGGTGGTCAAAGCGTATGGAGAAGATTTTACTCCAGCAGTGAGGTGTCGAAGAACGCAAATCCAATGTCAGTACCTGTAGTAAGATCCATGTATTCATTATTTTCTCGTTCCCCAGCGCGCGCTTTCTCTCTTGCACAAGCCGATCAAACCTATTTTTACTGAACTGAGCTGCCCTTAAGCAGCATAACAGGCTAATAGTAGTATTCACTGCAAAACTGGGCATGGTTACCACCTGGCGCAATTTTCACCAGGATAATGCAGGCTGTCTTGAGCAAATGTTGTTTTTTGGGGTACAAAGTTTTTGTCAAGTGCAGGATTTGAAAAACAACATTACGGGGTACGAGAACGCACGGGCGTCAATCGAAAAACAGATTTATTTCGTTATGATAGACGGCAAACACAGGCTACAGCTAGAGCAAAGCATGGGAATGTGCAGCTGGAGCCAAAAGCTCAAGTGCGGATATCGTGGACGACGGCGAGCGATGGCAACACAGCTTATAGCATTGCCACTTGGTCTGCCACATTCCCTGCCTTACGGCTCCTTCCCTGCTAAAGTTTGTAATGCCCGCAGTAAAGTTACATATTATTCTCCTCTTCCTCCTAGGCCGTGTGCGTTCGCAACAGATTCACTTGTTTCTTATCCCTATCTCCTGTGGCAAATTTGTCTGCTTTCTTTCTTTTCGTAGAACCGACCTTAATCGCTGTTTATACGTATATCAGAATTGCACTGCGAGATTCGCTATCGTCTTATAGTTTGTAAGCTATTTATTTATGCGGTAATTTCTGCATCATGGTCACAACGCTGTGGGGGAACGCTGCGCTGGCATATACATATATACTGTATATTCTGTGCTCATGCTGTCGGCTTTGCAGTGCGTTGCAGAGAACGCGTATGCGTTCATATCAGCATGAAGTGTCACCTTATAGGATACGCATATTTGTGAGGGGAAAACGACTGAAATGTTTTCTTCTTCATGTTCTTGTCGTGTATGGTACCGAAAACGTATCTATATAAAGGCTTGCTCGCTAATCTGTGCTTCCCCTCAAATAGACGCTCAGTTTGTATCGCTCTCATAAATGATCCATGACGTATTCTGCGATGCTATAGTCTGTGCTTGTAAATACAAGGATGATCTTTTCTTTTCTAAGTGACCTTAGACCTGTAATAGTGAAGGCTCCCACTGAAGTTCATTTATTTATTCATATTACCTTACAGGACCCAGAAAGGCATTGAGTAAGGGGGGCAAAGAATGACAAAATGTGCAAAAGAAACTAATTAATACAACATGAGCTACAAAAGATTAAGTAGAAGAAACTAATGTACAAGGCAAAACTTAAAGGCGAAAATATACATAGGATACAAGGTACTTATTAGTAGCATGAATACCGGACATACGGCCAAAACAAAACGCAATGGCAACGAAGGAACAAAAGAACACTGCTACAAAGAAAATCAAAGATGGGAGAAAAAGCGATGTCATGTGAGATATTTACGTAGCTGATCCTGCAATGTTGATGGTTTCCGATGCATGCGATACTGTCAGGAAGATCATTCCAAAGAGCGATGGCACGTGGAAGTGCAGATGAATTAAAAGCGAGGGTTCTTCCGTGAATGCGTTTTATGCTGTTCTGGTTATGTAGGCGGCGTGAAACGCGTGTAGGCGTTTCAAGAGGTAATGGAGATGGCCTTGTGCCGAAAAGATATTGATGAAATAAGCACAAAAGCGCAATGGAACGGCGAATGTCTAAAGGCTCGAGGCCGATATCAAGTTTTATATCTGTTATGCTGCAGTGAGGGCTGTATTTGCGTGTAATGAAGCGAGCGGCTCGGTTCTGGGTGGATTCTAACATGCTGATTAAGTATTTTAGATATGGAGACCATGTAGGTGATACAAATTCTAGTTGCGGCCGTACGATTGTGAGATATGCCAATTTTCTTTCGCTGTTAGGGGAGGTTAGCAAATTGCGACGCAGGTACCCTAGTGACCTGCTGGCTTTGGCACAGGTGGTTTGAATGTGTGTGGGCCATGAAAGATTATGCGTCAGATGAATACCTGAATACTTGTACGATAATGCCAGAGATACTGTAGAGCTATCTATGATGTACGAAAAGCTAGAGTTTGTATGCTTGAGGCTGAAAGAGATAATCTTGCATTTTGTCGAGTTAAGCGTCATTTGCCATTTAGTACACCAGTCCGAGATGAGGTTCAGGTCACATTGGAGAGTGAGGTGATCATCCACGGAATTGATAGGACGGTAAATGATGCAGTCATCCGCAAAAAGTGGCAGGGAAGATATGCCAGCGAGTAAATCGTTAATGTATATCAGAAACAATAAAGGACCAAGAGCACTGCCTTGAGGCACACCAGATGTTACGTCACAGAGTGAGGAGGTTAAATTGTTAACTGTTGTGATCTGGTGACGAAAAGAAAGAAAGTTTAGAGCACGGCTTTTGCGGTTTACATATGCCCACTTCACGGCGCCGCGGACGTCCTGTGGGCAGAGTAAGCACACTTGCAAGCTATGGGAAGATTTAGAGGTGAATAAACGGACGGACGGAAATCAGCGAACATGGGGAAAGCAACCCTTACAAAAATTTCTTTACACAGTTCATAGACTCTGTATAGACTTTAGTCTATTAAGTCTATAGACTAGCTATATATAAATCCTATAGACTAGTCTATAGACAATCTATAGATTTATGGCCATACACTTTCAGTAGACTTTTGTCTATAGACAAATGTCTGCTGAAAGTCTAGGTCTGTAGGAAGTCTACAAACACAGGTCTGTCGACAGTCTATAGACGATCTATAGACTTATGGCCATGCATTTCCTATAGAGTTCTGTCTATAGACCATCTATAGACAATGTCTACTGAAAGTCTAACAGACACAGGTCTTTAGACAGACTGTAGACGACCTATAGACTTGTGGCCATGCACTTTCTGTAGATTTCTGTCTATAGACAGTCTACAGACAAAAGTCTACTGGTCCGGTAGGCATATCACTATAGACTGTCTATAGACATTCCGTAGATATGTGGCCTGGCAATGCTATAGACCTTTGTCTATGACAGTCTATAGACCTCTGTCTACTGAAGCTTTAGTAGACCATTATCTATAGACTGTCGATAGACAGACAGTCTACAACCGTTGAAAAAGGTCACCAGACAGAGTTCACAAATGACATGTTCAATATACTTACAAATTTAGTTTATTTTCAATCTATTCAGGCTGGGAATATGCAATGCATGCACCATAAGAATGCACCACATTGAAATAAATGTTCACAGTAACGGTCCGGCTAGTTTCCTCAGAAGCATTCTTGCGGCCTGTTGTCTGCAGCCATTCATCCTGGCATGTTTGCCTGTACAGCGCAAAGAAAAAAATAATACAAGAGGAACTGAAAAAAAGTCCCATTCCATCTCTACACATGTGCATTACAACGCTAGGCATATCCTGACTATGCCATTCCAGAAAGGTAATCTTGATCTCTTGGTTTGGTTTTATGGACTTCAAAGACCCAAGGTGACACAGGGTACAAAAGACGCTGTAGTGAAAGGCTGCGGAATAGTTTCGGCCACCTGCGCAGTGTACACAGGCCTCTAGCATTTTGCCTCTATCAAAATGCGACCGCCTAGGCCGGGATCGAACCTGCATCTTTCAGGTCGCCATACGAACACGGTAACCACTGAGCTATCACACCGGCTCCATCATTTCGGTAAGTACGCATGACAAATCCTAAGTGGCTTCATAAAACATTGTAACTAAGACCCATAATCCCTGAAGCACTCTACTCTGAATTCAGTACTGATACTGATCTCTGTATGGCATTGGTTTGGTTTGGTTTATTGGGGTTTAACGTCCCAAAGCAACTCAGGCTACGTGGGACGCCGCAGTGAAGGGCTCCGGAAATTTCGGCCACCTAGGGTTCTTTAACATGCACTGACATCGCACAGTACACGAGCCTCAAGAATTTCGCCTTCATCGAAATTCAGCCGCGCTGACGGGTTCGAACCCGCGTCTTTCGGGTCAGCAGCCGAGCGCCGTAACCACTGAGCCACTGCGGCGGGTTGTATGGCATTCGTTTTACATTATTTGTAACAGAAGATTTCGAAGAATTGTGCCACATATCCGCATTGACTCGCTACGAGCTGTTGAGAATGCCAGCCCCATAAAAAAAAATTCAGGGGGGCACTTTGTTGACCTAAAGTGCGGTGAGGCGAAAGCCTTAAGCGCGGTGTTGCTGCTTGTGTCACTGATGTGTGGTTAAGATGTTAATTAAGTACACAATTGTTTGTGAATCTTAAATGCTGGCGACACTGGAGGGCGTTTGGGAGGCATCCGTCTGATTCGACGCCTTTCTGCAAACCCTCTCCAGCGTCCTAACGTTGGTCCTAGACAAGGAGAACAACATAGGTGTTGGCAGTAAGTAGCGTAGCCGTAATAAAGAAAAAAAAAAGTAAGTAGCGTAGCCATTAGCACGCTCGGCTGCGGAACGGAAGGATGGTTGTTCGAATGCCAACGTGCACAAAGTTTTTTTTTCTGGTCTGACTAGAAAACTGTGGCACCTCTGCTGACAACCTTCTGTCGACAACGATGAGGCATTAAAGGCTTTCGCCTTAATACATATTCAGTGCGCCTTAAGCAGAGATCAAAAAAGGAGAATATTGCAGCATTTATTCTTATACCCGCTGCTGAACAAGCGCTTCAAAATACCCTGCGTGAAGCCTGGTATGTAAGCCGATACTTAAACGGGCACAAGCTATGCAAAACCAGCAGGCAGAAGCGAACCAGTTCACCACAGTTTTGCGCCTCTAAATTGAAGCACAAAGACGGAACAGCATATTCATACAACAGCGCGCGCTCTTAGAAGCAAGCGGGTTGCAGCGCTTCCATGCCGCGCTCATTATTCAGGAAAACTCAAACAGCACATATTGGCTGCAGCTGCACCGTTTAAAAAGCAGTCGACCTTGAGACAACATACACATTACTGTCACGATAAAATACCGTCTGAAATTCACCAAGTTTTTCTTTCAAGTGCAGCCCCATCAGCGCAGTAAAGAGGTGGTTCTTGCATGCATGTATCCTAACCTAACGCTGGTAGAAAAATCAGCGAAAGCAAAGAACGCGCCGCTCAAAGTATTAAGTATTTCAATGCAACAATTAACGTCTTCATCAACAGGGGCAGCTATAATAACACAGCGAGAGCTGAATTGCATTAGGGGCGCAAATAAGCGGCGAGTTACATCGGCGCTTTCGTAATTATCAGTCTGAAATCAGAAACGCATACTTTGCCTCTCGCGCAAATGCTATTCGAGAAATCTGTGCGCATGAGCGGGGTTCATGAAGGAGCCCCTCGGAACGAAATGTAAGCCATGTCTTATCGAGGCGACCTTTAATTCAGCTTTTAAACTGAAGTGCCCGCAGGCCATCGGCGGCGGCCAACACAATTGACCTTGGCCAACATCTCGGATGACAGGGATGGGCGAATCCGTACTATATCGCGATGAAAAGAAACGCGAACAGTGGAAAGCGTAGCCGTCCGCATAATCAGCGCAGCCTAGCGCCAGCCCGCTAGAACGAAGATCCGAGTCCAATTGCGATATGTCTTGGCTGTCGCTAGACGAATACCAGGCGTGACTGGCGGATGATAACTTTCCTTGTCGTTATAGCTGCAGTGAACCGTTCATATAGTTGTATAAAGGGACCCAACCCATCGGCTGTAATGGCTCCCCACACATTCAGGAGCAGCGCCTGCTGAGGCTTGTTCGCTTGAAGCAGGTGGGATCAAAGCTGCATAAAGTAAAAAAAGAAAAGTTCAGTGTTTGCGCGCTTCAAAGTTGTATAATGCGCTTAGCCCAATCGCTGCTGTACCTAAACACTTGTATATTTTAACTAAGTAGGCACCTGACACTAAAAAAGGGACCGCGTTGTGACTATAGCATGTTTTTTTTTTTGTTCCTTCGCTTAGAATGCACCTCGAGCCGTTAATTCATCACATGCAGCAGCCAAAAAGTAGCCAAGCTAGCCGAGGACTCTTATTTAAAACTGCGATTTGATATATTTTGTCGATTAAAAACTCGGAGGTCGCACCCTCATGTAACATTCGTCGTCGGGTATACTCGTTAAACTTAAAGCACTAACTGAATGAATTCGGGACATCTTTATAAAGAGCATCGCAATTCTAGGACATTAGGGTGCAAAGGCTTGCCTCTGATTGTTTTGAAGCCCCACTTTGTCTATCGCGACCCTACGTGGTGCTCTCATCTGTGAACATCATCTGGACCCACTCTTCCACAGATCCTTATGCGATTGTCCGAAATGTAGACGGGCGGCTACGTGGCGGCTTTGAAGGCCCGCTTAGTGGAGGCGCTGTCGAACCACTTGAACATGTTTAGCTCGAGCTCGTTTTTGGTCTGTTCGGATATTAAAAAAGGGTTGTCTACGGCGGCTGCAATAATCCGTAGGTCTTTTTCCGCGGTCACGGAACTTGGCCGCGAACCGTGAGGAAGGTCCGGGAGTCTACTTTCAGTTCTGTAGGCTTTCAAAACTCTGTTCACTGTCGAAAGCGCTCTTCGGGTATTCTCCACAATTCTTCTCTGGGGAATTTCTTGGCGGTACAAAGCGATCACTCCGATCCTGTCGGTGTCCAACGCTCGCGGCGTGATTTTCCTGGGAAGCTGAAAAGACTCAAGCCATGCGCAAGCCGGTATCTTAGCTCCTGCGCCGTAGGAGAATAGCACGCACATGTGCAGCACCACTTCTAATCATCGTTTTTATTTCTTGAAGCTTTTTTTTTTTTAGATGGAGACTTAAGGAGCAGCGACGATGAGGTTCGCACTTAGCGCTTCAGTTCTCTTTTGCACGCAAACATCGTGACAACATGAAAGCGCGCCGTATTTCACTTGCTTGGCACTATGATGAGGAAACGTTATCATTAGGGCCCGGAAATTTAGGCACTAAAGAACCCCGAAATAGCCAGGCATCTAGGCTCTAACAAATGCTGAAATAGGCGCTGTAAAGCAGAAATAGGCGCTTTGAATAATACTCTTTATTCATAAGTACAAGATTTTCCAGTCAAGCACGGAGCGTACGCAGTCCTCAACTGAAACAATAAAGCGCATTCTCAGGTTTTCAAACTAGAAGCTCCTTCGGTTTTCGCTAAGCATAGCTTCGTACTTTGAAAGGCTTCTTTCGACGTCACATGAAGTTAGTGGCGCAAACCTAAATTATGAGAGTTGATAAGGGCCCAGGCCTTCAGGTGATGTGGCCGTATCGTCTCCGCGTAGAAAGTCACTGATTTGGGAAATTGTGTTTCTAGGCATCTATTTTTTCTACCAATTGTTGCATCTTCGTAGAAGCAGTAGCGTCCTTTCCTTCCAGTCCCCGAAGTGCTGCTGGCACTTCTGCCACTACCTTCAATGATTCATCTATTCAGAGTCCAGCATTTTCCAACTTTGTGATCCTTTCCGTCAATGTTGAGAAGTATGCACTAGTGTATGTCAGGTCTCTTTCCAAACTCGCCTCTTTCTACACTTCGAAAAAAACACTTCGTTACACTACGTTCAAGGTACTCTTCGAGAAAAACTTTCGGCGAGACCCGCCCCTTTTGTGAGTGCATCGGCGCGCGCCTTTCATCATACTTAGACAGATGTCTCAAAATTGAAAAACGGCACCGAGGACCGAAATGCCGGATTTAGGCATTTATAGGCAAAAACTACGGTTAAATAGGTAGTATTTCCTAAAAAATGACGAAAAGGCTGGCAAGTGCAAAAATCCCTTGTTTAGGCATTTATAGGCATTTTTAGGCAAATTCCTAAAGTTCCGGGCCCTAGTTATCATCCACCAGTCACGCCTGGCACACGGGATACACACGAAGTGCGATAGCGCCGGCCAGAACTAGGGATACATGTTGAGCGCCTCCGTGAGCCGGAACTAGACTCGAGAGCTACGGCGGCACCGACTAAAAGCGCCGATTCGTCTAGCGACAGCCAAGGCAAGGTCAATTGGCCAAGGCATATCGCAATTGGACACGGATCCTCTTACTAGCGGGCCGGGGCTACGCAGCGCTGATAGTACGGAAGGCCACGCTTTCCGCTGTTCGCGTTTCCTTTCATCGCGATAGTACTCGTGTAACGAAAGGGGAGACGGCATGCAGCTCGTAGGTTCTTCGCGGTGTTTTTGCACGCCGGCCATTCGCGCCGGCAAAGAATTCTATTCAGCCATCACACTGTAAGCATTTCTCCAGCGCCACTTGGCTACAAATTTGACAAACGTCCCCTGCTCCAGTCTATAGCGTTACAAAACACCTTTGCTGAAACGTCGCCGTCCACGACGTGCACCGAGCGAGCGTCCACACGTAACAAGCAATGCACACCTCATAAAGGACAGCACTCCATGGTCCGGGCAGGCGATAAGACAGCGATTCACAAATAAATGTAATCCAATTCAGAACGCGAGTGTTCGTTTTCGGGGGTGCCAAGTGAATTGAGCTCACACGGCGCTAACTAACGCACAGTTCCATTTCGGCCGTCATTCACAGGCTAAACGATATTTCTGGTCGCGTATCTACTTTGAAACACGAAAAATCTAGTAGGCAGCTCGCGAGGAGCGGCTTACCATCACAGGTTTCGCACCGACTGCCTTTCCGCGCGTTTGGAAAGACAGCGGCACAGACTTAAGCGGCATTAGTCGAGAACCCGATGGCTTCCGCTTCTCCAAAGCATTGGAAAAAAATAATCTCTGTTAGAATTACTAGGTTCTTTGATAGACATAACGTTCTGAGTGACGCTCAATTGGGCTTTAGGCAAAACAGGTCGACGGAAATAGCTCTATTAACAATAAAAGAGCGTATTTTGCAAAAAAAAATGAAAATAATATGTTCACACTTGCGGTTTTTGTTGATTTTAGCAAAGCATTTGACTGCCTGAACCACCAAATTTTAATCAGTAAACTCCAATATTATGGAATTCGCGGAAAGTGCTTAGATTTACTCGAAACATGCCTTGAAAACAGAGCTCAGTTTGTGCATTTAAACAACCACAATTCAGTGATTCTACCAATGAGATAAGGAGTCCCGCAAGGCAGTGTCCTGGGTCTGCTATTATTCAACGCCTATATAAATGATATTGAAGACATAGATAGTTCAACAGATTTTATCATCTATGCTGACGACAGCACGCTACTGATTTCTGGAACAAACATAGTTAATTTAATACTGAAATGTAACGGAGTACTTGCTGTCTGTTTGGTCCAAGGCAAGCCTACTGAAGATTAATGCTGCCAAAACAAAAGCAATGATTTTTCGGGCTAGGAATAAAGAGGTAGGAATAAAGTATCTAGAAATAGAGGTTGCTGACGACCACAATATTCTTGGAGTATAGTTCTCTTCTAGCTTAGGCTGGCATACTCATATCAATTATCCATGCAGAAAATTGTTTTCATTTACTGGAGTTGTATCACATTGCCGCAGTATACATCCTTTGAGAGCCAAACTTCAGTTATATCAAGCTTTATTTAATTCTCATCTAAACTATCGTACGTTGGTTTGGGGTACAACAACTAAGAGAAATTCAAACAGGCTTCTAACAATGCCAAAGTGAATAATTCGTCTTATTGCGAACATATAGAACCAATGGCCACTACAACAAGTACCTTCAGATCACTTGAAGTACTTCGTGTTGAGGATGTTTATGAATTCCGCCTATTGAAAACATTTTACTTTTCCTCTTTTACAACAATCAACCAACTAATGTCATTAGCATCTCTACAGCGCCGTGACACTAACGTACCCACAAGAAATAGAGATTTGTGGGAAATCCCAAGGTTCCGAACATTTTATAAATATCAAGCCCTGTCGCATAACCTTCCAATTATACCAGATAAAAATACACGCACTCTAGGATTGAGTAGAAGAGGTTTGAGATCTGTTTTTCTTTTTGTAATTGCTATGTTACGGTAATACCTTTGTTTTGTTACACTATATTATGTTTTCTTTCTTGCTTCCTGTTCTTGTACTTCATTTCTACTAATTGATTGTATAATGTTGTTGCCACGTTCTTGAAATGTGTTTTCTGGCATATAATGTTTCACTTAAGTTGTTTACCTGCTACAACTTCAGTGCTCAGGATCTTGCATAAAATCTTTAATTATTGGTGCAAATTAGAGGTAACCTGTCTCTTTTAACATATTATGATGCTGCTGATACTGCTATGTAATGGTCTTCTTGGCTTTAGTCAAGCTTTATGAGCGGCTTTTAGCCAAGAAGACCCTCCAGGCACTTTCTGAAAAATAAACATTGAATTGAAATTGAATTGAATTGAATAACGCCGCTTACTAACAAGGACAGGAAGTTTGTCGATGCGCACATAATCTGTTCTGCACACACCGCTCTGCTTATAGTGGTTTAGGAGACCAATAAAATAAAATACACTCGGGTAGACATACATTAAACGGATGTTTAAATTGGATATCGATGAAAACGTAATCAACGAGAGAACAAGCCGAAGCCACCGACATATCCGTGCACACGGTCGTTTGCAGCCCTAATGATTTTCTTCCGTCTCGCGGTAAAATGGGTAAAACGTGAGGCACGAACCCACTTCACGGTCGCATCTTTAGCGCTCGCACCCTTTCCGTGTGCAGATTGATCTGGTATCCAAGATCACAGAGGGCAATTGGTTTATAAGCTTAAATTCTTCACTCGCGCTTTAAAAACCTTATTGTTTTCGCGAAAACAGAACCGAAATCTAACTGCTTGTCCATACGTGCCGTATCTCCCAGCGAATAGTATATGGAACACTTTTAGAATATAATTATAATGTTGGATAGCATAACGTCTTTTCTGCGTGTGTTCGTGTATAGAAAACTGGCTTGCGCAACATCAGCCTGCCATCGGCTCCGAAGCAACAGGTGCAACGGGAAGAACGAAAAAATACTGGCTTTGTGATTGTTGCGTCGCAGCACTTTTTCACGTGAATACAAACCGAAAAGTTATAGATGGCAGATCTTAATCGTGGAGAGGACCATGCTCTTTGAGACTCTTCTAACGGTGTTTCTAAGAGATGGGCACATCCTTGAATTCTCGCACCCGTCTTTACCCCTTTATTTTCAGGACGTTTTAAAGAGAAATGCAGAATCGCTTATGAAATGTTTCTCTATTCAGCGCGTTGGACAGTAACGATTGAAAGATGGAAAGAAGTTCACTCGAGCGATTCCTTTAAGGGAGGGCGCATTCGTTCGATGCAGTACAGTTTGCGGGCACCCTTACTACAAGAATGGCTGCCTTTCCTCGGCTGACTTGTTAGCATTAAATATTATTGAACTCTACGAGGTCTGTTAGAAAAGTATCCGACTTTATATTTTTTTGCGAACACCTGATGAATATGACACAAGCGCGCTTGCATCAGCTGATCTTGAATCTTCGTGCGCCTGCACGATTTTTTTCCCCGCCTGCCGATAGCGTCAGTCTCTGGGACGCAGCGTTTGAGTGAGGCAGTGCGCAGTGCTCGCGTCGTTTTTTTATTGCAAGAAAAATGGCGGAGCTACAGGAGCAGCGTTATTGCATCAAATTTTGCCATAAACTGGGCGACAGCCAAGTGGAAACCATTCATAATATTCAGACGGATTTCGGTGACGATGCTGTGAGCAGAACACAGATTAAGCAGTGGTAAAATTGGTTTAAAGACGGCCGCACATCGGTGGAGAGAGAGCCACGTTCCGGTCGGCCATCAACATGCCGAAATGACCAGGTCATTGCCGAAGTGAACGCTGTGGTGATGCGAGACCGTTGTGTGACTATCTGAGAAATTGCGGAAGAGGTGGACATAAGCAATTTTTCTGCACATTCCATTATCACCGAAGATTTGGCCATGGAGAGAGTTGCGGCGAAATTCGTGCCGAAGCTGCTCACGGTGTAGCAAAAGCAGCTTCGTGTTGAAGTCTCACAGGACATGCTGGATTCGACAAACAGTGACCCCGACTTCATCAACACCATAATCACTAGTGACGAGTCTCGGGTGTACGGGTACGACCCGGAAACCAAATCCCAGTCATCACAGTGGAGGTATTCCACGTCACTAAGACCACAGAAGGCCCGCCAAGTGCGCAGCGATGTCGAAGTGATGCTGACTGCTTTCTTTGACTCCCTCTGTGTGGCACACCACGAGTACGCACCCCACAGGGTCAAACAATGACCAAAGAGTACTACAGATATGACCTCTGTCGCCTACGTGGTGCTGTGCGGCGCAAGAGGCCGGAGTTGAGGACAACAAGAAATTGGCGCATCCATCACGACAATGCTCCGGCACATTCCTCGCACTTGATTCATACTTTTCTGGCGAAAAACCAGACTCCTGTAGTTCAACAGACTCCTTACTCTTCTGATGTGGCCCCCTGAGGCTTCTGGCTGTTTCCCCAAATCAAGAGGCCATTGAAAGGAGCGCAATTTCAGACAAGAGATGACATTATCGCTGCAACGACAGCTGAGCTAAACTCCATTCCGAAAGGAGCCTTTTCGGAATACTTCCAACAATGACAGCACCGCTGGGAGAAGTGTGTGGAGTCCCAAGAAGACTACTTTGAAGGTGATTAGGTTTCTAACGCTCCAGTTTTGCAGGTTTTTTTTCTACGGCCAAAGGTCGGAAACTTTTCAAACAGACCTCGTACTCACAATATACGTCACGGTATAACGAAAAGGACCTTTTCAAAGCTTCTGAAAACAATATACAGGAGGGTGGCGTATTGTCCTCACACAATACTTTTTAATTTCCGTAATAGCGAAAGAGGTGGAGGAGTCCATAATTGCTGTCACCCGATGCAGTTCCCCTCGGCATACAGTGCAAAAAGAAATTGACATTGTTCTGGACGTAGTCGAAAGGCAGTGTACAGAAGATTGTCAAATAAAATTGGGATTATTATAGACTGGTCTATTGACAGTAGACTATCTATAGTGTATAGAGAATCTATAGACCGTCTGTAGACAAAAGGAAATTAGGGAAGTTATAGACCTTAGTCTATAGATAGTCTATAGACCGTTTATAGACAAATGAATATAAAGGCTGTTATAGACTTCAGGCTATAGATGGTCTATAGACTGTCTTTAGACGAAAACAGGCGGTTATAGACTTTAGTCTATAAATGGTATATGAACTATGTATGGACGAAAGGAAATTAAGGCGTTCATAGACTTTAGTACATCGACAGTGTATAGATCGTCTATAGACAGAAGTAAATTAAGGCAGGTATAGTGTTTAGTCTATAACTAGTCTATAGATAGCCGACGTGTGAGTGAAGAGGGAGGGGGCGTGTCCTTGCACACGCTAACAGAACAGAAACAGAACAGAGACGACTCCGACATTCCAGAAGGTTCGACGCCATGGGTTAACGCAGTTCCTTGCCGAAACGCCGGCTCGGCATCAGCAGATCACGGCGCATGCATCCCAAGCCGAAACGCAGAGCCACGTTCACTTGACTCGCTAGCAGCGTCAGCGGCATCAGTCAGTCGCTGCGATCTCTTCGCCGCTCAACGTTCCTATGCGCCCACGCGCTGCCACCCGCAACCTCCCGATAACTTAACTGCTCTATTTGCTCCTCCTCCAATGCCACCCCTGTGCGGCGGCAATCAGAGCGCCGGATCGGTGGCGGCGAATCTCGATATGTACACCGCCCAAGCCGAAACGCAAAAGCTGAAAAAGCTGATGAGCTGCGCTCAAATTTCGAGAAAGACCGTTTGCTCCTTGGCGACTAGTGTACACTTGCTAAATAAGATGCTTTCTATAGTCGCTCGATTCTGTCTGTAGCGCTAGGACAAGCGATAACTTCCCGCGTGCTAAGCTCCATCCTCGTGGGGTCGCCAGCCTGGCGGCCAGAGGGGAAATGAGTCACCCCAATGCGCAGAGAAAGGCAAAGCGCTTACGCGAAACTTGTCGAACCAAGCGGCGCCGCTCACGCTGCTAGGAGAGAGAAAGTCAGCACTAAATCTTTCAGCCCCTGCTCGCCGTGCAGCTGATGTCGCTGGAGTAGGAGGGCCATCCCATTAACTCTATGGTCATGACCCTGCATCGCCAGGCGCACGGTATACTCCACCCGCCTTCGAGGGCGTTGAATCCTGTCTTTCTCTTTCTACGCGGGCGCCGGAAACGCTTAGCGCTAACCCGAACGGCTTTCACCCGCTTTTAAGCAGTACTTTTAAGTATAGCCCCAGCCGGCGATGGTGCGCTTCCGCCGCAAGGAAAATAAATTCTGCTTTCCGTTGTAAAAATGAGGAGCAAGTGGCTGTTGCCGACACAAAGGCGCACCCCATTCAGGACCTCGTGGAACGTGCAGCGCGTGCCACTCAGTTCTGTTCATTGAGTAAACGTCGTAATTAAAATTATGCGAGGTCCCAGATGTAACATGTAACGGGAATAAATAAAAAGGGGCGGTCGGAGATGCCGCATAATCTAGGTAAATTTCGCAATGTAGTCACGGCTGTGTGAGTACACAACGGACCAGTGGGTAAAGCCGAAATCAGGAACTCATAGTGACGATCATTTTTGAACAGATTTAACCAGGTGTCAGAAACGAATACGAAAATATTTGTGCAGCGGAAAAATATTCTCATATTGCTAATTTCCTTTATTTATTTACAATACTGCTAACTCCAAATTGGGGTTGTAACAGAGCGGTATTTATATCCTTACACCACCAGAAAAAAAAAAAGAACAGGAAGAAGCAAGTATGAACAATAATGCCAAAAGTTGCAATATTATGACACAAGCGCAAAAAAAAAGACAATTACAACAGTTGTAACAAGCATAATGCTAAACAACACATGTCCAAAAGGACAGATTGCGACGAATGCCGCCAATATCACTGCCAGAAAAAAAAACTCAGCCACCGCTGTGTGAAGAATCGATCTCACAGCCATGAAAACGCCAGTCGAAGAGGAGAGGCATTCAACCGCAGTATTTCGCTGCAAAGAATCTGCAAGGTTTAAAGCGGGCTGTCTTCAACCCATCCGTGGAATGTCATGCACGTGATTCGAGAAACTAATTTTCTTGTCTTCCGTTCCATTCTGCATTCGCTGATAGCATATTATAGCTTGCATACTTCTGTTATAAAGTGTCTTCAATGTTACGAGGTAATGATAGTTATTTATTCATCTATTTGTTTATTCATTCATATGCCGTAAAGAACTCGGGGGGCATTACATAAGAGGGTAAGAATACAAGACATGAAAAAAAAAAACGATAACACAAATAATAGAAACATGCAATGCGGCAAATTTTGCACATTAAAAAAAGAGCAGTTTGCGAACAAATTCAACGTGGCTCTTAACTGATGCAATGTTTTCCGGAAGTTTTTTCCAGTGATGATTAGCGAGAAAGAGCGATGAATGACGAAGTTGTTACATGGAAATATGGGCTGAGGACTTTGAAGTTGTGGTCGAGGCGTGCAAAAATGCGATTGATATGAGGACCGCAGAACGACGACGGTGCGGTATAATACCGATGGAAACATAAAAAGAGATAAAACAGTCTCCGCTTTCCCAAAGCTTAAATTGAGCGATTTTTTTTTATTCCCGTAACACTAGATGTTCGTGCTAAATTTGTTTTGATGAACCAGGCAGCTTTACTTTGAAGTTATTTTTAATTTATTGGTTAAATACGTCTGATGGGGATTTCGGATTAATGAAACATATTCTATTTTTGGACAAACAAGTGTTTTATATGCCAGAAGTCTTCTAGATGCGTTATAATTATGTGGCTTGCGTTTAATGAAACTGAGTAGCCTAAATGCCTTGCTAGTGGCTATGTCAATGTGATGTTGCCATTTTAGGTTACTTGATATGTAAACCCCTAAGTATTTGTGTGTGCTGATCATTTCAACAGTTAGGCTGCTTATTGAATCATCCTTGGCTATTGCGTTCGACTTGTTGGTAAATCTCATTACTTTTATCTTAGCAACGTTAATTTCAATCTGCCAAAGTTCGCATCCCTCAGCTAGTTCCTTAAGGTCTGAAGTAAAGAAACTGCGTCCGAAGTTCCATTTACCTCCATGTAAATAACACAATCAATTGACTGCAAATAATCTTATAGCGGGGGAAAAGGTATGACTCTAGACTTGGAAGCGGAGATCTTCTTACATTAAGTAAGGCACCCTCGATAGAAACCCATATCGAAAGTTGAGTTTTGTTCTTGGCTCGAAGGTTGCTGGGGTCTGAGGTATAGCGCGTGCATCTGCTGGTTCTATTTCCCGGCTTCTTTCGGTTTGTGCGGCGATGCGCATCCACAGAATCGTTGTGGTGGTATGTAGGGCTTTACGTCCTGAAGTATGAGAGATGCCGTTGCGGACTTGGCGGCAGCGGCAGCAAGGAAACGTTGCCAACCTCACCGAGATCGTGCGCTGTTATCGCTTGGACCAAGAATGGCGCAACACCTCCCGGCTCCACGTGACGGCTGACGTCACAAAACTGCTATCTCCGGCCACCAGGACCAGTCCAGGATAATGATGACGCACGCATCCACGGCCATCATTTGGCGGCAGCGGCAGCAAGGAAACGTTGCATCTTTCAAGCCTGCAGTTCATCCCTTTGCAGGTAGGGAACAGTTTCTTTATTTTGAGGTATTTGCTTCTTTGTTACTGGTTCTGCCAATCTCAGTGAAAGTGTTTTGCCAAAAATGAATCCAGAAATAGTCAAAGCTCTAGAAGAGATAAGCCAAGATCAAAAGGAAATGCGAGGGTCTCTTGAAAGGGAATTTCGGAAAGAGAATCGAGAGGTACAAAAAAGCCTTGAATTTTTTTATAAATGCTTTAAATACCTGACCACTGAGCTGAAACTCACGAGAGAAAAAAAATGCTGCAATAAAAGCTGAAAATGCTGCGCTTTCTTCTGAATGTACAGAGCTGAAGGAAATAGTGCTCGAAAACGAGCAGAAAATAACACAACTCGAGCAATACTCTAGGAATAGGAATGTAAAAATCAAAGGCATTCCGACTTCAAAAGGTGAAAGCTTGCCAGCCCTCCTAGAAAAGATAGGAAATGCCATAAAAGGACCAATCACAGTAAATTACGTCGAAGTCTGCCACAGAGTGCCAGTCAAGGATTCCAACCAATCGAACATAATCGTTCAGTTCTCAAGAAAAGCGAACTGCGATTCTGTGATTGAAAAAGCTCGAAAAATACGCATTTCAACCACAGATCTTGGTTTCTCGGATGATGCTTCAGTGTTCGTGAATGAACATTTGTGTCCTCAACTAAAAAAACTTCTTGGCATGACTGTTCCAAGAAAGAAGGAAAAAGGCTGGAGCTATACGTGGACCAGGGGCGGCAAGATATACGTAAAGAAGTCTGAATCTTCACAGACTTTGCGCATTACCCGCATTCGTGATCGAGATAAGATAGTCTGAGCAAGTTTGCCTCTTTACACGACAACATAACGCGTGGATTGAATATGGACGACGACTTTTTCACACCATGCCAAGTCAGTGCGGTACATGCTAAATATGATAGAAACATAACCTTGATACATGTGAATGCCCAGGCTACCAGGAACAAAGAGGAGCAAATCCTTGCACTCTTCGCCGCCCTTGGTTTTGAACCCGATATCTTTATGGTAACGGAAACATGGTATAGAACTGAAGCAGATGTATTTAGACCGCCTGGCTACAAAACCTCTTTTGTAAATCGCTTGACTAAAAATGGGGGAGGCGTTACTTTAACGGCAAAACTTGCTATTCCTTGTCAACTTGTGGATTCCCGCACTTGTATAACGTCTGACTATGAAATACTGACTGTCCGCTACAACGACTTTCTTTTCTGTGTTTTACACCAACCTCCAAAAGGAAGTGTGCCGAATTTCTTGTCTTTTTTTTGATGATTACCTTGGCTGGGTTAACGACAGCCTTAGCAAATTGGTTCTAGCTGGAGATTTGAATATAGATGCTCTTAAAATATCTCCTCAACAGCAAGAATTGTGCAGGATTTTGGAGTGCAGTGGCTTTTCTAACACAATACGCTTCCAACACGCATTCAGAGTAGTACATCAACATTTCTTGATATGTTCATTACTAACATTGATGATCCAGATTTGATGTCTGGTGTAATCTGTGCACCTATTAGTGACCATCTGCCTGTATTTCCTATTACAACTCAACAAACTTCAATGCCACATATCGCACCTCAGAACTCCAGAACTTTCAGAGACCTAAAAAGCTTTAACCTGACGGCATTTAGAAACGAACTCTTGCAAACAGATTGGTCAGATGTTTGGCGCGCCAACACAGCCGAAACAGCGTACGAAGGGTTTCTAAAGAAGTTCATCATTGCTTATGATAAACATTTTCCTTATCGAAGATTAAATCAACCGCGCAAAGGCAGAAAGCCGTGGATTACCAAGAAATGCCTAAAAGAAATACCTATTAAAAACAAACTGAATTCAATATTTATAAATAAAAAAGATGAAGCTCTACTGCAATTCTAAGCCCAAAGAAATAAGGTGAATACACTATTACGGTGCGAAAAACATACTTACAATCTTTTCGACAATAATGCAATGAAAAATACAGATATTGGGTGGAGACGATTAAATATGATTTTAGGGCGTAAGAGTAGCAAGAAGACAGATATTGATGACATTACAGTAGACGGCACGGCTATTACAGGTATAGATTTAGCCACCTCTTTTTAACGATTTACATCTCTGTGTGGCACCAGCAACCATAACGAAGATTGCATGCTTTTCCTTAGGACTCAGAAACGTGAAAGTGGGTTATTAGCTCCTCCCGCTGAAGGAGAGGTAGTGAGTGTGTTTAGATCGCTAAACAATACTTATTGCCGTGATGTCGACGGTTTGCAAATTAAACCAGTCAAACAAGTTATAGACGTAATTTCTCCTGTCTTAACATTCATTTTTAACCTTGCTTTCATTGAAGGAAGCTTTCCGAAAAGAATGCAGGAGGTGAAAGTGACTCTAATGCATAGAGGTGGTGATAACAATACTTTTTCCAATTATCGACCAGTATCCATGCTTCCCGTATATTCAAAAGGTTTCGAAAAGCTTATACATACACGCATAACTTCCTTTATCAGTAAGCACCATATAATTACAAGCGCTCAGTTTGGATTCATGAAGGGCCTCTCTACAGAACATGCACTTTTTTACAGAAAGAAGAAATATTAGAATTTTTTGAGCGTGAGGAGTGCATTATGGGTGCGTTTGTAGACTATTCAAAAGCATTCGATCGAATTAATCCCACTACCTTGTCTAAAAAACTTGACCATTACGGTTTTCGAGGAGTTTTTCATGAATTATTACAATCGTATCTTAAACACCGCAAGCAGCAAGTATGCATTAACCATCGTGTTTCACATTTCCGCGACATAACCGCAGGTGTGCCACAAGGAAGCATACTGGGGCCGCTACTCTTCTGTCTTTATATAAATGATGTCGTTAACATAGATAATGCTACTAAATTCATCATTTATGCGGATGATACCAGATTGTTTTTCACTGGGCGAGATCCTACTGACGTGGTTAACGATGCCAACCTTGTGTTAGCAAGACTTTCCTTACAGAGCACTGCAAACTCTCTTGCAATTAATGCAACTAAAACAAAAGCCGTGCTGTTCAGGCCGAAGAAGCGCAGAATAAACAATAATTTAGAAATAAAATACGGAACATATCAAATTGAAATTGTCCCTCAAATAAAATGTCTTGGCGTACTCTTTGAAGAACAAATGACCTGGAACATGCACATAGATTTGGTCGCAGCCAGGGTTTCCCGCGTGTGCGGAATACTTAACAAATTACAGTCCTATTTACCTAGAAGCATCAAACTCATAATTTACAACAGTTTATTCATGCCCCACATTAACTACTGTCATTTAGTGTGGGCAACCACCACTTTTACCAACATTACCAAACTTCATAAGATTCAGAAGAAAGCAGTCCGTGCTATAACTAAATATCCGCATGGCTGTCATACAGAACCCCTTTTTAAAGACAAATTTACTCTCAATACGTGACCTTAATAAAATGACCCTTCTTTAAGCGCTATAAAATGGCCATAAAGTACAATAACAATTTCTTTAATACTGTTTTCTGTCTCACAAAAAGAAGAAAAGTGCGTGACACTCGCACGTCGCAAGAGTGGGAAGTTCCACGCACTCGCACGAACTACGGAAAGCAAATTCTTCATTTTCTGCTTCCCAGTTATTTAAATAGCATTGTGTAAGCTGATTTATCTTTGTGAATTTGTATTTCCTTCTTTTTGGTTTCAATTTTATTTTCCTGCTTGCACGCGGGCAGTGTGTGTAAATTCCTGCACTGTATACGATTTCCTGCTGTGTCATCCTATGTCAAGTGTATGGGGCCGTGGGCCTCGTCAAGCCGTTTGTGTGGCTTTAGTCTACGGCCCCCTAGTATCGATGTAAACGATGCTGAAATAAAGAAATTTGAATTTGAGGGCTCCGGATTAATTTATATCACATGGAGCACCGCGCAGCGCACGGCCGTTTTTGCATTTCTAATTTAGCATGTTAAGAGAACCCCAGGTGGTCGAAATTTACGTGGAGCTTCCACTGCGGCGCCTTTTTCTATCTCTTCGTCATTTCCCTCCCTCCCATATGCTTTAACTCATGGTGCAGCTCGGGTGTCCACTGCGAGTGCGACTACTACCGCGCCTTTCCTTTCCTCGCTAAACATGTACACACCGCCATGGAATTTTGTGCTCCACTTCCAGTCCCTAGAAACTCTTTTCCCCCTTCTTTTTAGGGAAAAGGGGCGAAGGCGGTTTTTGGCTCGTTAAGTAGCATTCTAATGCGAACATATTTGAAAACATATATTACTGATTTTTAAGTACAGCAATCACGCCAGCTCAGTCCCATATGTGACATATGGCTTATTTCGGGCACGAACTTGCAGTAAGGGAAAGTGACGCGCAATGAATCAAGCGCACATACCGCTGCTTTGGTACTTCTGTTTATACTGCTGAAGATATCCCCGATAACAGTCTTCCAATGTCGCGGTAGCACCGAAATCGCCTGTCGCTTTGGTTTGGTTTGGTTTGGTTTATTCGGGATTAACGTTCCAAAGCAACTCAGGCTATGAGGGACGCCGTAGTGAAGGGCTCCGGAAATTTCGACCGCCTGGGGCTTTTTAAGGTGCACTGACATCGCACAGCACATGGACCTCTAGAATTTCGCCTTCATCGAAATTCAGCCGCCACGGCCTGCCGCTTTCCGGTTCTTTGTGCAGAAGCATATGAGGATTTCAAGAATGCTTCCGTTTCATCGGAAACAGGACGGCCGAACGGAGCCGGCGAAATTGCAGAAATGTTTTCATATACATATATAGACAACTCCCTACAGGTTATCAGCACCGATCATTGACCGTGTACGCCGCCGCGGTGGCCCAGTCGTTATGGTGCTCGGCTGCTGACCCGAAAGACGCGGGTTCGATCCCGGCAGCGGCGGTCGAATTTCGATGGAGGCGGAATTCTAGAGGCCCATGTACTGTGCGATCTCAGTGCACGTTAAAGAACCCCAGGCGGTCGAAATTTCCGGAGCCCTTCACTACGGCGTCTCTCATAGCCTGAGTCGCTTTGGGACGTTAAACCCCATAAACCAAACCAATCATTGACTGTGTACAACTGGTCTACGAAAAGGCTGCCCGTTGTAATCAGAATGTAGGCTGTACGTAGCAGGTGTAGCACAGCAGCTCGGGTCATGTTAGTAGCTTCACATTGAGAAACGAGACAGGTTGCAGAGAGGTTAGAGACGCATGCCACCAGCGGTGTGCACAGATGACCTCAACATCCTTGCGGGTGCATCAGAGGAGCTGCAGAGACTGCTTGGTATTTGTGCATTCTCGACTAAGCGCTTGCAGGTGAAGCTTAGTCAGGCGAAATGTGTAGTAAATGCCTGAGGCAGATGTGACCTAGGAGTCTCTTGCAGTCGCCAGGGAAACTCAATTTTCGAGAGAGATTCTACGGAATATTTGGGACTCAGGCTTGTCATAGTGGTAAACTACATTTGGAGCAACGTGAAAGGCACCTACGATGTACACACATCTCGCGGCAGGAATGTGTTGATCTGCCATTCGTTATCTTTCGATAGGAATGAAACAAGGGCCCTCCGGAAATCGTACGTATGTAAACAGCATTCATGTGCTTATCCAAGAGCTCTAGAAATTTCTTCAGATGCCATTGAAGAACGTCCGTTGGTCAGCCCTAAACGCATCGCTGTGAAGGGTGTACCCAGATCGACGTCGGATGGTTGACCTGCAGTGCCAAAAAAGTTGCGAGTAAGGTAAACGCCATTAGGACAGTGCTGTCTTCTACCAGTTTTCCACATCAGACCCTTCTTCGCATTGTAAATATAATACATCGACAGGTAGACGCTGTGTGCCCGACTGACGGCTAAGCTGCAGCGGCGAAATAATATGCTGGCAGTCAGTTTAACAGCAGCCAATAAGACGGCAACAAGTATAGTCCGAGTTAAGTAGTTTGCCCGGACGTCGTAGAGTGGCTGAGAATTTAGCAGGCCAAAGTCTTCCACGTTTGTTTGTCTAGCACACTGATGGCCACATGCTTCGACCTGCAAAACCTTACGAGTAATGCTTTTGACTAAATTAACACTATAAGCCGTTGTTTTGAGACGCTGCCTAGGGGCAGTGTATATTGTATCATGCTAACACACACATCCGTTAGAGAAATGAACAGACAAAACTTCCGTTTGGCAACCAGTCTACATGCCTTCGAGACCAACTTTGGTCGCGCCGTAAATATGTGCGCGCAGAAATTTTAACAGTGGCACTCAGTAGGCTTTTGTAGCGCGTCACACACGACAGCACGCGAGATCGAGAGAGAGAAAACCCTTATTATTAGAAAGGAATAAACTTTTTCTCTCTCTGCGCTTCAGCGAACCATGTTTAGTGTGGATGCATGCGCGCGTCGGCTGCTAGCCAGCAGTGTTTATATGCGTGCGTTCGGCACACCCTCTTGGCGACTATTTACTTCAGTGCCTCTTACGCACGAAATGTAAACACTTTATTATCATAAGCTGCAATGAAGACAATAATTGTCAATATAGAGTACATTCGAGCCAAATTATAAAGAACGCAGTTATAAAGAATGTTCTCTTATTACGAACGAGGGTGGTGCTACCGCCAAAATATGTTTAGGGCAATGACATTGCATCTCAGATACAGCGATCAAGTGCGGCCCCATAGCTCGGTCACAGCGAACGAGGAGGCGCTGTAAACTCGGCCCCGCATGTCGCAAATCCCTCTTTCTTGCAGAAGCGGACAGCGACGAGCGCCTCCAAGACTCAGTGGCACTGCCCCTCCCCCGTCCCCCTTCTGAGGAAGGAGCGCGACTACCGAAAAACAGCAAAACAAAAGGGGGGGGGGGGGGATAATGAATGGAATGTCGACGAAACGTTTTGCCGTGAGCGGCCGTCAAAAACGCATGACTTGATAGGCGGCGCCAAGCGCTGTTGAAACGTGCTATAAGCTTCGCGTTACCCTCCTTCTTGGCACGAGCATGGAAGGCAACGACCGGCGGCCGCCGTGTGTCTGCAGGAAGACTCGCAAGGCGCAGAGCTTCGGAAGCTACGTTCTCGTGCTCTACAGGCACGGCGCAAAGACCTGGGCGATGCGCGACATTTTTTTTTACTCGATGAGTGTGCCGCTAGGCTTAAGTTTAGAGGGGGTATGGGGATGAGAGGCAACTTGTTCGCCGAGTAGCTCGAAAAAAATAGGAACGTCCTTTTCGTGCTCGACAACTATGCGGCGCACCACGTGTTGCCTTCTCCGACTGCACTGACCACGCTTTTCGGCCACCAAATACGACGAACCGGATGTGCCACTTAATAGTTCACGCGCTGGAGGTGTTCTATCGGCGCCGCGACACCAGTGCCCCCTGACAGCAACTGACCGACCAGGTGCCGACACGTCGCGCGGTTGAAACTGACTGCGAACTGCATGAGGAACTGCTTCTGTAAGGCAGAGTTTATGATCCCAGGATAGAGGATGCTATAGAAAACCAAAGTTATCGGATGTATGTAGATGTGTGGCAACGGGTCGTCGATGCGAAGCTAGACCGACCTGATCGCGCCTGGGATGACTTCGTTTGTTCAGTCGGCGACGCTGGCATAGGAGAGCCAAACATGAAAATATTAGTACGCGACGTAGGCACGGTCTACAGTTGCAAGGAATCAATGACGATGACGAGGAGACCTACCTACCAAGAGATGCTGTGGGGGCTTCAACCAGGATTATTTATATCGCGTCCCTAAAGCAGCTTGTGGGTCTCTACGCTATCGGCGAGGGGCATCTGACTGCTCTGGAGAGCTGTGAAAGCGTCGTAATGTGATCTAGTTTGAATAAACGGACACGCATAACAGACTTACACTGACTTTGTATTTTTGGATGTAAAATTAGAAATCCACTCATCACGAACCTCGCACACAACGAACGCAATCCGCGCGACCGTCAGCTTCGTTATAAGTGGGCTAGACTGTATGTCATGCCGGGTCGACATCCCCCGTCGGTCCTCGGCACGTCATATAATTTGCTGCGCGGTGTCTCAAACACAGCGACGATGGTGTTAGGTGCCGTGTCAAAGGAAAAGGAACAGGCTGCTGCCCTTCCTACAGCTGAATGCAGCCGCCCAGCGATTGTATATTGTCATCACTGAAGTTCGGAATACGATAGGTACTGACACACAAGTCGGCTTGAAGACTGCTGTCAAGCAGAGTGCAGTTCGAACAGGCAATATTGTGGCCCCTGTACACATGATCAAGTTGTTTGAAAATTTCCTTCTCTCCGGGTTCATCGATGTTGAAAGGTACTGTCAGCAACAAATGAAACGTGAACATGACAACTAAAGCGCGAAAAGCAAAATGAAAAGACCGTATAGGTAGAGGAAGCTTAATACTATATAAGCAGGGTAATTTCATTCCTAAGACGCAAGGACTGCCATTTAGAAGTGTTAATAAACATGAATTTCATTTCCTCTCCAGGCGTTAGTATGTTTGCACTTCTGTGTTCGCATTTCAGTTGTCTTGTTTGGGTTTCATTTCTTGCTTATTGCCCATGTAAGGCGTTTATATTTTTTGCTCTTAACTTGAAGGCTCTTAAACTTTCTCACAGGAGTGAGCAAATTTTTCCCTCGAGCACCGCGAAAACGTTTGACGATTCACATAATGTCCAGCATTACAAGCCGCCGCGGTGGCTCAGTGGTTATGGTGCTCGGCTGCTGACCCGAAAGACGCGGGTTCGATCCCGGCCGCGGCGGTTGAATTTCTTTGGAGGAGAAATTCTAGAGGCCCGTGTACTGTGCGATGTCAGTGCACGTTAAAGAACCCCAGGTGGTCGAAATTTCCGGAGCCCTTCACTACGGCGTCCCTCATAGCCTTAGTCGCTTTGGGACGTTAAACCCTATAAACCAACCATCCAACATTACATGTCACCGCAAATATTACATGGTAATCTAGATACGATGCCGTGAGCCTAGTAACGTCGCTATTGAGCTGGCGCTCTCTGCCGTACAAGCCCATTGTTTCTGACAAGTAAAAATTAACAGCAGAATAAGAGCACCATATATGACACATCAGTCCGTGCACGGGCGGTATATAATAGCACTGATTACATACGAGCGTAACTATCTGGCTTCCTCCTTCCGTAGCAGTTTTAAGAGCGTGCCAGCTTTCCCAGATCGGTGGCCGCCCTAGAGCAATACCCGCAGATCCTTTCCTAGCTCATGTTGGTAGACAAAGGGGATGGCGGGGACCGCCCCTTATAAAAAAAGTTTTAGACTGTCTATAAAGTGTCTATAGTCTTCTGTCTAAAAAGTCTGTAGACTAATTCTAGACAAGTCTATAGGCAATATAAGTGTCATAGACAGTCTATAGACAATCTATAGATTTATGGCCATGCACTTTTAATATACTTTTGTCTATAGACAGTTCATAACCTATGATCAGACAAAAAGCAATATCTATAGGAAGTCAGTAAAGCCAATAAAAAGTCTATAGACTGTCTATAGACCATTTTTATAAGAGCGGGGCGTGGACAAGGATCCAGATGACTTTCGGCTTCCATGGCCGTATGTTGGAGTCCTTTTTCATGCTAAAACCAAGGCTACGGCAGCAACCGGGCGCCGGTGACAGACCCGGGCAGTTCCTCCCGTTCAACAATTGTCCTGGAGCAACGCCAGCTGATTCTTTTTCCAGCGCAGCGCGTTGTGCACGGGTCGAACGGGAATCCACACGACCTGCAGGTTATCTGTGCTATAGTGGAGCCATTACTTATACCTATATCAACGCCACGCCGTCCGGGGGACGCCGCTGAAGAATCTGAGCACCTCCCTACTCGACCGCTGCCCTGGAGCAGAACCAGATTTTTCTCCTGTCCATTGTGTTGAGCATCAGTGCTGACAGTCCCCACGATATGGACAAGGAATCCGGCTTCATCGGGTTCCCATGGTTGTGTAATCGACCGAGGGAGAGGGGGCTTGTTTAGCGGTCGGAGAGCCGTTCACGTGGCAAGTCGGTTAGGCTTGAAAACGGGAAATGATGGAAGAGGACTTGCATTCTACCGCTTTGTTCCGTTTCGCACAAGCTCGAAGACTGTAGGCAAAATTTTTTATCAGCTTCTTTTGGGAATGATTTTACAAAGCCGGATGTGATTAATGGTGCTGATTTTCTTGTCTTTTGTTCTCGTAGTCGATAAGAGAAGGCGCCTGCTTTATGAATATTTTTCAGTGTTGCAATCAGGGCTTCTTCAGTCGGTCGCTGCAACTGAAGCATGCCTGACTCGTCATAGGTGCACCAGATCGCTTAAATTCAGCGTGTATCCTGCAGTAAGGGACTCAGAGGCAGGCTCAGTGGTAAGAAGCTGCGGCGAACACTTAGCACTCGCTGGCTCAGTTTGCGCATGTAGAACGTGGTCTCTGAGTCAGAGAGGCAAATTTAACGTCACGTCCAGATAGTGCATTTCGCCTCGTGGAGCGTCGCTGTGGCGACGTTGTGCTATACTAGGAAGAAAAGTGCCATTCGGAATGCATTTCTTCCAGCAGCGTAGCACGTATGAGCTCTCACTCCTCTATTTTTGTAAGACGAAGCCGCTGCGCCTGTCTTTCACTACAGGTGTTTCCTTGGGCAAAGACTCGACGAACAATGGGACGATATATTAGGTGCTGTGTTATCATCTCCTTGGCCCATGGCACGCTCATGCTCTCGGTGCTGACCTGCCTCAAAAAAAGGAGACACGGTCCGGTTCGCTAGCGTCCTTGAGTCTATGAATGCAGAGCTGACAGCTTGCTGCCCAGCGTCTGTTTCACAGACGATGAGCGCAACTCTGGTTAGACGACATAGGCACTGCTCCGAACTATTCCCTGAGGATCACGCCGGAATTGTGCAGGAATTTTTGCCGCACAGGAAAGCTGTCTGTTCGCGTGTACGGTGTACGGAGTGTTTCAGGCGAGCGGAATGATGAGTTCGCCGGACTCGCTATGAGGTACAGTCTTTGTCGAAAATATACAGTCCGAGGGGATCGCTTACAAGCCATGTAGTTGGGCTCTTTAGCACGTTTGACAGTCGTATGCTTGGGAGGGTTGAGGTCTTAAATTCCTCCCACCTTCGTGAGATTAGGGTCCATGTGTATGCAAGAGGAGCCGCGCTGCAGGGCTCAGAAGGAGAGCCCTTAGGCTGTATACTTTAGACAAAGCTTGTACATGCTTTTGCACCTAACGTTCTTGAGGTTAATCGCGTGACTGGGCGAATGGCTAAACGCGAGTATCACTCATTGAAATTACACCAAATTTGGCCGTGTGACAGGAGCATTGCACACTTACGAATATTCGGGAGCATCTGCAATTCATTTTTATTACGTTGAAGTGTAGCTCACGAAGTAGTCGCTGCGAAGACACTGCAAAAGACTGCTCATGAGTGTGGTTAGGCTTCGGTAAGGAGCTTTGAGAGAATGAAGATTACTTCAGCATTATAATTATCAGACATTGACTTCAGTCTTATGCAAAAGAGGTACCGGAAATAAAATCTTCTATATTAATTCAGTATTCCCAAAAAAATGGATAGGTTTGTGCAAATATTCGATAATTTCGAATATTCGGCCGAAAGTAAAGTATTCGATATCGAAAGCGAAGAATGACAGATACCGACAAGTTTTGTCTCCAAGAGAGTTCACGTGATACGAAAGCGTTCCAAGACTTACTACTTATTTACAACGTGAATGTGCAACGCACGCAGCAACCATGTGCATGTCTGTCTTCTGCCGTTCCCACGTCTTCTTCTCTGAAAGATGAAAAGAATAGAAAACAATAAAATGCATGACACGGTGTAACGATGGCGTGACGTGAGCGCGCGGCAATGCTCGGCACTCAGTCGCGAAGTGAAGCAGGAAATAAAGGACTTTTGCCGGTCTGCAGCGATGACGCACCGCACGAGGTATTTCAAGAAACTGTAAAGCACGTGAAGAACGGGAGCTCTTTCCCACAGCTTGGGGGCATCCCCAAGCCTTGCTACATGCTGCCAAAGGTATACGAGTGAACCAACGCGCTCTCCTAAACGACTATGACCACTAACTCTATAGTTCTTGCGCGTTCTTCAGTTGGAGCTGGTTCAGCGAAATATAATTCGCTGGTTATGGACGCCAGGCTTTGATCGTCATGCCCGCGTTGCTCATGCGGGGCTGAGGATTAACGGCCAACCTGACGATGCACGTAGACAATAGGCATACAACGACGTGAAGCCGAGGAAGGAGCTGCGCTGCGGCTTGAGTTTAACAAGTGGTCTTTAGGCATCGATATTCAGAACACACGTTGAACAAAAGGTGGCATAACGTCTCAAATGAAGTGTTTCCAAGTAAGAAAAGTCGGTTTTCGAGCTGCGTTCACAGTGTATAGGTTGGCTAGAACCTCTGGTTTCCTTCCTTTCTATTCTTCCGTTTTAGGCGTCTATAGGACGTACAATCACTGCCTCTCCTTGTACCTTCTTGGACGGGAGGGACATTTTATTTTAACGCGAGAACATTAGGATGGCCATGAGGGCGAAGAACTGTGCGGCGTCGGTGTCTGTGTGAAGCCTACCTGCCAACCGTGGCATGTAGCAGGCAGTGATTAGGGGGATTTCTCTCGCTCCGCCTGCCACCTGCCGACCGTCCCCTCTCCACTTGTAGGGGAGAGAAGGCAGACGCCAGTCTAAGAATGATTACTTATATGGAGGTGAAAGTCGCAGACCTGTTCTGGGATTATTTAACGCGTGCACTGACGTCACACAGCACACGGGCCTCCGGCATTTCGCCTCCATTGAAATGCTACCGCCACGGCGCACTTCACGGAGGTGAATTTTACTTGATACAGATATTGACGGCTGGTATATCATCCTTGCGTGCGTGCCCACGTGGGAGGAAAGACCGTGGAATAGTTATATTTAAAAACTACTTCATCGAATAACCTCAAATTAAAAAAAGAAAGTAAACGCTCCGCAGCTTTTTGCAAAACCATACGCTTTCCTTTGCAGCCTTTATGGCAGCTCTCAAGCGCTTGATCATTTCTCTTGTATCATCATCATTCTTGCAGACTGCGCTCAGCGCCGTTAGAAAGCATTTGTGTTGTTATGTGTTGGGGTTTTTCTAGCGTCCATGTCCAACCTTGGACAAATATTTTGAGTATTGAAATACTGTAAGGTATTGATATGGAAATATTGAAGATAATGGTCCATTCTTCAGTGTGCAGCAAAATCTTTCTCTTTGTAGTGTTTCTATCACTCGCATCGAGCAGTTAAAGACTGCCATAGAAAACCAATGGGTAAAACTTTTGACGACAGCAGAAACGTTAATAGCAAAAAAATGCAACTCTGCCGACAGCCGATCTGCGGATATGTTGATCGTTATAGTGAAATCTTACAATACGTGAAAAACTTGGGTTCGTAAACTGGTTCCCGTTCAAAAATGCTTTTGTCCAGAATTGTTGGGTATGCTCGTCTCTCACGAAGCATGCAGATGCTAAACTACGTTCCTGCATACACTCTAAAAAAAAGGTAGTTGAGGTTACTACATTTTGGGGTAGCAACAACCGTCACATATATGACTACCTAGGTAGTAACTGTACGTAGTAACTGCAAGGCGAGTACTGTGCGATGTCAGTGCACGTTAAAGAACCCAGGTGGTCGAAATTTCCGGAGACTCTCACTACGGCGTCTCTCATAGCCTGAGTCGCTTTGGGGCGTTAAACCCCATAAACCAAACCAAACCAGTAACCTTCACTACCTCTGGAGAGAAAACATTGAACATGGATGCATCTTGTAGTAAACCAGAAGGAAAAATGAGCACAAGTCAGGCACAATAGCTTGGGGTTGGTGAAAAAGTGCAATTAAGAAATCAAACTAAATAATGGAACACATACGTGCTGCGTATATATTGTATTTAAAAAAAAACAGCACTGACAATTTTGTTAGATTTGCTGCCATTTAGGAAACCCTTTTCATTATATAAAAACATGGGACATTGAGTAGCAATGCCACCGGGATTGTTAGTATACATACATGTGCATATTCCGGTCATGCATTTCCAGTTCAAGGTAGTAATGGATACTACCAGGGTTATAATGAGGTAGTACAAGTGTAGTAACTGCCAAAAAACGTAGTAACTGCAGAAGTTACTACCTTGTTACCACTTAATTTTCTTTCGAGGTAGTAACAAGGTTGTAGCAACATAGCTCATAGGTAGTAAGGGTTAAAAAAAGGTTGTAACAGGAGCCGTTACTACGTTTTCACCACCTTTTTTTCTAAGAGTGTAGAGTGAACAGCTCGGGCAGATGGCTCGGAAGTGTGCCCTAGCTTTTCAGCTGTTTGTGAGAAAAACACCTATAAGACATGACCTTTTAATTTAATGTATTTTAATTGTTTAATTAAATTAGTTATTAAAGTTAGATTAAATTTTTAACGCCATTAAAACAGTCATGTATCGAATGTAAATTGCGCCAGTGAGTTGCAACCTGTTTCAGCCGCTCAACCCTCTGGCAGGTTTCGTGACAGTTAGATAATATGGATGCAACCGCAGCTGCGATGCCTTATTTTCTTATTTTCTCTTTCTTTCTATCCTCCACCCGCCCGCTCCTTCTGGGCTCTTATTTTCACGCTTCCAGTTACGGACGAGCCCCCGGGAGTACCCAGTTTTCCGATTACTCCCGGCACATAAGCTCCGCACCGCTTGTCATGGAAAACGTATAGGCCACGTTGGCTAATGGCCGCAGTCCCATGCTTGGTGCCCCGACATGTGCAGGCCTGCCCCCTAAGCTCAACCCGGCACAAACAATCCTGTCATGCACGGTCTATTCGAAACGCCGCTGGTGAAGCTTAGCAGAAAGTTGCACACGTCTCACTGGTAACCTGGGCGGGCTGGCACATGTGCTGTCAAAAAACGAAGACAGCCAGCAAAAATGAAAAAAAGAGGTAACAGTTGACCAACAATATGGTGTAACGCTGCAAAAAGCAATGTTCTCAGTCATTAAAACTAGGTGAAGCACGCAAAAAAAAAAAAGAAAGTTGCCTCCCACTGTCCTTTACTCTCCCTGCCCAGTGCTTGTCCGGAAAGTTTCCTGTGTGAGGGGGGCGTGCTTTAGACGGCGTGTAACTATCGCCTCTAGATAGCGCTTATATGCTTGTCTCTCCTTTCTTCTGACTACATACTGTACCCTAAGTCCTCGGGGGAATTTCCTGCTCTTTCTTCGCACGCAAGTACTCGTGCGCAAGTACCGCGGTCTGTTTCCCTGGTGAAGTCAGACCCTGGAGATAACTCGCCGACCCGGCAGAATTCCATTCTTTTTGTCCGATACGATGTGGAACTGATTACAAACAGCGCAGAAACACATGCGAGCGCATGACCGGCTCAGGGATACAGCTGCAGTAGAGCGTCCTCAAAAATGTCGCAGGTGGCGATTAGAGAGACCGAATGTGCGCTACGCCAATAAGCCACTCAGTCGCAGAGAAACACAGGTTTGAAGGCGGCATGCGCCTGCATTTTTTTTGCGTTGCACTGAACATTCTTTTTCTGACAAGGGAGAATTTCATTGAACTGAAGGCAACAGATTTTCGCATACTATGTCTATACTTGAGCTCAAGGGCGAAATTGGGGAGGGGGGAGGGGGGGGGGGAGATTTTTTATTAAAGCTTCATTTAGTGGCGTTTTTTTTTTGGTAAAAAATGGTTATCACGGCCTCCCTTCCCGTAGTGATCACTTAGGGCAGCGAATTAAAATTATGACATGTGTAGGTTTCCGCCATTAACATTACACTACCTTAATAATTTGGCTAACAAGCCAGACATGTAGGCGGCATTTGCATTCCATATTCCAGGGCTCATTGGCGGATCAAAATGCAGTCGCAATAGATAAGGACCCTCAGAACTCTGCGCGGGCACTTTCGCTAGCCAACGTGAAAGCCATGAGCTTCTAGCAGTTGAATAAAGTATCGACGATTTTAGAGGCATGCATAAAGTTACAAAATATCGATCTGTGCAACAAGCATTAGTGGTTTCATGGCCCCCAACACGTTATACATCGAATCTTGCATATGCAGTGCAGAGAAGAGGCACTGACATCGGCTCGTGTTAAACTCTGGTGGGTTCAAACCTGTACGTGGCTAAAGAAGAATGCACCCTAAAAGTGGAGGCGCGCATTCTTGGGACCGCGGAGTGCTCTGTTATATAGGCAACTTTTTGGTTTGTCTCCCTTTCGGGCTTGTCGACGCTGCGTACGCAGGAGGGATCGTAACCATATTCCAGCGAATGTTCGTGAGACGACTTCGCGTACGAGTCGCCAGAGAAGCAGATGCATGATACGATTCATAGAACTCGAATTCTCAAAAAACAAAAAACCGCCGCGGTGGCACAGTGGTTATGGTGCTTGGCTGCTGGCCCGAAACACGCGGGTTCGATGGAGGCGAAATGCTAGAGGCCCGTGTACTGCGCGATGTCAGTGCACGTTAAGAACCCCAGGTGGTCGAAATTATCCCAAGCCCTCCAATACGTAGTCCCTCATAGCCTGAGTCACTTTTTGACGTTAAACCCCATAAAACTAAAACCAAACCAGACCTCAAATTGCAACTGAATGACCCCATCACACATGGTGGCATCACGCTTTGCGCTGTACGGCTCGAACCATTCGAAAGTCTAAAGAAGCGTGGCACAGTCTTGCGAGCTCCAGAGAATCATGAAATAGTCTGGCCATGAGGCGGAAGGCAGCCTCAATGAGCAAGTCAACAGGTTGTATGAAAATGGCGTTCCAAACTTATCACATCTAGCGCCGAAGTATTAGTCATTGTATTACTTTGTTTCGGTCAAAAGGTTTTACATTTTTGTTTGTGTCCTTTATTTAAGATTTGCAGTTTCATCGCGGTAGCTCCAGCTTTAAGAACTGGTAAGGTGCATTCTCTTGAAGGTGTATGTTAGGAGAGATCGGTTCTGACCTGTATTTAAAGAAATTTACAAGAAAACGAATGGGCCCTGAACATATACGTCATTTCGCGCGCCATGCTTTCAAAATCTCAATGCCAGCGCGTTGACTCTTTCTTGGTATTTCCTTCTTTCCGAGTGCTAAATTTCAGACAAATTGACCAAGAAGTGGGCATATTTGAAGCGGGTTACTTCCAGGCGTACGGCATCACCTAAAGCCAGCACGATCGCTTCCAGCGGCGACCAAGTTTTGGCACGTAATACCACTCATGAAAGCTGGTCTTGGACTGTTTTGGCTTTGGACTCATGGAATTTCTTGCTGGTTTTGATTTTCACAGGCTCATTGTTTGCAACATGTTGTTTAGAGCTGTGATTTCGGATACAAAAATCAAATTTGGCGCCAAAGAGCAGGTCAATGTCAGTATTTGTGACTGCAAATAAATAAGCATGAAACGTTATTATAAATTCACAATAAGAAGCTACAAGATGAAAACTATACAAAATTTACTGCGATTTGTATTAATTAAAAACAAAACTTAGATGCACTAGGAAACTCAGCAGATTAAGCCTGATCCAGTCAGCAACAATGAGCCAGCGACGCCAAACAGCAGCAGCGCCAGCGCGCCAGCGCTGACGACCGATGCAGTAGGCGGGACGGTGATTTCTGTGCAGTTTACTTGGCTGTTTCGTTTTCTTTCCATTTATGTGCAGCTCATCTGCAGCTGCTCATAGGTCTTGTCATGGAATCCGGCGATGAAGCTACAGAATCGCCGAAGTTAAATGAGCTAGCCGCCACGATGTTTGAAAAAACGGGGGAATACATACAAGCCGAGCTTTCATGTGAGTTACAAATCAGCTGGTGTCATGATTTGGGACCTTGCTTACGATGCGTGCAGTATCCTAATCATTACTAAACGTAACAGTCACTTGCGAGTCAAATCGCGTTCAAGTTGCGTGTCACAGAGAGTTGGGTCTTTCCAGAAAATTGCTCGAACGTGTTCAACATTCTATGCTGTATCAATTCGCTTCATTGTTTGTTGGTGTTTTGCAGCTACGTTAGATGATTATAGGTTAACGGAAGAAATGAACAAACTGACAATTACTAAGTATAGTGATATGAAGCAGATTGCCGGCAACGTCACAAAAGCCCTGAAAGACCTCAACGAAAAATGTGAGTGGGAGAAGAGCGCCGGGTCACCCGCGCATACACGCATGTTCTTGACAGAGCTTGTTTAGGGAAGCACTGAGCGTTGCCTTCCTGCTTGTAGATCGGTGCCTCAAACCATACTTGGATCAGATCGACCAAGTTGAAGACAGCGTTACCAAGCTGGAACAAGCAGCGTACAAGCTGGACGCTTATTCTAAACGCCTTGGTAAGGTGGTGTAAATCAACACAAGAAATTTCCGAGGTGCGCATCGTTTACAACATGCCGCTGCATTACTCGCTTCGCTTTCTTTCTTTCTTTGTTTTTTCAGAAGCAAAGTTTAAGGCCCTTGAGAAACGCTGAAAGTGAAGGACTGAGGAGTGAAAATTACAAGTGGTGCTCTTGTAACATGATCGTGGCATCAATTTGGGAAGTCGCTGGTCCTGTTCTTGGGATCGTCTACCGAATCCAGCTGCGTTAAAGTGGCTTTATAATAAAGATAGATCGTCCGCCAATGTAACGTTTGTTTTGTTGCTGTTGCCTCAGAAACAATCAGAAAACGAAGAAGACACTTTTGCGCACACTGTTTTGACACTGCGCTGTGCACGTAACTGCAAAACTGTGCTTTCGGCCGTAAAGCGCCGAAGTTACTGCAAAGTGGTCTAGCGGTGTTGAACGTAAAAAGAAATCATGGGCGTGACCCCGTCATAAGTGTTTTGACCGGACAACGGTGAATCGCCCGAGATATCAATGAACACTCCGTATCAGTGAATCACGCTCCGCGATGAGACCGCAATCCAAGCGTCATCGCTGCAAGCACCCTGCTGAGAGGTGCTGCCGTTGTGTCGCTGCGGCCGCCGAGGTAAACCAACGAGTTGTGAATTCAGTGCCAAGACTGCAGCGGTGACTTTGGTTTAGGTTATTTTTTAAGCGTGTGTACGCTCCAACTGTGTTAAAGTAGTCAAAACTTGGGTGAGTGTACTCTGATTATTTTTCCCGTGGTAACTATCAAACATTCGTTCTTTAAGGAGATTCCTGTGGGCCGCCTTTTCTCCGCGCTATTTTCGTCCGGCAGCAGATGACATTAGATTCAGAATTTGCGAGGCTTCTTGTTTTGATGGGCTTAATGATGGCAATGTTCTCTCTTCGTCATACTGTGGTTGCTGTTTTATACTACTTACTTCTTGGTTGCATAGCAACAGCCTTTTTTTCACGCGCAAATTAGTTTGCGTGTCTGTAAACAAACCGTACGTAAACGCCCCATCCGGCTGCCGGCCGGGTTTCCTTGTGACGTAAGCTCGGCTCATGTTCCACGCGAAGCGCATTTGGCAGTACGTCGCTGCTGTACGGTGGCACGATTGTATCGATTTCATGTGCTATACGTGCGCATTTGCCTATTATGAGGGAAGAAGGGATGAGCTACAAACTTCTCTACCTGTTGCGCAAACTGATAAGACTGCTGTTTCCAGAGAATAAAGCTGGGCGTCGCTGTGTCAACAAGACAGAGGGAATTATGTCTTTTCTATCACGTTTTCAGTTTCTAGAAGAAAGCAATGTATTGTGAAGGGCTTTCGGCGGAAGTGTTTTTGCAGTTTATGTATGCTGTGCAAAAGAGAGTTTTGTAGAGGTTGAAGGGGCTGTCGCTCATAAAATTTGTTTTAACGAACCGAAGTATTGATTAAATACTATACATGCATGCCACTCCCATGGCCCGTTGCCACTGCTTTTCCAGTGCCAAGTCTAGCAAGACACAATGAGCTATCCTGGTGGAAGTGGGAGCCCATATCCTCCCCAACCTGGTTATCCGGGCTACCCATCTCAAGACAGGACTCTTTATCCCATGGGCGCCGTCTATGGAGCACCGCCCGTTAGTCAGCCAGCTCCTGGTTACCCACCCCAAATGCCAAATCAAGCATACCCCCAATCTTCATCGCCAGGGTACCCATCATCCCAGCCAGGTTTTGCACCACAGCCCAGCTACCCAAGCCAACCTGGCTATCCCACTCAGCCTGGTTATCCCAGTCAGCCTGGTTATCCCAGTCAGCCTGGCTACCCTAGCCAACCTGGCTATCCAAGCCAGCCCACTTACACAAGCCAGCCTGGCTACCCTCAGCCTGCAACCACTGGGTATCCGAGCTCCACGCAGGGATACCCTGGGTACCCAACAGGGCAGAGCAGCTACCCTGCACCTGTGTCAGCTGCAAGCTATCCTGCAACGCAAGCAGCTCCTAGCCCGTACCCTTCGGCAGGCTACCCTAGTGCAGGTTCAGCAGCCCATACTGGCGGTTACGGTGCATCTTATGGAACAGCAGCTTATGGGGCGGGGCCAACCTACTCCAGTGCTGCTCAAGTTACTCACTCAGCTTCCTACACAGGACAGCGCTTGCGTGATGTAAGTAATGGTGTTTGTGTAAAAGAGGTGAGATAGTAGCATCCTAATTCATCACACAATGTGTTAGTAACAGTGACTTTTGCACTTAATTCATACTTTGCTAGTAAACAACAACATTAGCATCATAGTTCATAAGGCTTTCACATTCCTCGTTGCTGTTTACTGCAACAGCTTTAGCGGTTGCCCAAACTAGAACTACTAGCACATAAGTATTGGGCATGTGTAGGCGTAGCTTGCCACTATTGTTAAGTCCTGCCAAGCGCTGAGAATGTTGCTTGAACAATGAATTCAGGATGTTTGTGGGAAAGTGAAAGTTACTTCAAAATGATATTTGCTGCATAGTGCTGATCTGTGTGAATAATTGTTATTTGAATGGATGGAGCTTAAGTGGATCTAGTTTTGAACATTTGGAGTTAAAAAAAAAATTGGTTTCGATATATGGACAGTAGTTCCCTTGTGGCGGTATGCTCCATCTTTAGGGTAATCTAATTATCTGAGCATATCTTGTGAGGTGCCTTGCTATTTTGCAATATTTGTTTGTAGTAGCCTAGGTTCATGTTGAATATTTTTCACCTGTAAAGACTTCTGACGTTTGCTGTTAATTTTTCTTTCATGCTGTGGGCTGCATATAACTGTGTTGAAAATTAACCCATAAATGGGAATAGTGGTTGGGTCAGTGGAGCATTATATTATGTTACTTTGTGCACATCTTGACCTTTTCATGCTAGAAGCTGCTTTTTTGACATTATCTTCTGCACATTGCAGAAGTTTAGGTGTTTACAGTAATGCTGTGTGGTGCATTCAGCTTATTGGGCACAACCAGTGGTATTGCTTTCCAAGTAAATGACTGAAATTAATAGATGGATGTTCACTTAACGACCCAAGCTTCTACATTAGTTGGCATTTGGTTCTATATATATCTAACTATGCAGATTCTCTTAACTGTGAGCAGGATGCCTTCACAGAGTTGCAGCAAGAATTTTGTATATTTGCTCACATACTGATGCTAAATGCATTAAGAAGAGGACGTGCTCTGGAACAAAAGCTTTTTGTTGATATCTGTTCCAGGTGACTAAAAATTTCACACGAGATTTTCGCCACTTCTTTTTAAACCTGTTGTCAATTTTCACCTATCTTGCTTGGTTAAATTTTTGCAGGTCATGCATTTTGAATATAGGGACGTTTTTGTGAACCTATTTGTCATCGGTACTATATGTACACAAAGAGCACTGAGAAATATCTCGTTTTGCTCACTGTGCTTGCTTTTATGGAGTGAGGAAAAAGTGTGGTGTATAACATTCATGAATTTTTAAAAAGTAACTCTTCAGAATGTCTTTATTATGGGACTACAATGGTTGTAAAAAAGTGGAATCCCATTTGCAAATATAAATTGCAGTAAATATAGAATAGTTGAGCTTATACAAACCAAAGTTCATTGTGGTGCGATGGGAGTAAGTGTAATAATGTCGTGCACAAGCACTGAGGTTGCATTAAAAATGATAAACGGAGAAAAATGTGTACCAAGTATAAAAAGAAAGTGGTGGTGCAGCATGTGGGAACAGAAAAAATGCTAGTTTCTAATTTATTCCTCAAACTAAGTAACTGCCAGAGGATTTGTCTGAAACAAGGCTTCCTGTACCTGCCTGCAGCACTTCAATAGCGGGAAGCGCCGCCATTCAAATTTGTTCTGTCGTGAAAATAGCTCACTTGTGCTCATTTTTTGGTTACTTGGCCTTGCGCTGAGGTTTAAGTAATTTCGTGTCTGTATTTGGTGCTGGCATAGGCGGACATGAAAGAGAGCTTATATATAATAAAGCAGGCAAAAACAAAAAATGCGAGTTTTTGACAAAAATTGTTTTTTCACCCACGTTTCTATATGTAGGAGTTGCTTCTTAGCAACATAATTTGCCAGGATTGTAGGCCATTGGGAGGGAGCAGAGCTGCTGGGTTGAAGCCACCTCGATAAAATGTGGCCATAAACCATATGTAAACTTCAGTTTGCTCCACTCTCCCATCCTTCCTTAAGTCCCGGCCGCCGCGGTGGCTCAGTGGTTGTGGCGCTCGGCTGCTGACCTGAAAGACGTGGGTGTGATCCCGGCGGCGGCTGCCAAGTTTTGATGGAGGCGAAATTCTAGAGGCCCGTGTAGTGTGCGGTGTCAGTGCACGTTCCCCATGTGGTGGAAATTTTCAGAGCCCTCCACTACGGCGTCCCTCATAGCCTGAGTCGCTTTGGAACGGTAAACCCCGATAAACCATAAACCAAACCTTCCTTAGGTCCCAACACATTTTTGATCTCACCCCCCCGCTTCCAAACTGAAGAAACTAATTGTGGCTAAGCCATTGTATTGTGTCTATAGACATTATTTGCCATTATTAGCAGGGTGCTTATTAGTAATGGTGCAAGTACTATTATTATGGGTGCTTGCAAACGGTGCTGCATCAAAAAGGCATTTCATTGGTGAGGCTTTTCTGCATATACAAGAACCAGTTAAGAAGGCACCTGTAATCACAAGACAGAATTTCACAGCCTGTGTCTCCACCCCCATTTCTTAATGCTTTTTCTTGTAACAGTTTAGGTTGTGTTTGTGACTGAAGAAAAAAAAAACATCATCTGCATTATGTGTATCGGGATTGAGCAGAGTTATTGTTTATGCTACCATTGAAACAGCCTTCCGCCCCAAACCCTGTTGCACACGCACGCATGCACCACCACGGTGACTCAGTGGCTTTGACGTTCGGCTGTTCAGCCCAAGGCTGCAGGATTAAATCTTGGCCGTGAAAGACATTTAATTGGAGGAAAAATGTAGAAGTGCAGTATGCTGTGTGATGTGTGTGCACTAAAGAACCCCAGGCAAATAAAATTAACCCGGCATACACCACAGCGTCCCTCATAGCCTGCATGTGGCTTCGGAACGCCAGGTACTCCATACTGTGCCATACCATAAATCAGGCTGTTATTTTTGATTTTTACAGCTTTATAAAATGAAGCTGATGGTCACATGGATGCTACCTTCCCTGAGTGTGTGTTGGGCTCGTTGGACATGACAATAAGATAGCGGTCACAGTTATGTGACTAATTATCCAGAAATGGTTAATTAACTTCTTATTTATGTACTTTATTCTCCATATTGCAATTTCAATCTTGAAGGCTTATTGATTCGAGATTAAACCAACTTGCAGAACTTGCCAAATTGCAGTAGGTCTTAAGATATTCATCAATGGATTCCCTGCTCTTTCTCAGCATGTGCCCAGTTCCGGTGTGTGCGGAGTGTTCTGTTCGGAATGAGGTGCGAAAAGCGGAAAATTGATCAATATCTCAAAACGTATTGCACTTTGCCAAGTCCTGTAAATTGGATTAGTCTCGAATCAGTACAGTCTTCAAAATTGTGATTGCAGCATAAAGTGAATGATTAAGACTAATTAACAAATTTCGGTTGATTAGTTCCATAACCATGACCGATCTCTCGTTATCTTGTCTCTGTTGAGCCAAACACACTCCTTCATCGAAATCCCGGCCGCGGTGGTCGAATTTCGATGGAGGCTAAATTCTGGAGGCCCGTGTAGTGTGCGATGTCAGTGCACTTGAAAGAACCCCAGGTGGTCTAAATTTCCGGAGCCCTTCACTGCGGCGTCCCTCATAGCCCGAGTCATGTCACAACCAACCAACCAACACTCGTGGTGGAGCATCCATGTGACCGTCAGCGTCGTTTTTTATAAAGCAGTAAAGATTAAAAAGAATCATCCGGTATACACAGGCACACACAAACACAACAAGGGAAATAGGCTAAGTGCCTGTACACCAATTAATTCGTCATTTTGTAACTTTTCTGCAACCCCCTCCTCTTTTTTCCCTCCCTTTCCAGCCGCACGTGTGATGATGAGCCGACAGCACTAAAAAAGCCGCCTGCCTGCTCTTACATAGTTATTTCTCCTCCCACGTGGTCGTCTGATGCGCATATTTTTAGCGTCCCGAGAGCGAAAAGCTCCTTGGGAACCAGCCAACTTTCGGACGGCCCAAGTCGATATCCTGGCGCCAGTACGGCTTCGCGCAACAGCGGCCCCCAAAAAGAAGAAAAAAATGCGCGGAAGAGCGAGCCTGCAAGACGGCACCGGAGCAAATCTCGCGTGCATTTCTTCGGCGGCGCATTTGTAGGGAGAGGGAGTTGCGGAGCTCGCCAAGTTGTCTCTGCGAAAGCGCGTTGCGCACACTCGAGGTCGTTCTGTCAACCGTTCCCACCTTTGTTCGCTTCTCTTTTTTTTTGTTTTTCCTCTCTCGGCTTTTTTCTTCATTCATTCTTCGCCCTTTTCTTTCCTGGAAGCCGCGCTCACGACGCGTATCTGTTGTTTCCCCATTTTTTAAGCGAGGCCGGCTTTCTTGCGCAGAGCACAGTCTCGCGCGCCATCTTGGTTCTGGTTTGTAAACTGTTCCATGCCAAAAATTAACTGTACAAGCTGCTCATATGCAAGTATGGAAGAGTTTTAACACCGCCGTATGCCGAACACGGTAACTGCAGTAACTGTGACTGTACGGCAAATATGGAACTCGATACGGGAGGGCGTGTTGTCTTCAGACAGACACGCGCACTCTATTATATAACGTTTCCGCGCTCGTGAAAAGAGCCTAATAACGCTTGTGTAGCTTGACATGTAGCAAGGTTTTTGATCTACTGCATAATTAATATACGATGTGATGCTTAAAATTAATTGCCCACTGCTTTGGCATGGTGTCTGTCACGTGTACAAGTGTATGATATGAAGTGTCGTCTCTACGATTAAGTGTCACTTTCATATTTTACATAAGATCCATGCCCTTTTGCTTTTCCTGCGAGGGGCGTTGTTCGCGTTTTTACGCCCCAATTCAAAGGGGATGCGAATAAGTTCTATCTCCTATCTATCGATGACACGTCCCACAGTTCGAGTGCTTTGCCCGATCTTCGACTGTATCGAATCTCGTTGACCTATTTAAACGTCTAATGACGCTACATGTCGCGCCGCCCCCGTGAGCAATCTGCCGCACAGCGGCCGGCTTCGAAAGGTTGCTGCTACTCCCTTTGTTCAACAATTTATCTGGCGACCGCAGCGCCATCTTTGCCTCGCATTTAGCTTGCAGCCGGGGCCGGCCCGGCTTACTACCTCGCGCTAGCGCCTCGCCTTGACGTCGTCGAGAGGAGGCCAGTTGCTCGTGTTGTGGAGTAGGTGTGGCCAGGTTTTTTGCGTTGACTGCTCCTGTTCGACCGCAGCGGGGCCGCTTTACCGAACGAAAACCGCATCGGCAGCGCCTGTTGGGTGAGCAGCGTCGATTTTAATTCACGGACGTTTCAGCTTAAGTTTTTACGCGTATTCCAGGGGTATTGAGGTCTCCTTTGCGGACTTCCGCATAACGCTCGCGCCGTGATCGGAACGATCGGGCACTGTTTGAGCTATGCAAAGTAAATCTGGCATCTCGCTGGCACTCGGAGCGTGCGTCGTTGCGGTGGGAGATGTTATGGTTGGTTGGCCGAACGCCGTTACGCTGCTTAGTTCGATCTGGGACTCCTCGCGTCGGGCCCGCCTCCCGGTGCGGCTCTGGTTGCGGGCGGCGGCACCCGGCTGGCGTCGCTTTTCTTCGCGCCGCCATTAGGAGATCTTGCTACCTCGTGTGGCCAATTCTCGGGTCTGTCCAAGGTTCACATCGTTTATTCAAGGGAAACTCGTAATGCCCATCTCAGTGCAGGATGTTGTGTGTTTATTCGCTCAGTGCTGTAGGCAAAGCGAAAGCGCAAGGTTGGCAGGATACATGACTCATGTCACGTGTGTTTCGCGTCATTGCGCATGTCTTGTTTTTTGTTTGCTGTTTCATTTCCTGTGGCGGCGCGCCGCGCCGTCCAACGTTGCCCCGCCCCTAGCGCTGTCCCACTTTGAAATTACCGTGCCGTCGGCTCGGCGCTCACATACACTATTACTTATTCTTCCTCGTTTTGTCTTTCTGCTTGCAGAGTCTAGGCAACGCAAGAAACATGGTGAGTTTGGTTGCCGGCTATATATTTTTGCTCTTCCTGGGTGCTCTTTAGAGAAGCAGTTTACTGCCCATGATTTGGTTGTAATGCTATCCATGTGTTACCAACAGGCCACCATCAGACCCTACCCAGGATTCAACCCCCAGGATGATGCCCAAGCACTCAGGAAGGCCATGAAGGGCTTTGGTAATGCCTATAACTCTATTAATTTGATTGTACATGCATGCATGCATCTATGAGCATGTGAGATCTGGGCGTGAGCTTTGTTGCCACTATTGTGGGGAAGTTGTTTCAGTCCTGTTTGCAGTGAGGGGGGGTGTTGAGTGCATAATATGCTTGGAACAGTGCCCTGCAATTCCAGGCCGGTGTCTTTTAGTGTAACACCCTGCCTGGCTGTGTTTGAAATAATTTAACCAATATTAAGGGCTCAGCCACAGTTCAGTGGCACATGGTGGAAATGACAAGTTGTTTCTAGCATAATGTGAACTTCCTAATGTTATAGGAGGCAATGCTTTGTGTCGCTGAACTGAAAGTGAGATTCAAAGTGGAGAATATGCCACACAAATTGATATCTTAAAAGATGATTGGACAAGTAGAAGTGGCCACTGTGAGGAGAAAAGGTAAAGGGATGCTGTGTGCAGTGTAATGCCACTGTCTGCTTTGCAGTTCCCTAAAGAAAACTACACAGTGTAGGGTTCCAGAACACGATGACTGGTATGAGCTTTTGCAAGTTGTGTATAATATTTCATGCCTTAGTTTGTGTGCCACTACTGCTTTGAGTTCTCATTGTGCCTTGCCACATCAGTTTGTGGTAGATGAGGGGGGTGGGGCTAGGTTTGTACTGACTGAACAAGGCTTGAGCTGCACATGTTGTTTATTGTATAAATACATGAAATAATTAAACAGTAGTTCTAATGGCTCAGTTTCACTATTCAAACAAGATATTTGGCCTGCCTGAGTCAGCTATTATTGAACCTGGTGCGAAGAAGGAAGATGTTTAGGGGGGGGGTAATCTTGTCAAAGTAGCATTTGTATTTTGTAATTGGTATACTAAAGTAAATTGCTTGATCTTTCAACCAGCTAAACATCTGAATATTTCATAGTGTGATTGTATGCTGTCAGCTAAAATGTGACTGCTCTTCTCCCATGTTCAAAACAAACGTTTGTGAAATGTGGAAAGGGAAGTCAGTTGTGCTACCTGTGGTTTAGGTTATGTAGTTGGGTTAACCATGTCAGAAGGTGGCATTGGCAAAAGGAAACAAGCATGTTTTAAATCGGGCACTCAGATTTCGAGATATTCTAGTGGCATGCATTTTCATTTTTTGAAAAATGGGAGCATTAACTGCGGAATGTGATTTATGGTAGCAGTGCACCTGTGTACTCAATTTTTATTTTTTTTTGCATGGGGAGCATTGAGTAAATCTTGCACTTCTCTTTGCCAGGCATCAGTGATTCATTCTTGCTTTTTTGTGTGTTTTGTGCATGCAGGCACCGATGAGGCTGCCATCATTGCTATTCTCGCCAAAAGGACGAGTGATCAGCGGCAGGTGATCATGACAACATACAAGCAGTTGTTTGGACGGGTGAGTTGGGAGGGGCCCCCATTGTCTGCTGTGTGCGTGATAGATGCCGCCGAGGTGCTTTACGGCTTGCTTGCTTGTGCTCGCCTGTCTGGGTGTGTGTCATCGTGGGGAAAGTGTGCCTGCTGCCTTTGCCTCTGTGCATCGGAGGACTGTGCACGTGTGCCGTGGTGCCCGGCCTCTACTTCTGCCATGATTAGACCTGCATTCTCAGGCGTGTAGCATACTCTCCGTGTGCCTGGCTGTTCAGTTCCAGCAGTTCTCCTTACATTTGAAACTGAGACATGATCTGATTTGTACAAAAAAAAAAGGAAAAATATTTTGCCAGGATCAGTGCACAACATAGAGGGACACTAAAAGCGGAGTCATGCATTGTTTATTTGCTCCTGGAAAGTGCTGTTCAAGTTTTGTAGACTGTGCTGTACTTTTTATGTGTTTTTTTTTTATTGAGACATGAAATTTGAGATAGCCTGGTTGAGTTTCTCATTTTCAGGATGACCTGCGACATTATATTTAAACCCTGCTGGTTGAGTTTGGGGTGGTATTAATTGTGGTAAAGTATGCTTGCGTGACTTCACTTGGTCATGTGGACTTAGCTAGTGGCACTCGCCATTTTAGAAGCAAATTTGGTTGCGCAAATAGTTCATTCAAGTGCTTGCGGGGCTTTCTCTCTTATTTCCATGCTTTATGAACCAATCAGAGCTCTTGAACATTGCTGATAGTTCTGGTGGTGTCTCATACAGCTGATTTTACAACACATGACCATAACTGAAATGGATTTTTTAGTCTCTTTAAGTGTGCTGCTTAAAATATAATATTACCATCATTATGGTGCTAAAGCAAAGAACATCACTTATGCTTTGACTGGTACTGCATGTAGAAAAATTGCAGAGTTCCAGGTGAGGGTAGCTGCTAGCTGTTTACTGCATCTAAAATGCAGGCTAAAAGTGAGCCCTTTTCTTTTTCTTTTTTTGATGCAAGTCTTGTGCAGGACAGCAATTGTGAAAAATCCAATGTGCAAACAGTACAGACAAAAAAAGTTTGCGGGATGCAGATTCGTGGAAAAAAATTAATCTCTCTGATCAGTCTGCTAACATTTTTTTAGAGGATGGAGGAGCACGCTTGTCCCCTTGTGCTTCGATGCTTTTTGTTGATCTTCTTTGCTTGGTTGCATAGAAATAAATTTTCCACAATGCTGCATCCTGCAAACTTTTCTCCGTGACTTTACTTTTCCGGTGTACAGCAATAGCAACTGCCAGCCCCGATAGTAAGCATGTGGTGTCAGACTTTCCACTTGCATTCTATGAATAGCAGATACGCAACAGGACATTCACCCTTTATCGTGACTTGTGTGCATAGGAGATAGCAGCCTTTCTACAATAGTGTGTAATCATGGGCGGTGTTCAGTTGATATTGCGTGCTGATAACAATGGGGCAGGGTCTGCTTTCTGATCTAGTAGTGTGTGATTGGGGAGGTACCTTTTTTCTCAAGCCTGTGTGGTGGAGATAAGGAAAGGGCGCAGATTTAGATTGATTCAAATGACTTGGGAAGAAGTGCAAGGGTATGCTTACAAAGTTCAGCTAGATTTGAGGGAGAAACCTTTATTTATTGATGTCAGATATAGATTTGCTGGAGTTTTGATTGTTAGAAAATGTTCTTTAAGTGAGCTTTATTGTGAATCATATGCTCAGTCACTTCAAAGCTGAGGTTGACTGTGGTCAGCTTGTGAGAAAATGGGGTCTTATTGGCAGGAGTAAGAGTCATATGTCACTTCTAACATGGTGCCCATTGTATCAATTATAGAAGCTTGCAGCTGGTGTCATGTTTGAAACAGCGGCTAGAGGAGCGCTTGTCTTCAGGGTATCACAGATGTAGTTTTCTCTGAGTAAGATGTTCAGTGGCATAAACATTGATCCTTTGCTGCACGGCAGTGCAGCTCTTGTACACCATTGTATATATTGCTTAAAGAACTACACGTTTGAATACCAATGTCAGTTTAGGCTAAATTTAGGACAGTTTAGTGTGACCAAGTTTCTTGCTTCCATTTGTTGGTGAGACTTGTTGATAATTGTTGATGAGTCTGGCCATTTGCCTGGTGTATACCTTATCACAGCTGAGCAAAGTTACACAGCTGTGTTGCACATCATGCATAACGCAAATTGTAATTTGCATGGGGCAAAAAAAATAAGGGGGGGCGGGGTGGCCTGTCACCGTATTGTTTTTAATCTTTTTATGTTGTGCAAAACATTCAAGCATATAGGTTGAATCTCCCTTTTTTTTTGTACTGTTCTTTCATTTGCACCTCTCTGATTGCATTCTCTCCTTTTGGCACAATTCCTGCAGGACCTTGTAAAGGATCTCAAGTCAGAGCTGTCGGGCAAGTTTGAGGATGTCATTGTGGGGCTGATGACACCTCTCTATGAATTCCTTGCGTCTGAGCTGAAGGCTGCCATGAAGGGTGCCGGCACCGACGAGGACTGCTTGATTGAAATCCTCTGCACCCGCACCAACGCTGAGATAGCTGCCATCAAGCAGATTTACAAGCAGAGTGAGTAGGAGGTCTCTCTCATGAGCCTTGCTTCTTTTTGTAGCTCCACTTGTACAGCTGTGATGTGAAGCCAGTGTGGTGTGTTTCTTTGCTGGAGGTGCTTACTGGTGTGCACAGGAATTTCATTGGTCTCTAGAAGCTGTTGCTGAATTGTTGGAAGCAGGCTAGACTAGCTCGGATGTAAACAATTATCTTGGCATTAGCCTAGCTGCATTTGCACGTAGCCTGAAGAAAAGCTGTGAAAGCTTCTGTATTTTGGAATGTGCATTCAAATTGCACTTAGCTCAACAACTTGTTGTAATTTACGCGAAATAATGACGAAGTATATTTTAGTAATCTTGCTGTGATGACTTCGAAGACCTGAAGAAAAATAGGTTACAGTTAAACCTGGATATAACTAAGTTAAAAAAAGTCAGCGATTTTTCCTTACATCCAGGTTTTCGTTACTTGCAGTTTTTGTGAGAAGACCCGAAAGGACAACGCAGAACAGGGACAAAAATAAGAAATAAATGTAGATGAAATCACCGTGAAAATGTTTACAGGAAACCCCATAATTCGATGTCTGGTAGCGCGACCGCTGCGGCAGCCGCCGCCACCTCCGCCGCGGCTTAACGCCGCTACGAGTAGGGTGGGGAGAGGCGGGAGCTCCGCGGCCGAGCTTGAGGAGAGTGCGCAGTCGCATCGCCGCCTTACACCGGCCGGCGGCTGCGGAGGCGCGGCTGCACATTCTTCTTTCCACATGTTCCCTCTTTCGTTTTGGCCGTCGCTGCTGTTGGTCCAGGAGTCGGACCTCTCGCTTGCGTCGCTGGTGCTGCAAACAACCTGCATGTGGTTTTAGCCTGGAGATGTTATTGATCAAAGCTCATTTTTATTCAGTGTACCTTCAGGACTCTGGTTTGAATTTAATGGAACAGTTGTCAACACTCCAACCATTGCGTACGGTACTGCATTGCCCATCCAGCTACAATCATTGTTGGTGCTACTGTTTGATGATGGTCTGTGGCAGAGCATGCACCCTGCAGTCATATAGGTCAAAAGTAGGGGTATTTTATCGTCGTAGCCCAAACGGACTAAAAGATGTTTTTCTCAACTTATTGAAGCTCGTCTTACAAAAAAAAAGAAATATATAAATATATTTGTATTGTTGTGGCATTTCTGTGCGTTAACTGCTAATGGCTGTTATTAAGGCAGTGATTGCAATTACAATAATTAGACTTTATGGTAGTTGGTAATGCGAAATTCGAGCTCTGCTCTTCACACCCCACCTGCCGCCACTGGCGGGTGGCAGCCGACGACATGGAACGCAGGAATGCGCACCTAACAGCTGTACTCAAAGGACTAACGGGTCCAGGACTTGGCAGGATGAACACAGAGAGGCGGTGGCATGAGGTGGTGGTACAAAGTGACAGTGTGGAAGTGACTGTGGCTGTGGACAACATAGATTTCTGTGTGATGTCAGCCATTCTGTTGCTATTTGGGCTTGTATTATCAATTTTCCTGAAGGCTCAGAATCCCTCCTTGTGTTATATTTGTGGTCATGTTGTTGTGTTTGTACAAAATACAGTATCCTAGAGCAGTAACTTTGGCTGAAATTTAGTCTTTTTCATGTTCCTGTTTGGTAGACTCCTCTTGAGTAGGAATGACTGTAGTAGCAGAAACAGGTTATAGTAGCTGTAAAGTTCTAAGCAGCCATAGTTTAACTATGCTAAGTTTTGCATAAGTTAGTGACCAGTAGGGGTGTGCGAATATTCGAAATTTTCGAATATTATATTTTTAGTATTCGAATTCGATTCGAAATCCAAGTATTCGTGTTGTTTCGAATATTCGACCCGGCGCGAATATTCGTATCTAGCCGAATATTCATTGTGAGCACCGGCGTGCATTTCGGTCCGCAAGCCCTATCGACAGATATATAACAACATGGCGGCGCCTACACGGAAGGAAAATTCTTTCTTCCTCCAAGGGCCATGCCGTAGCTGACTGCGCTGGTGAGCTTTTTTGTGGCTATACCTGCGAAGCTGCTATGGTCAGAGCTGTGCACGAAGTACCTCGCAATACGTGCCAGGTCAGTGCCAAGTGAGAGGGCATTTTCTGTGGCTGGAGCAGTCGTTTCAGTTAGAAGGGAACTACTTCTGTCTGACCATGTGGTGCAGCTGGTTCTCCTTCACGACAACCTTTTAAGTCATCCCAGCAACGCGCTTTTGTGCTGATGGCAAGCTAGCCTTAATCAATGCTGTGTACTAGCCATCTTCTCTGATATTTCCACTCTTCTAAGAATAATGTTCGAGACTTTGATACTTTTTGTGCAGCCGCACACACCTTTTGTGTTCATTTAATCATCGATAGTTCAACTGTGATGTTCTTGGGTGCCCAAATAAATGTTTTGTACTGATTAAATGCGTCCGTCCTTGATTATTCGATATTCGATTCGATATTCGGAACTAAGTATTCGTATTCGATTCGTATTCGAAAAATTTGATATTCGCACACCCCTAGTGACCAGCGATAAATTAGCTGACATAGCTTTGGCACATGTGTAGCGATGGTTGATTTTCGTAGCACACTTCCGTTATATTGTGCCCTGCAATTGTTACACATTACACATGAGTTGAATTATTTTCCATAGATGCAGTGTTCCCACTTAAATGTGTCATCACTTTGCTAGTGGTGACACATGCAGATTGTTTTTCTTCTTAAGAGCAGGGGAAACAGACTTGCAACTAACATCAGTGTTTATACAGTCAAAGCCCGTTAAGTCGTAGTCATTGGGCTGTGAAAAGTGTTTGGATTAACCAGGTTTTTTTATTAACTGAGCTCAACAAAAAAAAAAAAAAAATGGGATCCAGGCAAAAAAAAGTTTATTGCGGGCATGCGCTACCTTTATTGGGGGAACTTTGTGTTCACCATCTAGTACTGCTGCGTAAAAGTCTGCCCCAAATCGTAGCACTTACTGGCCAAAGAGTTGACTTCAGATATGTCTTACCTGCAAAAGCTAAGGCACACAAGTGAATGGGCATCTTTTCGATCTGGTTTTACGCATGTCGCAAGGTCTGCTGTGGAACGCATTCTCAATGAGACCAAATTTTCAGTGGCCTTGCTGTTTTCTAATAGTTAGCATTCACCTGGCTGGCTCTTTAAGCAGCTATCTAGCAGCAAGCAGATTACCTCCTTGAGTATTAGGAGAAACAACACTGTTGTAGGATTGTCATTATCAGCAGATAGCAGGGAAATGGCTGTACATGTTGGTGTCAGATGCATGATTTAAGTGATGAATATTTCTTTTTTGTATAAAGATTTCAAATACAAATGCAAGGGGCTGACAGTGTGAGTAAAGCATGAAAAGTCTGCAAAATTTTTTTTTATATTTGATATTTTTCTCACTTTGCACATTTTGTCATTTCCTGGTGTGTGGCATTTAGTTAGAAAAAAATGTGACCCAGTTGCCATGCACCCTTGCTGTCTGTTTGGCTAGGAAGGTGGGCTCAGGGTTAACTGTATCAGGGGTTGTGTTGTGCTTGTGGAAACAGCCTTTTCAGACGACACTCGTTCTGGGAAGTGCCTCTTGCACGCCCATTTATTCTAGCTATTTTTGCCACTCTGCACCGTGATAAGGTGCTGACATCCTGGCCAATCAATGTTCATTGGGTGTTGTTAAGACAGGATGCTAGGCTGAAGAGTCAATTTTTAAACTGCTGTGCCAGTATTCATGAAAATTTCAAGGATGGTTGAGTGCCTTGTCATTAGATTATATTCTAAATTTCATTACCATAGCACTGAAAGAAAGATCTTGTTCCTGTCTTATAGAGCAATTAGGTGTGTCAGTTTTGGAAAACTGTCGTTACAAAAATAGTGAAGATGTACTGGTTAGATACCTTGTGGGTGGCTTATAGTATATTGCAGGCTAAGGCCAGTCACATTTTTGTTGTCATTATATGTCAGACACCTGGTAATTTTTTTAGAAAATACTTGGGGATTTGAAAAGTACCTTCACTTGTTCCAGACAAAATTTGTCTACAAACCTCCTTAAAAGCACCTTTTTGCAATGCAGTTTGGAAATTAGTTTTCCGGGTTTGTTTTGTTTTCCCAAAAGGTACAAACTGAGAAAAATAGGTTCAAAGATTTCAAAACATGCTATTTAATTTTATGGTCTAAAATAATTACTTAAAGTGCCCTGCTGCAAAGGTTGAGCCTCCCTCTTCCAATGTGGTGCTGCTCTGTAGCAATTGCTTCGTTTTTGTTTTTTCCAGCTTTCGAGCTGTCCAGTGTCCTTGTCTGTGCTCGTGAAATGCTTTCCTTGGTTAGTTGTAAAGATAAATAGTGAGCACTGAGCACAACCAAAACTAAGCCTGGCTAAGTGAGGCTCGAGTGGCACAAAAACAGTGTTGGAAGGTCACGTGTTCTGTTTCTGCCAATCCAAGCTTCTGTTTCGGTTTGCCAGCCAATCCACAGTTGTCACGGCCAAGAATAGGCCTTCCTTTTCCAGCTTATCTTTAGTGGTCTGGTGTGCTCTTGATAGGTGTCCCAGCACGGAAAACAAACTTTATAACGTAGGCATTCACTCCACATTCGGTTTCTTGTGGGCCTCGTGGCCATGGTTTAAAGCATTCATAGGGGCTTTTGGAGGCGAACGCGTGCCACCGTATTGTGAAAAGAATTCGTTTTCTTCGTTTCTGCAGCACAGATAACCGAACAGGGTGGGAAGTGTTAAGAAATCCAAAGCTACACAAATTTAAAAACTTTTTTAGCTTCGCATCCCCCTTAAATACTAATTGGCTGGGGGTACATCTCCTGTGGTACTCACGAGCAGATCTTGTAACTCTCTCTGCCACCTGCTTTGTTGCTGCATTAAGTGCTAATATCATCTGGTTTGACCTCACAGATGATATGTGCTGAATGCAATTTCATATGCGCACCTGTGACAATTGCATTTTCACGTGTGGACTAGGCATGCGCGAATAGTGGTTTTTTTGTAAATGGTGCATCCAACTGCTGCTCTTAATTGAGACTGTGTCATTGCACAGCTGTGGCTTTTTCAGCAGCGACTCCATGACACCTGCTAGGCATAAGGCACCATGCTCCCAGCGCCACCCCACTTCAGGCGTCGAAAGGGGCACCCATCCGGTGTCTCGTGATAGCTGCGCTCGCGACTTCATGCCTGTTTAGCGAATTTCCACACAGAGAAGAGCGGCTGTGGCAGCTGCAGTCATGTCAGACTCATTCCGCAGAACTCAAGGGAGCTGTGCACCCTCCGATTAGAGAGATTTGAACATAGCGCGATCCCCGCTTCCGCGGGGATTGCCCTGTGGACGCCACAAGGCGCTGGCCTGCAGTTTGCATGCCTGCCCCGTCGGGACCAATAAGCGTGTGCGCACTGGCGGTGCGCGGAAGTGGATTTCTCTGTGCTAAATCTCTGTTGATGCATGCCACCGTGGGCACCATAGGTACCTCGACCGCAGACTCCTGGCAGGTACAAACTGGGCGCCGTGCTTTGAATCTTTTGAATAAATGGAGCCATTTCATTTGCGATCCATATTGGCCCATGCTTAGTAGGTTGGTTTTCTCATCAAATTTCTGCAAGGCTGCAGCGGCAGCATCCAGCGCAGATGAAGGTTGCGGTTATTTGCTGTTGTATTAAAACTGGTTTCTGCCTGCACATGTTTAGGGGTGGCAAACATACGGATTTAAGTGTTGCTTTCATTGCAGTGACCATATAGGGGAGTGGAACTATACTTTTAACCAGGAAATCTGGTGAGCTATAGAAAAGTGCACTATTGTTATGGCACTGGGTGGTATATGTGAGGGTTTTTGCTACAGTGTATTGCGTACCATATTAGTTTGGTGGTGAATATTGTCATATCCCAAGAAATGGATGTCTAAGGAAATTCCGGTTATATGTTCCACCTACTTAATCTGACTGCTGGCCTGGCATCTTGCACCTGTCAGCTTTGTTAACGTACCTGTGTACTGTATTGTGGACAAATAAAATATAAATGCAAGTACACTTGCATGCATAAATGGGTGAAAAGCTGAGTGTAATCTTTTCTTTCTTGCTCTTTGCAGAGTATGACAAGGACCTTGAGAAAGCTGTGATCAGCGAGACATCTGGAGACTTCCAGCGCATTCTTGTCTCTATGTTGACGGTGAGGTGTCTTTGTTTCCGAAGGTTTTCTGTTAAAGCACTGAAGCTTGCCAGGGCGATAAAGCCCAGTATGAAGTTGGTTTAGATTGATTGGCCATTCTTCAAGGGCATCAAATGTGCAAATTTTTTGAAAAGTAGCTTACTTTAGAGAATGGCATAAGCATTAGGTAGCAGTAGTGACATTGAACTTTTACACTTATTGAGGAATGATTATTTACGGATGAGTCATTTCATACGCTGGCTTTCATAAATGAATTGTATAAAGTAAGTTAGAGCATGATAAAGCAAGGTATCTTGTTGCTTGTTGTTTTTCTAGGCTAAGGTTCACACAGAAATCGTGAAAGTGCCAAGAAATGCCTATGCTGTTGTCACAGCATCACAAGCATATTCCTGATAGGAGTGTGCTTAGCACCTCACATTACCAGCTTCCAGATGCCATTTCTCGCGCAGTGGCGATGTGCTGAAAGTGTTTTTTTTTTTATTGTTTACCCTCTTGACTTGGAGTGCATTATAGGCGGGAGAGGTACAGTACAAAAAAGTTGGGTGTGAACACAGGCTCATGGCATTATACCCTATTCTGGCAAAGCAGGGTAAACGATCCAGGAGGTAAAAAAAAAAACTGGAGAAACATAGATTACAGGTGCCACCGCGATGGCTTAGTGGTTATGGTGCTCGGCTGCTGACCCGAAAGACATGGGTTGGATCCCAGTCGCAGCAGTCTCATTTCGATCGAGGCGAAATGATAGAGGCCCGTGTGCCATACACATTAAGGAATCGCAGCTGGTCGAAATTATCAGGAGCCCTCCGCTGCAGCGTCCCTCATAGCCCGAGTCATGTTGGGACATTAAACCCCTCAAACCATCCATAGATTACAGGCATAAAAGTGTCAAAAGCGCGCCGCAAGACTAGGTAATGAACCAGAAACTGTAAAGAAACCTTTACACGGCAAATAGAGCATACAGGGGGGGTAACACCTGTGAATGTTTGGTTTTAAAAACTCTCATCAAATGAAGAAAGAATGCAACAAATTTCCACATACGAGGCTATACAAACTGAAAGCAGCAACAGAGCTCTTGTAAAGGCTTGAACACATCGCATCGCCTGGCAGGTACATAGGAAGTGAGCACTACAAGGTCTATAACTCATTCTGACTGCAGCTTATAACACTGGCATTACTGGTTGCCAGAGCGTAAACCTGTTATCTTGGCATCCCCAGGTAATTCCAGAGGCAAAAAGATTCGCCAGCTTTCAGATCTGTTGGTCAAGGTTCGAGGCTGTCAGAGGAAATTGAGTGTTGGATGGCAGTCTGAGGCAACGGGCAGGTAGTATGGGATTTTAAATTAGAGGCATAGTGATCGTTGCCTTATCTGTGGCGAAATCTAAAGGCTGTTTCAATTAAACCTTTTAGCATTGGTAATACTTTTGTTTGGAAAGGTGTTTTACTATTCGGCATAGCAATGTCACCAATGGCAAACATCAGGTAAGGTGTGTTGCTATCAAGCTGGTTAGCTAAAGTCCCACAGTTAAGTTTTTAGCTACTACAGTTAGGCACATCATTGTGATTAGGTTTGTAGCTCTGTGTTATAGTAATAGCCATATCAGTTTTTAGATGTTTGAAAATGCAATTCTTGCGGGCTATCTTGCAGCTATGCATACAAGCACGGTTAACCCGGCAACGCTTCTCTATTTGCAATGAGGTGCTTAACTAGAATAGTAAGTTAACCAGCTTATTTAACATGTCAGCTGTTTTCTGATGTCTGCCACCAGTGACAATACTATGTTGAAGAAAACATCCCAATTGGAAAAAAAAAAACTCTTCAAATATTGCTAGCACTTTTTGGGGAAGCACCCTGTATGTGTCAAGTGCAAGTTCAAGGGAGTGTTTAGCTTTTTTAGGGCCAAATTGCCAAATGGTAGCATGAAACGCTCATCACCGTTCATCACTCATTGCGTTGTCTTTTACCCTGCCATCCTCACTTCCTCAGTGTTTCCTGGCTAAGCAGGGAAGCACATGACAGCTTTTTCCTGCAGCAGTGCCTTGTCATGCTGTTGTCTGTCACGCATAGTTAAGTATGTTAAGTTTGCCATAATGTGTCACTGACGCCATTGTTTTCATGATTTCTCATGAGCTGACTATGGCAGTGGCAGGGAACAGTGCTGTACTGATGGTTTGCATCAGTCACTGCGAGAGCTTTGTGTATGCACAGGTTGTACAAAAAGTGGATTGAAGGGTGATATGGCAGTGTAGCATCTCTTCCACTAGAGCCTGTAAAGGAGAGATTTTGCCACAACTAGTGCAGCTAGCTCAGGGTCTTTTGCACTCTTCAATCTTTTCATGAACTCTGGCCAAAATGTTGCATAGAGGTCAGCTTTGAATTTCTTTGCATCTGTTTTTCGGTTTGCTTAGTGTTTGTTGATATCTTGATTTAGCATTCACTTATAAGCAGCCAACATACTTTAAAAACATAGTTGTCAGGATCGGTCTGTATTCATTATTCATTCACTTGGCTCTTTTGAAGTGCGTCCTGTAAACTGCTTCATTTGGTTTGTCCTCCAGTGCTCACGTCAAGAGGGAGTGCCCGTAGATGCCAACAGAGCAGCAGATGACGCACAGGTGAGTGTTCAGTGTATACAGTCAAGTCCACTTATAACAATACTGGTTATAACAATATATCGGATATAACAATGGTCAGTCATGGCATCATCAGCTTTGCCTTGTGTTCTATGGTAAAATAAACTGCTTATAGCAATGCTGTCAAGGCACATTATTGGTTATAACAATTAAATCTGGTAATTGAGTGTCAACCATTATAGAAAAATAAGAAGGAAATGCTACAACCACACCAGCAAAACCATGCTTACAACACAAAAGCGCACACGTGTGGGGCCGACCAATGGACTAAGCTGGCGCAGCAACGCCACAAAAGCAAAAGAGGCAGGCGTCATCGCGTCAGGACAGCTGCTGCATTGCTGCATTGGCTACGCACGCCATGCGTGCCTCCAATCAGTCGGTGCAGCACGCGTGCATGCAGCCAGCGCGTTTTTTTTCTCTTGTCAGCTGTCACCGCACCCTTGGTTCTGCATGCTTCTTGAATTTCCCATAAGAATCACTTCCGGAAAGCCGGCTTGATTCCTGTGATGTGGAGGTGCGCGAAGCTCCCAGTGGCGCAGCGATGGCGGTGCTTTGGTCATCGGTGAACGGTGAACATTATTCCGGTTTCCTGAAGTTCGAATTAACGAGCTTTTACAGGCTTTAGAACAATCAAACCCCTCCGGGTATTTACTGTCAATAAATGCTCTGAAGTTTGTCATCTTTTATTTTTTTCGGCACAACCCTGTTATAACAATATTCAAGTGCCATGGAAATACCATTGTTATAACCAATAATTGTTATAAGTGGGCTTGACTGTATATGTAATGGATCCCAAAAACATTCATCCACGTGACTAACAAAGGGGGGGGGGGGGGGAACTAGCAGTGGGCATTAAACTGTGGGATGTGCAGTTAAATGAATTAAACTCTACTACCTGGTTGTAGAGTATTCCTTGCACAGGAGCACACCAGAAGTAGTAGGAGATGAGCTAGAGAACCAGACGCACACGAGGCACTTAAACAGCCATGTTTATTATGGATTTGTCACTTTTTGCATTAAGAATGCTGATGCTTCTTATGCTGTAAAAGTGTTTTCAGACCTTTGCCTTTTTTTTTTTTCATAAAACAAAATATGAGGAAGGGGGAGTGGGGGCACTTATAAACCTGGAAATGCGGCATTTCTTGTTCAGTTACCTTTTAATGTCTGAGGCATTGTTTTCTCTTTTTTTGGTAGGCAGCATATCCTGCTGAGGCCATATTTATTCTTATTCATAAAGTGATCAGTTTTCAGGCATGAGTGTGGTCCATATACAATACAACTAAACATTATAAAAAAAAAAGCATAAGCTGATTTGACGTATTTCTCTAGCTGATCATATGATACTGGTGAGGATATTGCGGAGCCATATTAGCTACAGGTGATTTTCGGAATGTCCTGCCAGTCCTTTAAGAAATTTCTCATGGTAAAATCTCTGAACTTCGAATTTCATATGCAATAAAGGGATGCTGATGGGAAGACAGCAGAAATAGCAAGCTGTGCTTAGCTAATGGGTTGTTACCCTTTGAGAACATTACTAGTGTTTCTTGTGGCTAAAAAAATCCGACTGCATTGCTGAGGAAATTGCTACTGAAGTTGCCAGGTTCTGCCCCCATTTACCCCTTACAGAATGCAGGTGATATGACGTCATTTTTGTGACATCTTTATGATGAATCGGACAAAATGGGGAGTCTTGATAGTCTGAGAAGACAGCCGAAAACAAGTCAAATTTCTCGACCAGTCAGTGAAAGCAAGCAAAAACAACTTTCTCCCACCAATCACAAGTCTTTGTTATGGTTGTTGCCTAGAGATGGTGCCACTGTACGTACTGTTATGTCATGAAGCTCAGTTTATCGCTCTTCATGCTAATGCCGTCCTCACTGTTCAGAAAAGGCAGAACAACCCTGAGAGCTTGGGCTTGCACTTTTGAAGTTGCTGTGCATGACAATTTCCTCAAAAGTTCAAATTATGGAGATTCAACTCTACTTGTGACTTCGTGTAACTTGGTAACATACATTTTGGGTTTTTGCATGGCCAGATGTAAGATGCCCTCAGTGGCAATAGCTTTTTTTTTTCAGATTTTGTTGGTAGTTTGAGGCATTTTCACATTTCGCCCGCCGTGGGGCAGTTGAATCAACACTCATGTTAGTGGACAGCTCCACCTCAGGCATATGCATTCCGGTTTCTTCGCTCTGCCCTTTATACTTTTTGTAGCTGTTGAAGCTGAATGGGATAGACCAAGGTGGTCTGTTGCTTGATTCTAAAGATTGTACAAGTCACTGCTTATTTCAGCTGTTTTCCCATGCTACTGTTCTAAGACCTTGTGTGCCAGCTAGTATAAACTTGCAGCAAAGTCTTCATAGCTTGTTTCACGTAATGTGTAGGCAGTCTACGGTAAATTTTTGTGAGCAAACAGGCTTGGAGATGAGTTTCCCAGATTTTCTTATTTCATCTGAGCACTGCTAGAATGAATTGCTTTGACAGTCTTGAAATAGGACTGGCTAGGAAATAGCTCTCATACTTAATCGTTGCATCTGTGGGGCACAGAAACTTCACCAGGCAGGCGTGGCCAAGTGGGGCACGGATGAGTCAACCTTCAATGCCATCCTAGCCTCCCAGAGCTATGACCAGCTGCGCCAGGTGTTCCGCGAGTACGTGCGTTTCGCCAACCATGACATCATGGAGGCCATCAAGAAAGAGATGTCTGGCAACTTCAGGCAAGCCCTGCTTACGATAGGTGAGATCCTTCTTTTTAAAAATTTCACTTTCTCTTGTCGTTGAGAGTAGGTGTAAGCATTAAATGCCTGGCAATACCTGCGTAGCATTTTCTAGGATTGGTCATAGATGGTGTTAGGGCATGCCTCACCACGCCACAAAGCACTTTTGCCGTCGACGTTATTGAAATGCAAGATGAACCAGAGACACATGTGCTCACGAGTCAATGGCGTAAGCTTCTAGCAAAGCACAAGCACCACTCGGGACACTACAGTGCCCATCCCGGACCACCCCCTATAGGTACCCCGCGTCGTACAGTTTGCAAGTGATGAGTACAGTCGTGATGATGAGATGCAGTCATTGGTAGCACAGTGTTTGCAGCACTGCTTCTGGCAGCCTGATCTCACCTTGATAGCAAAGCCTTCTAAAGCCCACACTGTTCACCTCAACTCTGTGCACCAGCCTGGTAAGTGTTCAGATGGAAAGTTTGAGAAAGGCCACTGCATGTTCTCCCTCTGGTTCGCGTTCGCTGTAGTTCCCAGATGTTCACCAGACTGCCAGCAATGGTAGCTAAGAACATTCCATGCTTAAAAATAATGCCGAAAGAAAAGGCAGCTTTCACGCTTTGTGAAGGCGTAGCTAACCAGTAAGGTTGCCAGTAGAGATGTTCTTTCGGCACCAAAGGAAATGGTAACAGGACAGCTGAATTGCGTGCCGAAAATGAAGCCTTGAACGCTCAGTGTCACGAATTTGACGTATCATTTTCATGCTGCGTACTCATTTTTACACGGAGGTTGCATACAGTGTGTTCCCAATAGGCAGTGCTTTTTCACCAAAATGTTATTTGGAGTCAGCTTTTTTTTTTTAATTTGGCCAGCAAGATCTAGAAATGGGGGGTCGATATTTGTGCTGCAATATTCGTCTCATAAAGGTAGTGTTTTCTCACAACGAAATTTTTGCCTGGGTCCAATTTTATTTTCTGCTGTGTTTGGTTGAATTAATTCAGAAACCCGGTTAATGTGGATATGTCTCCTGGTTTCAATGACTAAATTAACGATGTTTTACTGTATTATTCCATCTTTTTCTTTTATTAGGGTATGACCCCATGGTACCACTTGACAGAATTGTGCATCATTGAAATACTAGACAGAATTTTAATGACCATATAAAGTTTTTTTTTTTTTTTGGTCAGGATAACTTGCTAGAGGGTGTCGTAGCCAAGCACGGTGGGAGAGGACTCCTCACCGTCTTGCTTGTGGCAGAGCCCAGATATTAGCTTCCATTTAAATTTTATATTTTTTACCAAACTCGGAACACCACATTTATGTCATATTTAAATGCCATTTATTGATTCCAGCTATTTACATTGAATTTCTGTTCTATTTTAATTCATAGTGTATCATGATTCCATCCCGTTTCAGCTAGTATCACGTAGTTGAATAAACATTGTTTTGGCGTTCTTTGGCATTAGTTGCTCTTACGTCGTCAAACTCCCAACTAATCATAATAATGAACGTTGTGGAAGTACTTTGGCATTAGTTGCTCTTACGTCGTCAAACTCCCAACTAATCATAATAATGAACGTTGTGGAAGTACATGGCTGGCTGTAAAGGAAAAGTGTCTGCAGCCAGAAATGTTAAAGCTTTTTGTACAACATTTCATTATGCACCATTTTAACCCTACTATTGGTAGTTTTTTTTTAATCACTGCTATTACAGCTCTAATTCCTTTGATCCCATTCCTTTTACTGTATCTATGGCTGTTTGCTTAAAGTTGGTGACTTGGAAATTAAACAGTTATCATGAATGATGCCTGTAGGAGTAGAAAAATTCATTGTCGATGCACTAATGAATCAGTATACTGTGAACTGTTGTAGTGCCTAAATACTGATGTCACATGGCATATGCAGGAAGATGGGAAATAAAACTATTAGTGACAAGAGCAAGGTTTATTGCCTGTCACTTGTGAATTTTACTGATGAACAGGTTACTGCCTAGATAGTTAAATACTGATGTTACATGGCATATGCAGGAAGATGGGAAATAAAACTATTAGTGACAAGAGCAAGGTTTATTGCCTGTCACTTGTGAATTTTGCTGATGAACAGGTTACTGCCTAGATAGTTAACCTGCATTGGTAGTGCACTGATGCATGCCTTTTCTAAATGGCGTGTGCTTTGTGGATGTTCTCATTCTTGTTTCCTTGCCTTTTTGTGCATTGTTAATCCTGGAACGCCACTGTTTTCCTTGTCCTGTTTTTTTTTGGCAAACACTGCTGCTTAAGCACTGACCCATTTTGCACTAGTCTGTGCTCGTGTATAGATGAGTTTGAAATGACAAATTGACTGAGTGTCATTTAGTACACTGCTGTCAGTTGAGTATCCTTTGGCAAGCTACTTTGTGCATTAGTGTTCATGCCACCCCTTCAGGCCAAGCACAACCTGCAATCAACATTGTGTGGTGATACTCACAGCTGTCGGTGCCATGTGCATACACAGTAATAGAATGCGTGATGCTTAGCATGAGAGGGGCATATGCACGCAGCACAACTGTGCTGTGAATTTTCCTGGTCGCTTAATGGTTTTAAAAGGGAATTGTCTGGCACGAATAGCATTTTTGCTTTGAAGCATTTTCTTTAGCCTCATGCACTGACCTAGCATCCCATTGCAAAGCATTGTGCAAAGCCCCATTTTTTTTTTCAGTCCGTTTCTGTCCATAATCTGACATTTGTAAAAGAAAAAGAATAAAATATTGTAAGCAGTTATGTATTGTACGTAAAGGACAAATTAGCCTGCATGGTGCTGCATTCTACTGCAAAGCCTTGTACAGGATTGGGTGAAAAGGCAGGTGCATTCTCATTAAAGGAACGTGGTTGTGACAGGCTGCACCTGCAGCCATTTTTGTCTTTGCTCTAATGACTGGCAGAACAACCAACACTCATAGCTGTGTCATCGGTTCGAGGGCAACACACACACACACTGCGTATTTTTGCATGTCATGGCTAACTCAAATTGAATCATTTGTGCAGCTGCAAGTGTTCTGAAGCACCGGGTCAAGAATTTTGGCTTCATGAAATAGTTTATTTTTAAGACGTTCAAGTTGAAAAAAAATTAAAACTTGGCAACAAATTTGTCATTTGCTTGGTGGGGTGAATCTGGCTATGATGTACCATGTCATGATTCGACTACGTTCACTGTTAAATGAAGGGACAGAGCCCAATTCCTATTCTAACGTGCACTGCAAAGTCAACCTTGCCAGACTATCAGTTGAAGGATGAGCCCTGGCCTTTTGAGATGGTGTTCTGAATGACTCAATACCTCACAGGCAGGTAATATAAGTTGCTTCAAGACCATTTCTAAACCATAGCATCAGTTGTTCTGTTCATAACATCTATGGTCCGCAGCTTTTCTCATATCAGTCATATTGCTTACCTTTCAATTTTTTTTTTTTCTGCAGTGAAATCTGTCTACAACACGGAGCTGTACTTTGCTGAGAAGCTCCATGAGGCTATGAAGGTTTGTGGGCTTTGTCTACATTCTTTTTAGGAGTTTAGTAAGGAAATTATGCTGCTTCATAGCACTGTTCTCCTTTCACACCTGCCTACAGGGAGCTGGCACCGATGACAAGACCTTGATCCGCATTGTTGTAAGCCGCTGCGAGACCGACTTGGCTATCGTCAAGCAGGAATACCAGAGAGCTTATGGCAAGAGCCTTGAAGATGCTATCAAGGTAAGGAGCTGTGACTGATTAAAATGACTGGCCTGCAGAGGCAAGCACATGGAGGTGGCCAGGTGTGCCTATTCAGGCGAAATTGAGGCACAGCATGTGCTAGGAGCTGTCGTAATCAGTGCATAACACCTTAAAAAAAGAAGTTCCCTCAGTGTGGGATTACTCATGTTAAGGGGATGCCGGGAAAAGAAAGTGATGTTGTTTGAAAGAAGCCCATTTCATGATTTTGGTTATAAAAGATTCCTGCACTGATAAACTCTTTCAAATTTGTTCATTGATCTGCACAGTAGAAATGCAGAAAATGGTGTGTGCGAGGTGTTGCCGGCAGTGGCCCACAACATAGTTTTCAAAAAGCGGACCGCTCGCTGACCAGAAAGGCGTATTGCAGTTTGGTTGTGCCCTTTCTGGCTTGCACAGGTCATCTGTCAAGACCGCAACCGAAATGCATTTAAAACGAAAGCAAAAACTGCATAATCCTAGCCTTGTGAGCAGCCATTGGCAGGGAGAACAAAACTAAGGATGTGATTTGCGGAAACTCGTCATGTGACCTTTGGAGCCTAATTTCTAGCATGTATTCTTCATAAGACCTTGACTATACTGCTTTCTTCACTGCTTATCTTTACTGTTCAGCTTATTTATGGCAGTTTTCAAGTGTGTACAGTGTCTCTGTACCATTCAAGAGCATTAATAATTACAAGTGACTGCCACCAAGCAACGTTACATCAAAGGTCTAACCTATGCAGTAAAGGCTATTGATTATGAAAAAAAAAAAAAATGCGATGAAATAAATTTACAGCTTTTCAAATCTCGAACTTTTCTTTCCCAATTCGCATTTTTAGGGCAAACTGCACATTTAGGAAAACTGTCGTTTTCACACTGTGTTACCAAAACTTGACACTTCTTTCAAAGGAGTATTTTGCACCAAATTTGTAGAGAACAAGATAACCTACTTGTCATGCTCAATTAGTATTTAATTCAGTGCACTAGCACTACTGCCCACAATCACAGATTTCACCGCCTGCAATCAGTTTTCTCTGGGGTCTGAAGTACATCGTAGCACCTGTTCTGTTTAGGCATGTGGGCTCATTGGGATTAGTGTCGTGCCTAGGCACATTGTGATTTGCTATTGAGTTTACCTGTTGGCAGTACTATTCTTAGCACACTTTTGTGTCGCAAATTCTGTAACTCCACTGTTCTTCAGTAAGCCTCGCAAGTCTCAGGTTATGCTGCTTGGCTGCTGACCCAAAAGACATGGCTTCGATTCCGGTCATATTGCTTTGCTGCACTGAAATGAAGGGATAACTCCTCATACACACTTCCTTTAATGGCTGCTGCGGTGGCTCAGTGGTTATGCTGCTCGGCTGCTGACCCAAAAGACGTGGCTTCGATTCCGGTCATATTGCTTTGCTGCACTGAAATGAAGGGATAACTCCTCATACACAGTTCCTTTAATGGCTGCTGCGGTGGCTCAGTGGTTATGCTGCTCGGCTGCTGACCCAAAAGACATGGCTTCGATTCCGGTCATATTGCTTTGCTGCACTGAAATGAAGGGATAACTCCTCATACACAGTTCCTTTAATGGCTGCTGCGGTGGCTCAGTGGTTATGCTGCTCGGCTGCTGACCCAAAAGACATGGCTTCGATTCCGGTCATATTGCTTTGCTGCACTGAAATGAAGGGATAACTCTTCATACACAGTTCCTTTAATGGCTGCTGCGGTGGCTCAGTGGTTATGCTGCTCGGCTGCTGACCCAAAAGACATGGCTTCGATTCCGGTCATATTGCTTTGCTGCACTGAAATGAAGGGATAACTCCTCATACACAGTTCCTTTAATGGCTGCTGCAGTGGCTCAGTGGTTATGCTGCTCGGCTGCTGACCCAAAAGACATGGCTTCGATTCCGGTCATATTGCTTTGCTGCACTGAAATGAAGGGATAACTCCTCATACACAGTTCCTTTAATGGCTGCTGCGGTGGCTCAGTGGTTATGCTGCTCGGCTGCTGACCCAAAAGACATGGCTTCGATTCCGGTCGCGGCGGTCGAATTTTAATTGAGGCGAAATTATAGAGGCCCATGTACTGTGCGATGTCGGTGCGCATTAAAAAAACCCCAAGTGGTCGAAATTTCCGGAACTCTTCGCTGTGGCGTCCTTCATAGCCTGAATCATTTTGGGACATTAGACCCCCATAAACCAAACAAACCAACAGTCCTTTAATTGAAATAAAAAATTTCACTGAGGATGTCTTTAATTACAAACATAGTGTTGTTGCTCATTCAATGGATTGCTGTTTTGAGATTTCATTTTGAGCTGTGGTAGCTGTTCTGTGTGGGGTCAGGACAATTACCAGCATCCTTCCTCTGCAGTAGCAGTAGGATGCTGAAACTCGTGGGATCAGTCTATTCAGGGCCAGTTTTCTTTACAGAAATGTCTGACAAGTATTAAGGTGATCTGTGTTGTTGCATTCGGTCTCTTTTGGTGATTGAATGGTCTTCTGCGTCACTCAAGTAGCATTAGACACAACTTTTATTCACATGATTGATTAAAGAGACTAGCGTAATAGACTGGGACAAAGGGGTAGAAACATAGGACGAGCGCTCATCCTGTCTGTTTCTACCCCTTTGTCCCTGTCTGCTACACTAGTCTTTTTAATCAGTCATGAACCACCAGCTAGCCGCGCTTTCTGCCTTGACTTTAATCACATGTCAGCCTACCTGTGTTTCTGAATGTATAAAGTGTGAATTTTCTAAGCAAGGTCACTAACTGCATTTCCAGTTACTTTTTTTTTACAAATGCAGGTTTTCTGTACAGTGTACAGATAACCGTGGTTGTGGTCTGTGCCTAAGCACTGCGTTTTGTGGCTTCCAAGCTTCCAAGCATGTTTATTACAGGCTTATTGTGGTTCAAGCACACACGTTTTTTTTTTGTGTGTGCAGGGCGACACCTCTGGCGATTATCGAAAGGTCCTGCTGGCGCTCGTCTCTGGAAACTAAACGTTGCGGAGTGCTGTCATTCCCCAGAAGAGATTGCGCTTGTGACATCTCGACAACGCCATGTGGAAACTTCCTTTCCTTTTCGACTGTTTACAACAGTCCTTTCACTCTGCTCGCATTCTCAGCCTGGTGTTGGTACTTCAGCTTACATTTGCCTCTCAGTGTTGTAGAACTGTGCTGCCACCACTCCTGCTGCCTTTGCTGCAGTTTTTTCCTGTAAAATTTATTTTCTCTGTGTGTTGACTTGCGTAGTTTGTTGTTAATGAGATCTGAATGTCTTGTTCATGTGCTACATGCTTTAAACTTGAGAGGAGAGCAGTTATCTGTTGCCATTGTACTTAGTTAAGATTTGATTTGGCTCATGCCATCGAACACATCACAATCCTTTGCACTTCAGCAAGGTTGTGAAGCTCACTGTAAGAAAGCATTTTAAAGGTTTTTTAAAAGTGTTAGCTGAAAAACGTTTTTAAAGCAGCCATGTCAGGCTTTTGATATGTCAAATGGAGTCTGCAGTTGTTTTGTAGCTAGCGATTTATACAAGGATACTGCCACATGGGACCATAACCCAAATTGGTGAGTTGGAAAGGGTTGATGGTCAGATGGGCGTGGAATGGGTTGACCAAGGCCTCCGCCCCCCCCACCCCCACGAGTCTTAAATTCATGGTCTTTCTTGTTGATTGTTTTACCTTTTATGCTGTAGTGTTGTTTTGTTATGGTGATATAGTTTTTAAGCTGTTGAGCATTCAGAGTTTAATGTTTTAAAGTTTATTGTCTGTGCCACAAGTGGCATGCCATGCTGTGGCTAGGCCTCGGCATCCGGTGCATGTGAAACCCCGGTGAACATTTGTCTTTTGTTGCAAGGTGTTTTGTGAAACCCTTGTGGCTAGCTCTGGTTCTTCATTGCATGAACATGGTCTGAGCTTAATCTTGTCCTTGTTTCCTGTCTTTAGGTATTTCATTAATGCCTGTTGTCTGTATTAACCAGATCTGTGCAAATATATATGCTAAAGAAAACTACAAAATGCTCTGCATTTACAAAAAGATGTGGCAGCAGTTCTTTATTGTCAGCACTGCCCTTTACAATAAGCAGACAGTTTTTGTTGGAATACAGAAAACATTAGGACTCTGTGATTGTGTTACTAGTTGCCCTAACTGCTTGGTGTGGACGCTGTATTCGCACAGTTCGATTCTTTTTTTTTTTATGGTACTTAAAGTATGCTTAATACTTCACTGTTGTCTTGGTGTGATGTTTTTCCACCTGCTTTGCAAAGTATTTTAGTGGCAGTAATATATTTATTTTAGCACTCCTGTTGTCTGCAACTTGCTTTTCTGCCTGTCCCTGTTTCTCCAGTCCTTTTGGGAATCTGTTTCTTGTGTAGAATTTTTTTTTTTTGCATTGCTACCAGCTGTCTGGTGCCTTGAAAGAAGACGTAATTGTCCCACAGAACACAACAGCACACTCTGAGGACACTGCACGTCTAGCCTGAGCAGCCCCACTTACGTATCCTTCAGGCTTCAACGCTTGGCTTCTCACAGCAGATGCGTGTTCACTTCAGGCACCAGATTGTCTGCAAGCTTGCGTATAGGCTTTGAGCGCGTGATCTTAGCATAGCAGGTGATATTCGAACTCGCGAAAGTGACTTGCGCGTACGTGTTCGAATAGCAATTCTATTGTAAGGTCACCCGTGGTGATTGTGCACTGTACTAACTCATGCGCTGCACTAACATGGACTTTTAGTCCTTATGATATTAAGGGGCATGATGGCGATATGGAGTCCAGGGATCTATAGGTTGTGGCCAATTTGTGTATCTGGCAGTGAATGACTAACAACTTGATGCCAAGCGCTTTGTAGAGCAGTCCCAAGCTGTACACTTTCAAACTTGCACTTTGTAATCTTGAACGTGTTTATTAGAAGCTCTCACTGGGTTGTTTCTCAAATTGTCTACCTTAGATTGTGGTTTAATTCACCTGGCACTTTATTGTACGTTGTATCTTTCTATGCTTTTTTTTTCTGTTGTGCTCTAAATTCTCACTCAAGTGCTTGGCTGCCAGCACTGCAAGATCACTTAGTATCCTAGCCTTGCATAGTGCCTTGCAAGCTTACTGTGCTATTTTGAGCACATGCTGTTGAGCAAGTGTAGATGTGCACATGTCAAGCTCCTTTATTGCTAGCAGAGCATAGTTAGTGCATGGGTGTTCAATGGCAAGCATTAATGGGTCACAGCAGTGGTGTAGGGTCAGATTGTTAAGCTAGTTTATCCCCTCTTGTCAGGACAGCATTTCTTTGAATATTTTTGTGTAACCTGGTTGCACAGAGTTACTTATTGTGTAAGCCGTTTGGTGCCTAGTTAACATTTCTTTTTCAGCTTATTTGTTTCTGACTGGTGCTGCAAGACAAAGTGAGCTTCAGAAAAGTGAACAATCGTCCATTCTCCTGTTTACAGAACCTTGTACTGCCAAAAAAGTATCCACTGTTTTTTGGTGTTGTCACTAACTTGATAAGATCTTTGGAAATTGCTGTCAATTTATACAGTTACTAACCTCTTGAATAAACCATTGCATGCTTACAACCCTTGAAGGCTTCTTCGCTTCAGCACATGTGTGCAGCTGTTGGAAGTCTGCAAGAAAAGCGGACTTTGGCCTGCACGCTCTTTTGGTGTTGCTGCACCATTGATGTAGGACTTCTTTCAAGCAGCCCCAGAAAGAGATGTTGCTTTGCTTTATTAGTAGCTTTGCTGCATTAGGCTTTGCAGCTGCTTTGCCAGACTGCCTCTGAAACATTGGTTGGCTTGCTATGGTTGTGGGAAATGCAACAGCTCTGCCATTTCAGTCATTACTCCCATTGTTTGCTCTCTGGCATAGCTGTGCAAGGGTTTGCTAAAGCATATTAAACATGGCAGTTTGCATAGCATGGCAGTTTTGAACAGGCTAGTGGAAATGTTGCTTTTCCAAGAGGAAGCCAGGATGGGACTAATAAGTGCTGTTGCCTGGACATATAATTTTGGACATGACCAGCTCTGTGGGCCATGGCAAAAGCCCCGAATTTTCTGTGGCGGAAGACATAAAACTCTGTGAATTCAAAACACGTTCCATAATATTTCGCAGAAACAATACACCACGCATTTTACATGCGTGCTGCAACCAGAAGTAGCCCCTCGGAATGGATGCTGCTGTATTAGAAACTTTTTTTTGCCACTACTATCAAGAAGCACCAGTATTGACCCTTCCCTAGTTAATACTGTATTTGCTGATTTTTTTTTCCTCGAGCAGACTGATACAGAAGGCTCCTGGCGCTGTATTTGGAATCAAGGTATGAACATGGGAAGAATTGTTTTCGCAAGTTTTCCTGGCGCCTATAGCAAGCTCAACTACCGGTTTGTGAGCTTCAAAGAGGAGCCAACCTCTGGACACACTGGCTGTCGAAGTTCGCTGCTGTCGCGGGCAGGAGAGGGTATACCTACAAGCATGGAAAGAACGTGGCGGGGTGGGTGTTGAGAAGGGAAGGCAGTGAGAGGGCAGTGTTAGCTACTGAAGGAAAAAAAGGTTTGGTTTATTGTTTATTGGGTTTATTGTTTAACGTCCCAAAGCGACTCGGGCTAGCAGGGACGCCGTAGTGGAGGGCTCGGAAATTTCGTCCACCTGGGGTTTCTCAACGTGCGTGCACTGACATCGCACAGTACACGGGTATCTAGAATTTCGGCTCCATCGAAATTCGACCGCCGCGGCCGGGATCGAACCCGCGTCTTTCGGGTCAGCAGCCGAGTGCGCCACCGCGGCAGCCCACTGAAGGAAGTTCCATGAGGCAGGAAGGGAACGAGGCTCTTCTGGAGGCTGGATGACGGAAGCGCAAATGTTATTCTATGGTTGAATATAGTCTCTGAAGACTACGGTTCACTAAAAAAAAAAAGGTGGGGTTGGGGCGCACTTCAATCCCCCTTCAAGAGTATGACGTGATAGCGTTAATGGTTGCCGTCAGTGTCTCCTCACCACGCAGGCACGGATATTACTTACACATTATATGAAAGACCACACGTCATGCATATAATGCCCTGCTTTAACGAAGCTGTACGAACGTGCACGTACTTGCCTGCGTGGCCGCGTGTCACCAGTTTTCCAGTCTTTTATGCGAAGCATATTAACGTAGGTTTCCGGCCTTCGCGCGACGCCCGGCGGTGGCCACCATTGACCTTGAAGTGAGATCACATGATGTGACGTCACGTGATGACGTCACACCGGCTGCAGATGGGGCCTCATATCGCGCCGTCGGACGTCGCCCGGCGGAGGCCTCCACGCTTCGGTACGCGGCGGCGGCGCCACCATCGCTGCATCACGTGATATGTGACGTCACGCCAGGGATTGGTCAAATGTTTAGGGGAATCCCCCAAGGTGGAGTAGATTTGTAATAAGGGAGTAATTACTCATTGGCATCCACCCGAGCGCAGCCACGTAGCAAACGGCCACGGGCACGTAGCAAACGAACGTCTGATCGGCATGTTTTCTTCGCGTGTCGCATTCAGACTACCGTTTGGAATCCGCGTGCATCGGAGACTCGGCCGGCAGTCGCTCGGCGCATACGTAACTATGTCGTAAACGAAAGCCACTTCGATTGGGCAGCTACGCTTGCTTGCGCTGCTCGTGCCTGTCGAGGAAACATCCGCATTGACGAAAGCTGGTCGCAGGTGTCGAAGGAGTGTTAGCGCTTTACATTTGTCATTGTTAGGTCCATGAGCCAATCATTGCACCAAGTAGAAATATACGCAAGATCGCTTTGAAGAATGTTAGCATCATCGAGTGATTTTATTTCGCGAAAAACGACGCAGTCATCAGCAAACAGATCGATGAATGTTAGATCTTACTTTGGAAGGAAGATCATTGATGTAAATGAGAAAGAGAAGCGGTCCAATAACTGATCCTTGAGGCAAGCCCGAATGAACATCATTGAAAGGTGAATCGTAGTTGTTAGCGGAAACAAACTGTGATCGGTTGTGAAGAAAGTATTCAATCCATTTCAAAACATTATGATCGATGTTCAGTTGATTTAGTTTAAAAAAAATAAATTACCAATTTAAGCGCGGTGTTGACTAGCCTAGTGAAGCTTTTCGCTTCAAAAAATCTCTACCTCTCCCGTAACCGAGAGTAGAGTAAGCATGAAATCCAAGAGAGGAATAAGCCGGGCTAGTTGGTACATCATTTGAATAGAAACAGCGCAGTAGACGGGAGTGTGTTCTCTCTTCTTGGTCCCGTCTACTGCGCTGTTTCTATTCAAAAGCATGAAATGTTTACTGGCATAACACGAAGCGGACACGACGAGACGCAGGCCTGACAAGAATGTATATGCAGCGCGTTCGAAACTGTCTAAAGGGCGTAGAGGCGAAAGCGTTTTCCGCACCACTTTGCGTATGTGACACTGCTGACGTCACCACTGGATTACGTCACACATAATTGATGACGAAGTAATGACAAATTACTAATTAGTGACTAATTACTGGTTAATTACTAAACACTAATTAACTGCTAATTAAGGGCGCTTAAGCTTCGCCTTTAGGAGTGGAACGCGACAGTGTGTTGTAGCGCTGCCAGGCAGTCCACGGAACGCCACCACCCATTCGGCGCGATGCCTTGCCCTTGTAACGCGACGCTTTTTGAGGAAAGGAAATTACGCAGTAATTCTCTGTCATCTCGGTGGACACCAGAACCGCACCGTAAAGGAAGGGAGGAACGCCACCACCCGTTCGGCGCGATGCCTTGCCCTTTGAACGCAAGGTTTTTTGAGGACAGGAAATGGCGCAGTTATTCTCTGTCTTCTCGGTGGACACCCGAACCGCACCGTAAAGGAAGGGAGGAACGCCACCACCCGTTCGGCGCGATGCCTTGCCCTTTGAACGCAACGCTTTTTGAGGAAAGGAAATGGTGCAGTAATTCTCTCGTCACCTCGGTGGACGCCCGAACCGCACCGTACAGGAAGGGAGGAACGCCACCACCCGTTCGGCGCGAAGCTACCGGCGCTTGTATGCCGGTCCTGTAGGAGAGCTTAGAGAGTCTCGTTAAATCTCGTACGGTGCCCGGATGTTCTTGTTTCAGTGCCCAGATGAGTGGAATTCAGTGCCCGGATGTTGGCTCTCGGTCTCGGCGTGACGTCACCACACTGCCGACAACGGGAGCTAAAAACATTTCATGCTTAAAGGTAATAAATGGTGGCATACCTTGCAATCCACATGACTTTCTATGTTTCCTTATGTGATGCGCATGTCATTCTAAAGAAGGAAAACATAACATTTGGTAGCAATGTGTAAGGTCCATAGTTTCCTGCGATTCAGCCAAACATCTCGGATTTGAACATTTTTCGCTGAATTGTATAATGTTAGCAGCCACGCTAACATACACGCTCTCGGTTGGGGTGTATTGTGAGAACGATAGGAAATGACCAATTGGCAGTACTTGCACAGATATGACGCCAAATGAGTTTTAGACCTCAGGAAATTTGAAAATATTGTAGGATTTATAGCGACCCTCCCCATTACCCTTGCTTGCGCGCGCTTTTGCGCCAAAGTCGTTGTAAAGCTGGATTCTCCTAGCGGCTTTAGCTTAGTGGCGAAGGTCGCTGTAGTTATCTTGAAGAGCCAGAATATATATATATATATATATATATATATATATATATATATATATATATATATATATATATATATATATTCAAAATTACTTAACCAGGCTACCAGTTAGCACGCCTTAGCTGTATTCCGATGCGCTATACGTATGCCGAGAAAAGCGCTCTTTTAAATAAAACAGCCTATTTTTAAGAATTGCAGAGCATCTTGGGTAAAACATACGGTATATTCAAGATTGCAGCGAAGGTAACTGATAGCAGAAATGAAAACCCGGTCGGCTTTTTGAACACACTCCTTGAAAAATTTGATAAGCGAACTGTACAAGAAAACTGGGATCTGTTCAGTTTGAACATAAAGGAACTTACTGATGCGCGTTCCCCTTAGGCGCGTTCGTTCAAATAGCAATACGCCGTGTTACAATGGTGCACTAAAGCTTCTTCAAAATAAAAACGGTCAGAAATCTTGGGACACATACGATCGCTGGGAGGCATACATCACTGTTGGGGCTGAATGTGGCAAAGCAGTTTGTGATGCAAGGGATCATTTTCTCAGCACAACGTCATCAGATATGTTCTTCAAGCAGAAGCTGTCGGAGTCTTGGGCTGTGGACCCCGCCTACGAGCGGTCCCAGTTCCTTCTCCTCCACTAATCCGAAGGTGTTTTGAGCGTTGTGAATGCCAATGTGAGTCATGAGGATTCTCAGTGCTAATGATAGTCAGCTTGTTAATCCAGTGGACTGCCCATGGTTACTTATTAAAATTTTAAAAATAGTTTCCTTTTCAGCTGGTGCCAATCTGTCGTGCCATGCATCATGCTTCGATGTTTGTCTCATACTTCCACTAACAGAAGTGCAAGATGCCGGGCTAGTTGGTATTGCATAATGAAATAAAACAGCGCAAGGGACGGGACGAAACACGAAGGACTAACAGTTGATTCCGCCGGCATTGTGAAGCTGACTGACTGCTTGCAAGTGTCATCATCATTTGGTTTAGGTTTAGGTTTATTGGGGTTTAACGTCCCAAAGCGACATCATCATTTGGGATTTTTTAGCAGTCGCTAAATCACTGTACGCTGTCCTCAGAACTGAAAAGAACCATTACATAAATCAGGAAATAAGCATTATCCTCTGAAATGTCGACGGATCTCATTACCAAACATTCCAAGTAAACTCATGGAACATATTTTGTATTCCCACTTATTTGATTTCTTAGCATCTAATTCAGTCTTCACATCTAGTCAACATCGGTTGTGACGCTAGTTTTCATGTGAAACTCAACTGCTTCATTCTACCCATATCCTTTGCACGCTGTACTAGATAAAACTAGAAATTGCTGCATTTCTCTCGATTTCTCCAAATCTTTTTACAGAGTTAATCACGCTCTGTTACAGCTTAAACTTCCAGCTCTAAATCTCAAATCTAGAGCTTTAACCTTGTGGGGCCCACGGCGCCCCTATGGCTCAGCGCAACAGGCTGCGCGGGCTGAACACGCGTCATCCGGCTTCTTTCGGGTACAGCACGACCGCGGATTTCCGGCAAGTTCTTCGTCGGCAGCGTGATGAGCATGCGCGCGATCCCTCCAGCGGCTATATAAAGGCCGAGCGGGCAGTACACAGAGTAGTCCAGCGCGGAAACGCTGCCCGTGCACTTCGTGGTCCGGCGGCGTGGACCAACCGTCGGCGCCATGTTCTAGGATCGTGCTTTGCGGGAGCGGCCTCCTTCCAGGATCCGGCACGGCGGTCTGAAGGCACCCCCCTGTGTTAGTGGCTGCGGCCCCGCCAGCCCGACATTTGTGCACCGCTGAGACTGTAGTATCTTTATGTGGTCTGTTAGAGCGGAGAGCGTCCCACGTGTTTCATCTTAGTGTCGTAGCATTGGATTGTTATTGGCAGAGCAGCCAAGGTCTTTTTGATCATTGCAGCGCACGTGTGTGAATGTAGCTGCGTCGTTAGCGGGGTCTATTGTACTGCGACTGGCGGAGCTTAGCAAGGTGTTGCTGGAACCGTCAGGACTTCCCCTCTGTTGCAGCGCTGAGGAGCTCTGACGGTGTGTTGCGCTATACCTTGTTTGAAACGCAGTGTGAGTGATTTGGAGTTGTAGATTGTAGTGCTCTTTCGTTAGCACGTAATAAACGGCAGGGTTTCTGCTGCTTGTTGTGTACACTCGTCGGGCGATACCCTGGCTCGTGAACCGCCCGGAAAAGGGAGGCTCCCTGAAACTGGGTTGAATGTTTTTTTTAGTAACCGCCCTCAATACATCACTGTTAAAGGCCATGACTCCCTTAACTGAAGTATCATCAGGTGTCCCTCAAAGTTCAGTTCTAAGCCCACTACTTTTTAAGGCGAAAGCCTTTAATGGCTCATACTGTCGTCTGTTAACAAAACGTGTTACACGCGTTTAACTCGGGAACTAAACAATATAGAAGAAAACCATTGCCTGCTTCAGATAGAGGAGGAAAAAATGAATGTAGAAGCCAAGTTTGATGACTGTAAATTAATTAGTTAATTAATTATAGGCAAAAATATAGAAATTGCGTCGAAATAGCGCGGACGTCGATATAGCCACGGGAACGGTGTGACGTCTCATCCATCAGAAGTCGTCACGGCATAATGAAAATTGTCACAGAATGGTGGGAAAAACGTCAGATTTTCTCAAATTAGATGGAAAAATGTGTAATTAAGCGTAAACAGCCCTTAAGATCTCCCAAAGATGTATAATTTGAGTGTCGATATAGCCACGGGAACGATGTGACGTCACATCCACCGGAAGTCGTCACGGCATAGTGTCTTCGGCCTTCGCCACTCTACACTTTAGTTGCCAAAGTGTCTTCGCAATTTTTTCTCATCTATATAAATGATTTTCCTAATTGTGTATCGTCTCCTACATGTCTCTACGCTGATGACTGCGCAATTTATGGCGAAATTAACACCGACAGTGACATAGTGGCCTTGCAGTCTGAATTCAATAATACCGTTCACTGATGTCGCAAATGGCAAATGGAATTTTATCCTAATAAATGCAAACTAATGACTATTTCGAGAGAGGCTTCAAGTCCTCCTTTGCACTCGCCTAACGACGCTCCTCTCCGCTCCGTCTCATCATATCGGCAATAAGGCGTGCTCATTGCCTCTACACTAACCCGGAAAGCGCACATTGAAACAGCAATTAGCAATGCTAATCACACGCTAGGATATTTTCCTCGTAATTTCAGTAAAGCCACACATTCATTAAAACTGTAGCTTTGTACAAGACCCCTGTTCTCGCTAAGTTAGAATATGCTGTCTCCATTTACGACCCACGCATGCCAATCTTCGTACGTTTACACACTACAATTATAGTTCAGAGCAGCCCTTTTTATTCTTTCCAGTTATAAACCGCACTGAAAGCGAAAACATCACGTCAGTGAAACGTCGCTTATCGTTACTCAGCCTATCATTGCGAAGATAACTTACCCGTCTGCGTTTGTTTCACAAAATATAGGATCATCATTCTTTACGCTGTTTCTTCGTTATCGATCCTAACTATTGCTCATCACGTGTTGACCATGCCCACACGGTTGTTTCTACCCACTGTCGCACTAAACGCTTTCATCTATTCTTTTATCCGTCGTACGTCGACCGTCTGGAACCAGCTTCCAGCTTCCAGCAGACATCGCTTGCACCTCTGTCAACGCTCTTTTTCGTCAGCTTTTGTTCTGTTAAATTTAAGTTGTTGAAGGATGACTCGAGCGTTTCAAAGAAATAATCTTCCTTGTTCTTTTCATGCATTAATTTAGCCTTAGTAATGCATTTTAATTGATAAAATGAAGTTTTTATTTTTCTTTATGCGCTTATTTTTATGCATTGCCTTTGCCTTGTAACTTTGCCTTTTGTAACTTTTGCTCGTTTATTTTAACCCACTCCCCTCTGTAAAGCAACGGCGCTTGAGGGCAAAATAAATAAGTAAACGGATGTCCTTGAGCAAAAATAATATTCCTTGCTGGTGTCTTGGAGGGAAAAATGTTTCTGGTTCGTATCGCCTTTTTTTTTGCTTGATCCCGCGTCTTATTCCCGTCTTACATTATTAATTAATAGCCTGATATGTGTCCTATCCTGACCTAGGTGTTTCCGGAAGCCATTGTTACGTGAAGGTATAGGACGTAGGAGGCAACCAAACTGAGAAATAGGGGAGAAAGAAATGGGTTCAGGTCAGAAATACACGCAGAGCATAGAACGCTAACCTTTTCTTTTTTCGAGCAGATAAGAGTAGGGAAATGAGGGACTTGTTACACATACATGTGAAGGAAGTCAGCGGAACAGTCAGCGGAACCAAGGAGAGCATAGCGGATGTTTCTATTTCAATAGAAAATTTATAGCGTAATTATTTTATTACAGAAAGATAATTGATTAACAAGTACATGAAAACACAATCACACGCCGCTGGTGGGATCCGAACCCATGTCCTCCGAATTTCGGGTACGGTGCTCTACCAACTTAGCTACGGCGGCGGCTGTCAAATCTTCTACTTTCGGAGGTATTTATGTTGCGTGTAGCCCAACCTTGAGAGTTTGTTTTAGTTTATTGGAATCTGCGGTTCTTGCATTTATTCGTGTACTTTTTGCAGTGGACAGTAAATTCATCTGAGTTAGTTAGAAACATCTAGCATAAAGCAAAATTTCCCTTCCTATTTATCATACCGAGGTGACACAGAAAATACACCAAAGCAACAACAGGGTTGATTAAAAAGCCCATCCACGTTGAGAAATATTTCTGGTCTCGAAGCCGTTTGAACGATTTTGAACCGGTTCGAACCGGCTGGAACGGGAACGGAATGCCGCTTTGGAGCCAAACCCGGATATGAACCCGAAAGGCGTGAACCCAAACTTGAAACGAACCCCATAAAAATTACTTTTAGCACCCTAAATTGCTGCACGCATGGAATACACGAAGACCCGCGCAGAATTTGTCACTTCGGTTGAACGTTTCCTTGGCAGATCTCGCAAACAAGTTATCCAACTGTTCTTCCTGCAGACAGCATCGCCTGTGAAGCTCACTCAGGCACGGCGGCAACCTAATTTCGCAGATGTGTCTCTGCCTAATGCTATGTATAGCCCATTAATTACGGGTGAACGGCGCTCAACTCTACCAAGAGCACCAGCACTCCAGGCCCTGAGGGCGTAACGTACGCAGTTCTGCGAAACCATTCGGAAAACAGCATGCGAAATCTCCTTGATTGGATTAACACCATACATAGCAGTCATCGAATATTTACAGCAAGTAAAATCTATCCTGAGTAGTAGTACTAATACCGAAGCCCAGCAGACGCCCTACCGAAATGAAAAAGTTTCGTCTGATTTTCTTAAAGTCGAACGTCTGTAAACTAATGTAAAAGATGGTTGCGTATAAGATCCAGCGGCACCTGAAAACAAACAACAAGCTCGACCCCCTTCCAAACTGGCTTCCGACAACGCCTGACCAGCACTCAAGAAAGTTTCCTACACCACGAGGTTCTCGATCGAGCGCCGACGTCCTGCGATCCGCAAATTATCGCTGCCGATTTTCACGAAATCGACGCCACGCTGCGGCGGCGTCGCGAATTAGACTAAAAAGGATCGGCAGCGCACGGATGCATTTGTTTGCTCCTTTGCCAGTGCTTCATCGCCGCATTGAGACGTTGTTGTCATAGTTTATCTATAAATATTGCTTATTTTCACGATACGGACGCCCCACAATGAGGCCGCGCTCCGATCCCGTCTATGGGGAACTCGCCCGACAGATTCGCGCTGCTTGCTGCTGGTGCTGCGTAGCAAGCGCTGTGGGATGACATCCCCAGAGTGGCTTGACAAAAAGGAAGCTCGGCAGCACCACTGCGTTCCCTTTCGCATCTCAACGAGGTGGAAAAGCCAGGAGGCATCATTCCATTGCTTAACCCCTGCTAGCAGCACGAACCAAAGGCAGCTTTGGGTGCAGAAACTGCGGATTGGCAAGCCCGTCACAGCGTCGATGGTCGTGTGTTCGCGGCATTTTCAGGCACACGAAATCTTTCTTTCAAGCGAGGACTCGGAGCCATTATAGATTTCTTTGGTTTTAACTGAACGACTACGATAATAATCGTGGCTAGTCGTCGTTAATGCTGCCTTGATGCAACCGTAATGCATGCAAAATTGTACCTCGTTGTAATCCAAGTTCCAACTAAAGTGTCGGCATTATATTTTCCCCTCTCTCTGTTTTATATTTTCGCATTTTTGCCTGCTAATTCTAAACACCGGTGTTTCGCGGTCCGCAAAGTAAAAATTCAGGGGTACTTTGACTGTCTAAAGTGCGTAGAGGCGAAAGCGTTTTCCGCACCACTTATGTGACACTGGTGACGTCACCACTGGATGACGTCACACATAATTGGTTGGTTTATTGGTTTATTGAGGTTTGACGTCACAAAGCAACTCAAGCTATGAGGGACGCCGTAGTGAAGGGCTCCGGAAATTTCGACCACCTGGCATCGCACAGCACACTGGCATTGCACAGCACTGGCATCGCACAGCACACGGGCTTCTAGAATTTCGCCTTCATCGAAATTCAGCCGCCGTGGCCGGGATCGAACCCGCGTCTTTCGGGTCAGCAGCCGAGCGCCGTAAACACTGAGCCACCACGGCGGGGCTGATGACGAAGTAATTACAAATTACTAATTAGTGACTAATTACGGATTCATGACCAAATACTAATTAACTGCTAATTAATGACGCTTAACCTTCGCCTTTAGGAGTGGAACGCCACAGCGTGTTGTAGCGCTGCCAGGCAGTCCACGGAACGGTACCACCCGTTCGGCGCGATGCCTTGCCCTTTGAACGCGACGCTTTTTCAGGAAAGGAAATTACGCAGTAATTCTCCCGCAGGGGCACCTTGTGTAACGAGGTGTTGGTGCTTGGAGCCACCACGGACCCTTAGCCCCCATACCGAAGCTGTCATCCGTACCGTGGCGATAGGTTGAAAGGTGGAGGGAAGAAACCTTGAACGGTGGCGGTCGAGGAAGTGGTCAATCCTCGGCCGATGGGCTCCTCGTCTGTCTACCAGGCGGGGAGTCCCGGGACCTTCCTCTGTGTATAAGGGTGATTCAGTGGCGACAAAGTATTGGGAACCCTTAGTCAGTACATGCCGTATGGAAAAATCTGCAAAAAAATCCGATCGGCCCCCGAAAAGGGGTCGCACCGATGTGAAGAAACTGAGTCCACAGAAGCCAGAAACGTTTGCGAAGTTTGTTATGCTTCACTCAGAAACTAATGTACCGGTAGCCAACCTATCTGCATTTGTCATCGCCAACACCCTAAAAAGTTGTGTAGGCAAAGACTACAAAGCAAAAAAGCAACGAACCGGAGATCTCCTTGTAGAAATAAACACAAAAGAACAGAGCACCAAACTGATGTCATTACAGAATCTTGGAGAAATGAGCGTACAGGTAACCCCGCACCGCACCCTGAACCACTTCAAGGGCGTCATATCTGAATATGAACTCCTACAGAGTACCGATGCGGAAATGGAAGAAGAACTATAGCCGAACAGGGAGTAATAGCAGCCCGACGAATAACCATCCGGAGAAACAATGCTGAAATCAAGACCAAACATATTGTCCTAACTTTCAATAGCACAACTCTGCCTGACTCCATCCACGCCGCATACCTCCATTGTAAAGTCCGCCCATACATACCGAATCCGAGACGATGTTTCAAGTGCCAGCGCTTTGGACACATCATGTTGGCTTGCCGGGGTAAACCCACTTGTGTCACATGCGCAGAAGACGCACACACAGAAGAAAGATGCGAACGCACACCAAAATGCATCAACTGCAATGGCGCACATGGCGCGTACTCCAGGTCGTGCCCAGTCTGGAAAACAGAAAAACAAATTATAACTTTGAAGACCACAGAAAACCTGTCCTACCTTGAGGCAAAAAAACGCGTCTCTTTCCAACAGAAAAAGACATACTCTGAAGCGGTGACGCGGGGACCGCCGCCGCCTTCAGTTTCTGTCGGCACACAGGTCTATCCGGTGGACCTGGTGTCGACACCCAAGTCCCCACCACAGAAGTCGGTGGTACAGTTCACAGGGCTGAAACTTTCGCGAGAAGACCACGCGATCCTCGCCGGAGGCCCTCAGGCCCCACTTTAAGCAGCGGCATCCTCGGCGACAGACACCCAGAACAGCTCTGCTGAACTGGACCTGTCGCCCCACCCCTCTAAGAAGGCAACTGCTGGCCCAAGAGACTCTGCCCCTGGAGCAGAGCCTGGTTCAGTGGTGCCAACAAAAAATACGAATGCGAAGGCCACGGGCCATCGCAAACAAGAAGCATCCTCCACGTTCACCGTGGAGGAGATGGATGTCAGCGAAAGTCCGCTGACATCTAACACACACGCATCCGCGGATTCTCCGCGGAAATCCGGCGCCACGAAAGTGGCGATGGATACAACTCCTGGTTCGCCACCGCTGCAGCGGCGGCGAGACTCCCTAGAGAAAAAAGGGAAACCACGAATCACTGCTCCTGAGAATAAGTAACTTTCCCCAATCCCCAACTTATCACAATGGCGTATGTAATACAATGGAACAGTAGAGGTCTACGCAGAAACTACACAGACATAACCGATATGCTCAAAACAATGGCACCTACAGCTGTGTGCCTGCAAGAAACGAACCTTGGGCCACAGCACACAAACATCTTAAAAAAAAATATAATATGTTCCGGAAAGACCGAGTACAAGCTAGCCGACTCTCAGGAGGCGTCGCTATCATTACGCAAAGCGATGTCCCTGCAAGAGAGGTATCATTAAAGACGAACTTAGAAGCGGTCGCAGTAAACATCATTAGCCATAAAACAATAACAATATGCTCTGTGTACATACCACCACACAACACAATAGCCATGCATGACCTAGAAGAACTTCTGGAACAGTTGCCAGAGCCATATGTAATAATAGGGGATTTTAACGCACACTCCTCATTCTGGGGAAGTGAGCATACTGATTCCAGGGGTCAGCTCATCGAGGATTTTATTCTTTCGAATAACATATGTTTAATGAATACGGGAGTAAATTTCAGGTTCTTCTACTCTCCTTGCACCAGGGGTGCCCCGTCGGAGACGGTTGGTTCCAACTGGAAGACTGAAGCTCTTCGCACCAGGGGTGCCCCGTCAGAGACGGTCTTGTGTTCAGTTGAGACGCAGGGGTAAGGCGAACACTTCAAATTTTATGTACAGTATTTACAATAGATACAAGTTAAGGCACTAGAGACAAATTAAAACAGCAAAGGACAAACAACAAAAAAGGTGGAACTGGCTAATACTAGGGGAGGCCCCTACTCGGCGTGGCCGAAGATGCGTAGCATCTCACCTTAGCGCAGAACCCCGCTTCCGGCTCCGGGGCCCGGTTTTAAAGCCTTAAAGGCCCGGCCCACATTTGGTCGCTTCCAATCATGTTGCACTGCTCACATGATTGGTTTACCGACTGCATGGCCAGCCCTCCAGCTTCCGTAGGGCAAAACGCCCTTTCCACAAACAAAAACGCACGGTCGTGCCAGCACGTGCGGAGTCGGAACATTCTCTCCACCACAAAATAAAATAAAAACAAACACAAATATACATTCGTGCCAGCACGTGGGCGAATCGGTACCGCGGGACGGTGGACACCCGTAGTTCCCGGCGCGTTCGCGAGCGGTCGCGTTCCAAGAAAGGAGACGCTCCGCTTTGAGCGCCCCTAGCCGGTTTCCAATGACCCCACGTACACTGCCGATCCCTTACACGCCCTTCCCAAGATTCTACAAAGGGCTCAAATGCCACTTTTAGAATTACAGCAACAAGGGATCGGTCCAACTCATGAAATCGCCGCGAGGGCGACGTACATAGAGCAGTCACATATCGTGTCATCACAGGCAAACAAAACCTGACGCAAAATGCACACGCGCACCAACAAAACAAGGGAAATGCACACATTCAAGTACGCGTTTCACACAATCAAATACATACAGTGGCATGCCTGGCGTGCGCCGTAACACGGCGTCCATGTACCCAGTTCACTTGCATGCACGTCCTGCTCGCAAACGAGCACACACACACACCGACACTCGCAACTGGAGCGTTCACTAACAGTCGTACGATGTCCTTAAGTGGCCACGTGAGCCTCCTTAGTCGCACCGAGCGTCCCTCTGTGCGTTCGAGCCAACACGTGTCTCAAACGACACGATTAACGCCGAATGGTCGCTATGGTCATTAGGCTGGTGCCACAGCGGGGCGAGAGCTCAAAAGCTGGTGTCCTCCAGGGTCAAAGACGTCCCGGTCCTTGATGGGTCCAAACCCCTGACTACACGACGCACCTGAGGGCCCGCTCTCTCTGGCGCGCCGGTACGAACCGCGTGCTGCGTAAAGAGAATAGCCCCTGTCCAGTCTAATATCAGTGCGGCCGCTTTTGCCACACGGAATTTGGCGTACTGCCGCACGGAACGTACTGCTCCACGCGCTGACTTTCAACGTGAAGGCCACGCACCTGCCTCCAGCTACTCTGTCTCGGTTGGAGCCATTTGTACCTTTACTGCACGGGCAAACCTTGAAATGACCGCTCCGTGCTTGATCGGCGCTTGCCGGCTTCGTGGTATAGTCTGAGGCTGCATGAGCTCCCTGGCAGTCGCTTGACCCTAATTTGCCTTCTGGCAAGTCGCCACGCATCACCTTGTCCTCGAAGGACCTGGTCGGACGCACATCGGGTGCGTTCGACAATTGCACGGCGCTCCACCCGGTAGGCGCAACAGGCCCACCTCCGTTCTCTGGCTCGGATGGAACGCTCCTGCCATCACGAACGCTTCGGGGCACTTCATGCCCTATGGCCGACACAATCTGTGTTTGCAGCAATGCCAGATTTCCTCCTTTCACTCGCTCTTCGATCTGACGTCTCTCCTTACCGACCGCCCCCTGCTGAACGAAATGCTCTTTTTCGCAGCCCGCTTGAGACCGCGTTTTTGGAATTAGAGTGATTTCCAACAATCCTGAACTCGCGTCCGCGTCCCTGGTGTCATTTGGGGTAGAGATAACCTGGGCGGCCGGATCCTCGGAGTGCGCGTTCACCGCCTCTAATACCGCGACGCTGCGTCTCGTCACGATACTTTCTTCAACTGCGATTCCAGCTTCGCAGAAATCTGGCTCACTTCTTACTTCTGCCTGGCTGTTTTCTTGACCTTTACTTGACAGGCCTTTGCCTTCCAGCACTGGCGTCCTCTCCGCTCGGGACTCGGAGCAGTTCTCCCTGGCTAATTGACTACCTCTCCTAGACTCTTTGAGCTTGGCCAACTCGAGCTCTAGCTGCTGGCGCCTTGCTTCTAACGCCTGCAAATCCGGAGGTTTTTCCTCGCATAGCGGCGCCTTTCCTCCATTCACTTTTGCAAGCTCAGACTGATAGTAAGCTAAGCGCGCCTTCGCCAATTCCACTCGATACCTCACATCGAGTGAGGGCCGGCATGGATAACCCTCCATACCCCGTATGTACCCCTCAACTGTCCTACCGGCTCGAACACACGCACAGGGACGTGAGCAATGCGACCAAGGAAACTCACGGTTTCGATGCGTCGATCCGCATTGCCAGCTTCCTGGTGTCGGAGTCCATCGCTACTTTCACCGCACGCTGCGATGAGCTGCAGCACGCCGCTGGTCCGCCGCCGGTGACCGTCAAGTTATCGACGCGCTGCTTTTCTGGACCGTATGCAGTCCCGCGTCGCTGGACTACTGCCGTGGTCCTTGCATCCTTGCCGCCGTCTCGCCACAGGTCCTGTCTCGAACGCTGACCTGTTGCCTTGTCGTCGCCTTTCTCCCTGCCTTCAATCTTCTTCCTGCGCCGTCTTCCGATGCAGGCAGGATCCTGTCGACTGCGCCAGTAAAATTTCCAGGTTCTTTATCTTCTTCTTTGCACCAGAGGTGCCCCGCCAGAGACGGTATATCTAACTTGAAGACTGAAGCTTATTTCTTCGCACCAGGGGTGCCCCGTCAGAGACGGTCTCTCGTGATGAGTTGAGACGCAGGGGTATGGCGAATACTTGACGATTTATATACAAAACAACAAAAAGGTGGAACTGGCTAATACTAGGGGAGGCCCCTACTCGGCGTGGCCGAAGATGCGTAGCATCTCACCTTAGCGCAGAACCCCGCTTCCGGCTCCGGGGCCCAGTTTTAAAGCCTTAAAGGCCCGGCCCACATTTGGTCGCTTCCAATCATGTTGCACTGCTCACATGATTGGTTTACCGACTGCATGTCCAGCCCTCCAGCTTCCGTAGGGCAAAACGCCCTTTCCACAAACAAAAACTCACGGTCGTGCCAGCACGTGCGGAGTCGGAACATTCTCTCCACCACAAAATAAAATAAAAACAAACACAAATATACATTCGTGCCAGCACGTGGGCGAATCGGTACCGCGGGACGGTGGACACCCGTAGTTCCCGGCGCGTTCGCGAGCGGTCGCGTTCCAAGAAAGGAGACGCTCCGCTTTGAGCGCCCCTAGCCGGTTTCCAATGACCCCACGTACACTGCCGATCCCTTACAACGGGAAAAGCTACGTACTGCTGCCCCAGCTCTGGAAAAATGACCTGCCTCGATTTAGCATTTGCATCACCATCTGTTTTTAACGATTTTATTTGGGATGTTTTAGATGACCCCCGGGGAAGTGATCACTTACGTACGGTTTTAAAACTAACATCAGCTACATTCATCCTCCCTACGAAGCCACGGCGATGGAAAATTCACCTTGCCGAATGGGCACTTTTCAGAACGAAGGCCACACTAGAAAAAGAATATGCCGAAACCCTTACTATAGAAGAACTAAATGGAAAATTTGTCACATGCTTAATATCTGCAGCAATAGAAGCCATCCCACAAACGTCTGAAATTGCACGAAAAACACATAAAGTTTGGTGGTAAAATGAATGCTCATTGGCTAAAAAGCAGCAAGACAAGGCTTGGGGCAACCTTCGCAGATATCCCACTGCAGGAAACTTGCTCATATTCAAAAGGGCTGGAGCCAAAGCACGATACATTAGACGCAACGCAGAAAGGGCATCATGGCAACAGTACATATCCTTCATAAATAGCTCAATATCATCAAAGAAAATGTGGGAGCAGGTGCGGAAATTCACAGGAAATTTTACTCCATTCACATTTCCAATGCTAACAACACCCGGTACTCAAACAACATCAGAAGAGCAGGCCAACATATTGGGTGAGCATTTTTCCACAGTTTCAAGCTCATCCAACTACACGCACACATTTCAAAAGCACAAAACAATAGTAGAAAAACAAAAACTGCCCTTTGGAACATGCATACATGAAGACTACAATCAGCTTATTACAATGCAGGAACTAAACACAGTACTAACATCCGGTAAAATGACAGCACCAGGCCCAGACAATATACATTATGCCATGCTTGCTCACTTCTATGAGACTGCAATAGAGGCTCTCCTAAAATTTTTCAATAAAATATGGATGAGTGGAGAAATCCCCCAAGCATGGAAAGAAGCAATCATAGTACCCTTCCTAAAACCAGGGAAACCACAAACTAGTCCCACCAGTTACAGGCCAATAGCACTGACTAGCTGTATAGCAAAATCATTCGAAAGCATTCTAAACATCAGACTAACCTTCATGCTTCAGTCCCAGCAACTTTTAGATACACACCAGTGCGGTTTTAAAAAGACATGTTCCACAACCGATCACCTTGTACGCTTTGAGAACACAGTCCGGGAAGCGTTCATCCACAACCAAAACTGTATCGGGGTCTTCTTCGACCTGGAGAAGGCTTGCGATACCACGTGGAGGTTCGGTATCCTCCGTGACCTAGCGGACCTAGGTATCCGCGGCAGGATGCTGAGCTGTTTGAGCGACTTCCTGACCAATCGAACGTTCAGAGTCCGCCTAGGCGCAACCTTCTCCAAGACTTTTATCCAAGAAACTGGTGTGCCCCAAGGGTGCATCCTCAGCACGACCTTATTTGTCATCAAAATGAACTCCATAGGAAAATGACAGAAGCCAACAGCCACAGAAACCAAGGGGCACAGGGGATTTTTTTTTAAATTTATTTATTTATTTTGTGCTGTTGATCAATTTAGAATATTACTGAATATGTCATCGCTTAAAGCTAATTGATTAGAAAAGCAGAAGAAAAAACAACCACATGCCGCCGGTGGGATCCGAACCCACGACCTCCGAATTACGCGTCCGGTGCTCTACCTCTGAGCTACGGCGACGGCTGTCAAACCTTCTGCTTTCGGGGGTATTTATGTTGACAAGTAACCTAACCTTGAGAGTGTTCATCAGCGCCACCCACGTTCCTAAGCGGCGGATGTAGAACGTCCTGAGTTACCGCAGGTGTGACGTAGAACGTCATCGAACGGAGAGGGTGGAAGCTGTGTGAGAACCCTCTTATGCTTCCTATGGCATCAAGGCTGCCAGAATCGAGGCCCTCGCTAAGCAATTAAGCAAACAAAGAAGGGGAATGAGGGGCTCGTTGTAAATATGACAGAAGCCAACAGCCACAGAAACCATAGGAAAAGTAATCCCAAAATCCATAATGTACTCAGTTTACGTAGACGACCTCCAAATAGCATGCACGTCTTCCAGCATACCTACCTGTGAGCGGCAAATACAAATAACAATAAATAAACTGGCTACCTGGGCAGATAGAAACGGATTTAGATTTTCCCCTCAGAAAACAGTAGCGGTTCTGTTCTCTTTGAGACGAAGCCTACAGGCCGACCCCACACTATATTTAAACCAAACCCCACTACCTGTCAAACAAGAGCATAAATTCATAGGGATAACTTTCGATAAAAAGCTCACTTTCTTGCCACATATAAACAGCCTAAAGAAAAAAGCTTCCCAGGCCCTCAATGTGCTGAAAATACTATCAAGAAAACGCTGGGGGTCTGATAGAGCTTCCCTGTTACATATATATCGTTCTCTGGTTCGCTCTAAGTTAGACTATGGGTCCATAGTATATGGCTCAGCAAGACCGTCCTACATAAAACGACTGGATCCTGTACACAATCTTGGTTTAAGGTTGTCTTCCGGTGCTTACAGAACTTCACCAATAGCAAGTCTGTATGTGGAAACTAATGAACCTTCCTTAGAAGATCGAAGAACTGCATTAACTTGTACATAATCCTCAAAATCCTTTCTCAGCCCAAACATCTCTGTTACCCAGTTGTCACGAAATGCCCATCCCGAATACTCTTCAACAACAAGCCCCATGCGATTAAGCCGTTGCTTTTGCGCTTCGAAGAAAAATGTCAAACTCTGAACATACTAAACGAAATCAAAAATATTGCCCCAAGACACGAAGCGCTACCACCGTGGTACACTCTCCCCACAGTGTGTGACGTCACACTAACACGCCTCAGGAAAACCTGTACACCACACGACCATATAATACAAGAATATCTAGCACTACAACAAAAATACAGTAATTATACTGCCTTTTATACTGATGGGTCAAAAACTCATGCTCATGTAGGAAGCGCAGTAATACAAGGAAAAAATGAAAATGCAGTACGACGGCCCTCATGTGCTACAGTTTTCACCGCGGAGTGTTATGCTATTAGTGTTGCGGTACAGAAAATAACAAATGAAAACATCAAAAACAGCATCATTTATACAGATTCACTGAGCGTCCTTACAGCATTAAACTCCAAAAATACCACGGAGCCACTGATTGGAAGCATCATACACAATATAGTAAAGGTCACAACACAAAAACATGTTATAAAATTCTGCTGGGTTCCCAGTCACATTGGCATTAGGGACAATGAGAGAGCCGACATGTGTGCTGCACAAACCAGAACCATGAAAATAAAACATGTGTATTTGCCTCCTAGGGATTACATGAAGTTAGTGCATAGCAGACTAAGAGCCAAGTGGCAAGCTTCTTGGGAAAATGAAGGACACAACAAGCTGCATACCATAAAGCCCATTTTAAAAGAATGGAAATCATGCCGCCATAAAGAGCGTTTTATCGAAGTAATTTTATGTCGTTTACGCATAGGTCACACACACATCACCCATAACTTCTTATTAACAAAAAAAGACAAACCTCTGTGTGAAATGTGTGGTGAGGAGCTCACAGTAAATCACATTTTAATTTCTTGTTCGCATCTCGAAGAAGTTAGAAAAAATTTTTTTACGGTATTTTACAATGAACACATTCCATTTCATCCCGCATTGCTTTTAGGCGAGCAAACACTTGTCGAGTTTTCACTTGTTTGTAAGTTTCTAAAGAAAGCCAATGTTTTAAATCTATTATAATGTAACCTCTGTACACTTGACATAACATCATCTAACCTTGTGTTTGGCGCATGATAGCCGTAGTTGCTTATGCGCCATGAAACCCCATATAACTAACTAACTAAGCAGTAATTCTCTGTCATCTCGGTGGACACCCGAACCACACCGCACAGGAAGGGAGGAACGCCACCACCCGTTCGGCGCGATGCCTTGCCCTTTGAACGCAACGCTTTTTGAGGAAAGGAAATGGCGCAGTAATTCTCTGTCATCTCGGTGGACACCCGAACCGCACCGTAAAGGAAGGGAGGAACGCCACCACCCGTTCGGCGCGATGCCTTGCCCTTTGAACGCAGCGCTTTTTGAGGAAAGGAAATGGCGCAGTAATTCTCTGTCATCTCGCTGGACACCCGAACCGCACCGTACAGAAAGGGAGGAACGCTACCACCCGTTCGGCGCGACGCCTTGCCCTTTGAACGCAATGCTTTTTGAGGAAAGGAAATTCTCTGTCATCTCGATGGACACCCGAACCGCACCGTACAGGAAGGGAGGAGGTTGGAGAGAAAGAAGAAAGAGAAAGAGGGGCCGTAATGAAGAAAGTGAAAATTGTATTTGAGGAAAGGAAATTATGCAGTAACTGTCTCGCATATCTCGGTGGACACCCGTCAAAACGCGGACACATCTGTCGACACGGACGCAGACACGGCTGCCGACACGGACGGAGACACGGCTGCCGACACGGACGCAGACACGGCTGCCGGCACGGACGGAGACACGGCTGCCGACACGGACACAGACACGGCTGCCGACACGGACGGAGACACGGCTGCCGACACGGACGCAGACACGGCTGCCGGCACGGACGGAGACACGGCTGCCGACACGGACGCAGACACGGCTGCCGACACGGACGGAGACACGGCTGCCGACAGGGACGCAGACAAGGCTGCCGACACGGATTGCTAACGACAGCATGAGGCATTAGAGGTTTTCGCCTTAAAACCTCAAAGCGAAGGGACCGAAGCGGCGAGAGACGAGCGCATTCGAGAAAGTAGGGCAAGAAAAACGTTGGCAGTGGCTTAACTCTGCTATGCCAGGATATACGTAGCGTGAGCAGTGACGTCACGTGGCTCTGCGCTTGCGATGCTTGCGGCAGCGGCGAACGCGCGCGACGAGGCGCGCCAGCTGCGCGCAGTGACGTCACTCACTCCTCGCCCGTGCGCAATATGGTCGACGGAAGGAGCACGCGAAACGGCGAGACTGTGGCCAATGTAGCTCACGCTACAAGAAAATAAAGCGGCGAGGCAGATCGAGTTAACGCGTCGGCAAGGGGCAGGTTTCACGCAAGACGCGATCGGTAAATTGCACTTCAACCTGTTAACGCATGGGAATTGGATTACCGTCAAGCAAAAGCAGGAAATGGAGCCTGCGCGTCTACTACCCGCACTTCCGAGGGTGCGCTCCTACTCGATGGTATCGTGTTCACGCCACAACGTACAGACGTGAGCAGGCTTGTACCGGAGCACTCGAGCGGTCATCTGCAGAGCAAACGAAACAAAATTTAACAGCAGGAACTGATTTTCACGGTCGGTGCTCGCGGTGGAAGCGCTCGAAAGAAGTCTGCTCACGTTACAAGTAGATTGCTTGCTCGACTGAAATGATGGCTACGGGGTTCAGCTAACTGAATTGAAATCCAAGCACACCGCGGTCGAATGCGAAACCATCAAAAACCGTTTTGGTCTTTCAGCGTTTGCAATGATTTCGCAAAGCCTAGCTGTAACATTGCAGCAGTAAACCCGAGACGTGCTCGCATTTTTCTGACCCACCCGCCGTATAGGAACTCGACGCCGGCGGCCTTGGCATCGCTAAAAACGTCCTGGAGGTAGGGCGACGATCGTGTATGCTTACGTTTGCACGGCGGACGTTTACAGACACAATTGGACGATCTCCAGTTTGTCATCGGTTCTGTGCCTCACACCGACTAATGCTAAGTGTTTAGCTAAAACTTGGTGCTCATGTCCACTGGAAAAGGTTGACTAAATCGTGCAATCAAGGTAACTTGTTAATGCGCCCAGGCTGATGATAGACCGAGTCGCTTACGGATGACATATTGGCTCGACTGCGGCGCCGCCTATATTTTGTGAGAATCGCTAATAGACGTCAAGAATGCGCTTTACACTGTTCCCCATGGAGGAAGGGAAGCTCAGGAGGGGCCCTCGCTATCCGAGCTGCACGCCAAAAAGTGTGCCGGGAGTCAAGCGCTTTTGCAACAACTACTGGGAGTCTTAGGCCGACGGCGCATCCAATAGTAACGTTGGGCGCACCGGCGTCGTCTGCTGCATTGTCTGTTGCGCATGCGCAAGCGCGCTGAGACGGCGGCCAAGTAGGGGGGGGGGGGGGGAGCCCTCACGTCTTTCTTCAAAAGATGTGACGCAACGACCCCTCCCGAGTTCTTTCTTTCCTCCATGCTGTTCCCCCCCCGCCGCGGTGGCTAAGTGGTTACGGCGCTCGGCTGCTGGCCCGAAAGACGCGGGTTCGATCCCGGCCGCGGCGGCTGAATTTCTTGAAGGCGAAATTCTAGAGGCCCGTGTGCTGTGCGATGTCAGTGCACGTTAAAGAACCCCAGGTGGTCGAAATTTCCGGAGCCCTTCACTACGGCGTCTCTCATAGCCTCAGTCGCTTTGGGACGTTAAACCCCAATAAACCTAAACCTAAACCTAAACCATGCTGTTCCGCATGACAAGGTACTGGAGGGAGCAAAGAGGTATGGAATTCAGGGCAACGCCTTAAGAATTATGAATACCTTTCTCAGGAATAGAAAACACCGAATAGGGATATGCTTAATACTGGAGTTCCCCAGGGGGCCAGCCTTGTTGCGTCAAAGAATTAGGTTGTACAATCTATGCTGACGATTCGACTCTCTTTACGAAGGGAGGATTCATCACACAGCAAGAGCAAACATTGCAAGAAAGCTTTGACTCTGTGGCCTAATTTTTTCCACCACCACACAAAGCCCTAACAAAGGAGGAAGCGACCGGCTGGCGCAGATTACAGACCAACTCCTTTCCTAACCTACACATACTTAATAAGATGTTCCCGACACAGTACAGAGCCAGCTGCCCTTGGTGCGATGCCGCACCTACACTTTATCACATCACGTGGGAATATGAACGCAACAAAGCATTCCACCAACACGAACACCCGAGTGTGGAGCAATGGGAGAGTCGGCTCACCAGCGGCGAGCTCGCGACCCAAAGGGCCTTAGTGCAGCACGCGACTGATGCAGCACGACTCAGTGGAGCCTTGGAATAGGGGCCCACCCTTGCTGACGAGAAGCGTCAAGTCGCCAGCGCCAGAGAAGACGACGGAGACTTCACAACCGCGAAACCCTTGATAGATCCAATAAAGTTTTCACTCACTCACTCACTCACTCACTCACTCACTCACTCAAGAAACGCACCTGAACGCATCGCACGAGACGGCAGTTTATATACCTATTCGTCGTAAACGAACGCCTCCGAAACGTTCAAGTTGATTAGACTATACTGACCTCTATATCAACGGTCATCGTGTTTAACATCACCTAAGTTATGTGTACTCGGACTTCCTATTGACGAGCACGGTGGAGCCAAAACTTGGATGACAGAAACTTGTCACACTTTGAAACGATAAAGCATCATCTTATGAAGCGTGCCACTTCTAAATCGTGGAGAGCCGGCGAAAAAAATACTGCGCATCTTCACAAATGAACTGACTATTTGCGAAGTTATCTACAGAGTTTACTACCTCAAATCATGAAGAGACAATGGCTCAGGATAGGACGACTCAACGGAGAGGAAATGAGAGTAATCACTTGCCTTCCGAAGTTCACAAACATAGAGGACTTTCGCCTACACTCTCAATTTACGCTAGTGTACACTCTCAACAGATCAGCTTCACTGGTCACTGCACGAAAGCACTATGCTATCGCCGCAGACTATCACCCCTCGAGTTAAACTGCATCATGCTCTCGGGCTGTGCGTTGCACGTCGTCATTTGCATCAACTTGCATCTGTGCGCAAAAGCTTTCGCAATTCCTACTCGGCTTAACTACGTTAAAAGCATACCATTTTTAACGCGATAGCGTTAAGTCCCCGTTGTCAAGAAAATCCGGTGTCGGCGTTGTGAGCGAAAAATCACGAGCATGACTCTGGCAGGTGGTGCCCAGAAAGCAACCTAGGAGGCAGGTGGGCCACCTATAGGTCACGGCACCTTGAGGCGTCATCGTAACCTGCCCATCGGATAGTGAGCAAACTGCCCACCGTGGCAGTTAAATTAATGATTGGTCGCTCGGGAAGAGCAACCTGGGCCGCGCAAAGCCCACCGTTGGAAGCACCTGCCATCGCAGGGCAGGGGTGCATCCCTCGACCGCTGCGCCACTGTGCCAAGAGGGTTATGGGGACTCCGAGGGAATTAACCCATTGCGCTATCAAGTAATACCCTTATCGGAGCTTAAGGGTCCCCTCCAAGTTTTTTAAAAGTTGTATGCTGCCATAAATAAGCGATTCTGCTCATTGTGGCGTCTGCGCTTCTCTTCACTGCCCATACTTGGGTCGTGGATGCTTGGGTTAGAAAAAAAAGGCTCCCGGAGGGCTGGCTTTGCGGACAAACGTGTGGGCCTTTCGTTCTCCTCAATGTATTGGTTGTCCAGCCCACATCAGGGATACCGTGAGCCGTGGCAGCCGAATCCTATCGGCGCGTAGCGCGTTCGGATGAGCCCCGGCAGCGCGCCACGCCCTAAGCTCGATCAGCGAGAAAGGAAGAAGAAAGGCAAAACGCGGGTGGAGAGCGTGCAGTGGAATCGCACGCAGTCGGACCTCGCGCCCTGACCCAGACGCCTCGGTGAATTGGCATCAGCTGGAGACCCTAAGGACACCACCGGTAGCCCTGTGAGTAGACCGAGACCCTGCCGCCTTCGCGCAGTGGATGCAACGAGCGTTGCTTGAGAGGTAGGTAGCTAGGACCGATTATCTCGGATTTGACCCGTCGCGCGAGGCCCGTTCCTTGCGGCTCACGGAGGCCTCGTTTCGAGCGGGTTAGCTCCGAGACGCTTAGCTCCTTCCCCTTTAGAGCGGTTGATTCGAGGCTACCTTCGTGTTAGTGAGCGTTGACAACTCTTTGTCGCCTAGGAAATGCGTTAGACTGCGGGGCACAGAGTTTTTGACAAAATTGGAGCAACGCGTTTCGCCTCAACGATTCCCTCTGTCTCATGTAGGGGAGGAAAATGAACCCTTATCTAGCGAGCGTTCCGTCACGCTTAGCAGTGAAACGTTTGAGGGTTGCGTGAGGATTTTTAAAATGCGGGGTTGCTGCTTGCTATCAAGCGCTACCTCTGGCTTGTCATGTGTGTGTGCTTGCGGAGCTCTCAACCTTAGGGCGGTGAGGGCAACGACTGTCTTCGCCTTTTTTCCTCGTTTTTGTCCCCGTCCAAATCTGCGAGGGTGCTTCGATGGTCACGAGGCACTGAGCGCTCCAGCCAACCCACCGCCTTTGCTGGTGCCAGTCGTTCATGTGTCGCTCTTTTTCAGATTTTTACTGCCTGTCGCCGAGAAGTATCGCGCTTCATAGATTATTCACCGTTTTGGCGGCCGGCGCCATAGGTTTCAAGACACTGGCAATGAAGGGTACTAAAGAGGCCGTAAGCCCTCCAAAACGTGGAAAGCATTGAGTGATTTTGAGATATTAGCGTGATTTTGAGGGCTGTGGGCTTATTTAACGAAGCTTTCATCCATGTTTTGACCTACCTAGAACAGGGAATTGTCAGTGCGCGCTCTGCCCTGACGCGCAGCTTCTCGCTGTTTGGTGATCGCAGGTGGCGTTAGAGGATGAGTTACCCGTCGGGACAAGCTTTCCAGACGTTCGCCACCCCCGCCCCTGCCAGCGGGCAGAGCTATCCATTTGGCCCTCAGGGCTACCAGACATCAGGCATGCAACAGCTGCAGCCACCGCCGCAGCCGCCGCAGCCGCGGCAGGTGCCGGCACAGGGCTTTGTCGCGATGCCCAACGCCCTGCAGGCAGCTGCCCTGCAGCAGCAGCAGCTGCAGCAGCAGCAGCAACAGCAGCAGCAGAAGCAACAGCAGCAGCGCTACTCTGTGAGCAACCAGGGCTACTATCCGCCCGGAGCAGCCGCTGCCTACCAACAGGCCTACCAGGCAGCCGCTGCACTGCAGCAGCAACTACAACAGCAGCAACAGCAACAGATACAGCAACAAATACAGCAACAATTGCAGCAACAGCTGCAGCAGCAACAGCAACAACAGCTGCAACAACAGCAGCAGCAACAACTTCAACAACAGCAACGGCAACAACTGCAGCAACAGCAACAGCAGCAACAGCAGCAGCAGCTGCAACAGTTCGCGCGTCAAGCGGCGACGGCAGCGGCCTACCAGGGGTACCCGGCGCAGGCCTTCGCCGTGCCACCGCAGACAGGCCAGGCTGCCTACCAGCAGGCGCCTGCCTACCCAAGTACACGAAGCTACGCTGCCGTGCCGACGACTTCCAGTTCGGCCTACCCGCAGAACACTGGGGCAGCCTACACCACCACTACCTGGTCGTCCAATGCTGCCGCCGCAGCTGCTGGTTCGTTTGAAACGGGGTCATGTGGGGCGCTGGCGTGGCGGCATTGTCGCAGGTATCCTGTGAGCGCGGCCCTCACAAGAATTTCTTTGGACAGGCCACTGAGTTTACACTCTATTGACTGTCTCAAGAAATTTTTGTTACTGGGAGGGGGTGACTGCACGCGCGTATGAGCTTCATTGCCGCTTCTAACGAAAGCCGCCTTCGACTTCTCGGCATTGCTAGCATGCTGGAAGCTGCGGGGGCACGCCCGGTACAGTGCATGCCACGCCGCCGGTGCAACGCGCTCGAAGTATGGCTGATCATGCTACACCAGGCGCTTCTTCGCTTTCAGTTTTTTGTTTGTGATGCGCTTTATTGAACGCGTGCTTTCCTGCGAGGTCGCCGGCTAGCAGCGGTGGCATGCTGGTGGCAAGATGAGTTGCCAGGACTAAAAAAATTGTAGCGCTTATATGTAGAGCAGGAAACGATAGTTTATGAACCCTTTTAATTGCAAGCAAAGAAAAAATTACTTATACTGACTATATGTACGAGCACCTGTTTTATTCTTTAGCTTCTATTGTTGAGATATTTGGGATTTCCGTGGCATACTATGTAGCGTCAAACTATGGAACGCTGGGTTGGGAGAGCATGGGACCTTGTATTTTTTTGCTTCATGTGTTGGCGTGCTACAGAAGCTTCTCGCGAGGCGATGGTTTTTGATAGGCGTGGTATAATTTTTCATGGACCCCTCGCGTGTTTCTTAAGTGCATCCTCGATGCATTCGCGCTTCACCACGGCACAGTTTACCCAATGCCATGCCCTCGCGTGATCACTGTGTCAATGGTTGGGCACATTACCTTGCAGAGTCTGAGGTAATCATTTGCACAGGTAATGAGTCTAGGAAAAGTGCAACTGATACAGAAAACAAGTCGTGAGTCTGCGGCTCCCTTAGGGTGCAGATGGTGGTAAAACCTATTAAGCATTTAGAATGCGTCATTCTTTCCCAGCCCGAGCACGCGGCATACGTGTGGGAACGCACTCACACTGAAGGCGGGATCAGCTGATATTCTTATGGCGTATTCCAATCACTGATCCGGAGTAGAGTTCTGAATCCACGACGGAGCACAAACCCCTTCTCTGTAATAAAAACTCGGGATCTGATAAAATAGTCCAATGAAGCAAACTTTTCGTTTCGTGAAAAAAAAAACTGGCTCCGGATCGCCGATTGGAATGCACCATTAGTGTTAGCGGTTATTAAGCCGGCTCCCAGGCTCCTTTTCATGCACCCGGTTCTCACGGACGTAATTCGTTCGTGATCGCTGATAGCAGGTGCGGTGGAACGCACGTGCACACGCTGTACGCGTGCATCCGACGGCTACCTTTCTGAGAAAAAAGCCTCAGAAACGAAGAAACGACTGCTTCGAGGCGAATAGTTTTAGGTGCCAGGTGGTTTAACATCCTCTTGGGAATGGTGGCACTGTGTCGCACGATGGCAGGCTTGGTTAAAAGTCCTCAGGCCATGTGGTTTGCTTTCGAGCTGTTTTAGCTGAGTAGTTAGGCACACCCGATGATTCTCCATTCTCACCCATGATGGCTTTTCGAGCTTCAGGGGGACTCCGCAACAGTGTTCGGGGCAAGATGAACGTGCAGGAAGCCGTAAGTCGTAGGCGTAAGTCGAGTGCGCGGACTGTATTGCACTATACTGAGCCTGAACCGTTACTGTGTGTTGTAGCTGTTGACGGGCACCTTAGGTACGCAGTCAGTATGCGCGCAGTCTCTTCGTGTGCTATGGTGCTATACCTTTCAAGAACGAAGCGGAAAACATCCCTCAAAGGTGGCCCTCCGGCCAAAGGCGTTGACCGATTGTTACGACGTAGCGGTGTTCCCCATTTCACGGAGGCCCCTGCCAGCCACCTGCAATGTCACCCTATGGGATTAATCGCGACGTGATGACAAACTGTCGACGCCATTGGTTGGATGGTCTCCTTTCAAGGGTGTTGCTCTTGCGTTGTATCCCACCATTGAAGTGCTGACCGTGTGGCAGCTAGTTTCTATGGTAGTACATACCAAAGGAGGAATTCGACATTTTCAGCAGGTGAAGACAAAGAAACTTGTGCGCTTTAGGCCGAGCCCATGAGACGTTCTGGTATTGCAAATTATGGCATACATATATTCGCGACCGCTTCTTTCATAAGACAGCCGACGTGCCGCTTGCTTCAGCACATAGCGTTGGCGTCCACCATGCAGCTGGTGCGCACCGTTGAAAAAGGGGAGACGGACAAACCTTTGGGAGAACATGTCGCGGAGTTTTGGCGATGCCATAACTCGTTAATCTCGCTCCTCCCACTGTGAATATCGCTGCGCACATTCTCGCGACCGCGACATGAGTGGCTGTAGTAGCTTATCAAAACGTGATGTCTGGTCACGTGAAACCGTGTATAATAGGATGCCCTCGCCTTTGTTGATTTCTGAAGCAGGCGACCGAGAGAAGAGGTGACTTGATTCCGAATGTTAATCGTCCCTCAACGGAACGTAACCGCACGGCAGCTGGCGCGCGACGCAAACTCGCATGACGCTTCTCTCCCCGCCCATGCAGAGAAGCAGTTATCAAAAAGTCCATGGGCCAATTACCAGCAGGCGGCCACAGGGTGGTCAAACCGGTGCCCATCGCCGCTGAACGCTGACACCAGCCGCCAAAATTACTACCCATTTGGTGAGCAGCGCCGAATCTCTTGCTTCCTCTGCTCTTTTTTTTTATCGTGAAGTTGTGAACACGATGTATACTGTCGATCACTTTCTCAGGACCGCCCCACAAGAACGCATCGGTTCTCGTAGAGGTTGTTGATTGGAGTGCGTTGTACCGTTTCTGCAAATAGTAAAGTGGTCAAGAGTGGACATTTGAGCTGCATTCGAGTTGCTGTTTGGTACAGCATATCTTTGAATAAGTACACAGAAGACGAGGACAGTTGAAAAGACGATATGCACATTGAGGCTACTTTCAACGATTCTGCGGCGTGGTTCAAAGCGAAAGAAGCAGAATAAATGGTTGAAAGTGGCTCAAGTGCGTATATCGTCCTTTCTATTGTTCTCGCCTTGTGTTCGCTTATTCAAAGGCATCCTATATTAAACGTATGAACTAAAAGGGAGTTAGAATCAGTTTCCACACTGCGTCTTGTTGCAAAACAGCTAATAGCGAGAAAGTTGGTGGCCTGTTTCAATCGAGTGGCATCGGTCCACCTGCCATACATACCTGTCTCTTTGGTGGTATCGATTATGGTGACTTGACTTCGGTAATTGGGATTTCGAAACAGACTTATCGAGGAGCTGAGTAAATTGAATTGATTCGACGCTGAACTTTAAAATCTCCTTATAGCAATCTCTAAATGTGAAAAAAAAAGAAAAGTTGATTTGGGTGCCCTGCAGTGTTGCGGAATTTGACGTGATGAAAAAAAAAAAACGAAGGCTGCGCTGCTAAGAAGTCGTCACTCAAGATATCGCGCACTCTTTCAACAATCGCGGGGCAATTCCTATTTACGTGTACTGAACTGAGTGAGATGGACGTTCCCGACAGCATATGCTATACCAACTTGCCCAGCAGACAACCTGGCAAAATTCCCGATAGCATCGACGGGCTGCTTTAAGGGGCTTAAAGAGTAATTGAATTAAGATGGCTGGCGCGTTGACACGTGCTACTTGTTAAGTTTTCAGGACAGTTCGACAGCCTTGAGTCAAGCGGTGTGGTTCCAGTTGGCAATTCCCATCACTGCCGACAGCGACAAGGTGGCGAAGAGCGCCACAGATTCATACCCGATGAGGCTGGTCACTCGCCGTGCGTGCTGGTAACTTTTGGAACGCCATGCACGTGGAGGTGCCAACTCGTTCCGCAATACTGGCCTTAAGAGTGCCGACGCTCTTTGTCGACGCGCAACTACACACACGTGTGACGCGGCTGAAAATTCCCCTTAAACGACCGACAAAGCCTTATTGCGCCACTATGGCGTCGTCGTCACCTTGGCTCACCAAACCTTCGGCGAGGACAGATCAGACGCTTGCAAAAGCCGGGTTCCTGGGCGACCAGATGGTTCTCGAGTTTGGATGTGTTGCGGAAGCCTGAAATTGTTGTTTATAATGCCCGAAGTAATTTTACTTTGTCGCTTAACTGATTTGCACTGTTTTGCGCTATGGAATTCGATATGTCTAAGTACGATTCACAGATATACTATATTTGAGTAAACTAACAATGCCGGTTCGCACCAGCGTTTGCTCCTGAAGTCTAAGTAGTGCTTGCTGAGGATCACTGTAATGGTTGTGAAGTTCGACTGCCTTACCAGGCTGTTTTCGCTACTGTGGGTCCAATCGGGTTCAGTCCTATCGGTGACCAGTTTCCTCGCCGAAATTTTTTCTGGGCCCGTTTGTCCTTCTCTACCAGCAGCAAATTATTGCTTCTGCTAACGAACGGTACTGCAGTCCTCTATAGTGCTGTCTTAGGACACAAACCATGCAGTTTGGGCAGCAGTGGGAACAATCAGTACTTGTGGCGCATGAAACAATTATACATCTTATGCGCCGTTCCTTTCACGCGTTGCTATATTTTGGTTCATGCACAAGAGAACCAGCCCTGCACTTCCTCACACGTTATTCCGGTTACGAAGTGCATTTATGCCCCAGGCTGACAAAAGCTTTTTCTATATTACGTCTTTGAAGTTGCTGTTTGGAAGCTGAGCTACGCAGCAAACAGCTAAAAACACTATCGACTTCGTCAGTTCTGGAGGAAATGCTGCTCAAAGCGGGATAAGTGGCAGGGCTTGCTACTATGGCCTCGAGCGAGACACACCTCTTTATCCCTATAGTATAAAGGTGTAGGTTGTTTCTGGGAACACTGGCTGGTTCTTCCCTGCAAACCTATCCGAACGTTTAGTTCAGCCCGGCTTTTCCGGTGCTTCAACAGGAAAATGGCGCAAAAGATGTGGACAAAAGAGACAAACGACAGGACCAGCGCCAACTCGGGACTGGCATGTAGACACGGCGATGAGGTTGACACACACAATGGCTGGTTCGGTGCGAGAGCTTCGAGACAGTAAAGGGCCCAGTGTAGAAGAAATATGTTCAAAAGGAACTCTAGTTTGGGCTAGTTGGTTCATGATTCAACAGGAAAATGGCGCAAAAGACGTGGACAAAAGAGACAAACACGACAGGACAGGTGGTCTGCCGGCAGACCGGGCTTCCTGGATACACTTGAAGAAGAGCTATCGACAGAAATACACAAACGTGGGGTACATATCCGTCCTGTGCCAAGCGCACTGCCTTTTAACGTGATACCACTGTCTGCAGTTTTCATTAGACTTGTTCACTTCGGCCTGCCATTCGTTATCGCCCCAAAACTGTAAAACGCTGCGGCCATTAGCCTGAAGTTAACTTGGCGACCACCCTCGGTGTGATGCCTATTGCCAGTCGTCGTGTACAACGTCCATCCCCGTTTATACCCTAATCACGTATCCTTTGTGGCTCTCTCCGGGCCTCGCAGGCAACAACTACCAGAGCAGCGGCTACCCTTCAGGAAACGGCTACCCTTCAGGCAGCGGCTACCCTTCAGGTAACACCTACCCTTCAGGAAACGGCGGCGCTGCTCCTCCTGCTTCTGCTGGATACCATCTTCAGAGCTACCCACAGGGCTACCCTCAAGGAGGAAACTACCAAGTGCAGACGCGCTATCCCCCGGCGCGCTAGTCGGAGCCGAGCCTTCCCGGGCCCAGCACCCTTGTACAGAAGAGGACGACCAGAAGAGTGTGGCCTAGAGTTGGGGCTCGCCATGCTTGAAAATTAAAGTAATTTTCAGGCGTCCAAGAGCGCGCATTTCTTTTTTCGCAGACGACAGCATCGCCTTCTCTGCATGCAGAAAACACATCGCAGGTGTGTGGCCACTATAGGGTGTGGCCGACATTTCGCTACGGTTGGTGGTGGGGTGGGCATAAGGAAAGTAAAGGCAGTGACCGTCTCACTGTGGACGCTTGAACTATGCCCCGAGAAAACAGATAAAAGGAGAGGGAGAGAGATTCGGCCAAGTGAGTTTCTGAATTTAGACTGCGTGGGGTTTGACTACACATATTGAACACAACGCGAACATTTTTGAGACATGGAATGACGCTACTCCGCGTCCATCAGTCTACATCAATAACTTGGTCGTAGCCGGGCTGCTCACCTGGATAACATTAAAGCGCATCTGGACAACAATTCAGGTGCAGGTGACTAACACTATAGTTCACTGACGTTTTCGAAAGCGTGCAGTGTGTACACTGTACTGTATACTGTATACAGTGTCCGAGCACAGTGGAAGAGGAACAAGCAATTCAAAATGCGCCCGTTATCTGTGCAATGTAAGTGGACACTAAATGACGTCAGATGGTTGAAATCAATCCGAAGCCCTCTGCTGTGTACGGCATTTCCTCACACTCTACGTGTAGCTTCGGGACCCTAAACCTCTCTTACTGTACTGTGTATGTTACTCAGATGGGATTAAACGATGAATGAAGAGGGAGCAATAGACGATGAAGAAAGCATCGATAAATGCATTGACTTTTATGGCAGCCCCCGTAAGAAGAAAACGAAGAAGAGATTGTCAACGTAATTTCGGAGAATTAAATGCATTCCTGCAGTAGCCTAGCTCAATGTTGGCGCCGACATTTAAGTAAATTGTACATTTCACCTCTCGAAATGTGGGCGCCGCTACGGTTCTTGAGGATCTGATTTACTCGCTCGGTGTGACCGTTATCCTGAAACTTGTCTTAGCATTTCACATTCTGCGTCAAATCCAACGAATTTTCGAAGGCGCTGCTCAGAAAGATGTCCGGGTATTGCGTGAGGCATCCTATCCTTGAGCATATCTGGGTCAGCTTGCGTCATATGACCTGCGTTCTTTGTGCCATCAGCGGAGTGCCCGACTCACCCCGACTCGCCCGACTGCCCCTGGTGCTTCGTGGCAGAGCGGTTTGCCGCCATATTTCAGCACGTACTGCCGAGCCTTTACATGGCGAGGCAGTGTGATGGCCAAGCAAATTGTTGTGAAGAATGAGGGTCATTTCAGCCTTGCAGGTGGATTCCTCTTCCCTTATCAAGTGTGAGCAGGCATCCTCTAACAAAGTAGTATTTCTGCACGTGTACAGTACAGTATACCTCTTGCTGTATTTTCAGTTTATTCTTGCCTTGTGCCCAAATGGAAGAAGCACGCAGACAGCTTCTTGCATAGATGATGCTTTCCTTCACTGCTACGCTAGCTTCCGGCCTTGGAAAAAAGGACACGGTACGGAACCGCGAGCTATCAATAAGTTTTGCGCATGACAGGACTGTGGAGGTTAGCATTCCTCGTCGTACACCATAGCTTGCCTTCGAGTCTGTACACGTCTAGTACCCATCAACCCGTTTTACAGTTTGATAATGTATTCCAGAAGAGGGCAAATACGGGCCGGTTGGTACATATTTGAAGAATTGTAAAAAACAGCGGAACGGAAAACAGTGCCTCTGTCTGCAGTATGCTTCGAACCTAGCATTTGCTTCGCTTATTCGTGTAGAGGCACAGGCCAAGCTATCAGTACCAGAAATAGGCAAGCACAGCCTTGGCACTTTGGCAGTGTACGCATCAACAGGCTATGGGCAATTGTTTCCAGTGGAGTACTTTGACCATTTCTTTGTTGTCCTAGAACAGGCCACGTGCATATGCCGCTGCGCGAAGCCTTAGCCGCGGTCTCCATACGTGCAAATAATTATCTGAAGCCTAAAGGCGCAGCGAATGGCTGTGACTTCAACTAACTGCTACTTAGGATAAGCTTACGTTTCTAGCTTTGTATCTGTAGAGCCGTCCTGCCTGCAGGTCCGCTCGTTGCCCGGACCTGCGACTTGGGCAAGAGGCAAGAGCCTCCATGCACCACGATCTTCATTGGCACTATGGTATTCAGGGTGTACAAAACTGAGTCGGAGCTCTACACTAGCATACCGTCTCTAGAGAAGCATAGAATTTTTTTGAGATGTAAACACTCGGTTAGTAGAACTAGGGTAAAAATGTTGTCAAGATGTACATAAAGATCTCCGGCAATAATTTTCTCGAGCAAATGCTATAATTTATATGTCATCGGGGTGTCCTAATAGAGCGAGTCATTTATTGGAGGGCCCGGGCCTCCTGGAACTAGAGTAAACACTTTTGCCATGTGATGCTGGTTTATGCTTTGGTTTGTGGGGGTTTAACGTCCCAAAGCGACTCAGGCTATGGGGGACACCGTAGTGAAGGGATCCGGAAATTTCGACCACCTGAGGTTCTTTCAAGTGCACTGACATCGCACAGCACACGGGCCTCTAGAATTTCGCCTCCATAAAAATTCGACCGCTGCGGCCGGGATCGAACCCGCATCTTTTGGGTCAGCAGCCGATCTTGCCATCCGATACGGAGCTTCCTCAGTTTAGTAATGAGCTATTTAAGAAAAATTATTTTTTCCGCTAGTTTACTTGAAGGAACCATTTACTTGATCTTGTCCTTCTTGGCAGCATTGCGTAAACATTTGACTCTGATAGATATGCGCAGGACTTCAGGAAAGGCACTTTATGCCACGAACTACAAAACAGTTTTAATATAGCGCGTTCGCTACAACCTTCCAAAAAATTTAGATTCGCGTTTTATAAAGGACAAGACGCTGCTTTCACTGAAAACGGTGCTTTAACAAGCTAGAAAAGGTCGAAAAGTGAAATCACCACCACCGGACATCAGTTTGGCTCGGATATATTACATAATGAAGGTGTAAGTTTCTACAGGCCCCATACTTCACTGAAACTGAGTGCTAACGCTGCCCTATTTTAGACAGTTAGTTTAGAAAGCTTGTTTTGTATTTCTAAGCAAGCACAAAAAAGTTGAAAAAAAAAGTCATTACTTGACAGACAGAAGAGAGAAGTCTTACATATACTGCGCCATACATTACGAAAAGAGCTTAGCACGAGCACACAGACCGAAAGGAGAGCAACCGCACTACACGGGTGCTATGAGCTAAATATTTATTGGATGCTCCATCCAAGACTCATATTTGCCCGCACGCGCAGCCTCCTCTATGATCTGGGAAACCCGGAGGAGTACCACCAATAAACAGAAGAAATGATACTACGAGTATCAGGAAATATAAGACTAGCTTATATCGAGCGTGGCACATTACAGAGCCAAGGCGCGTGTTAGGTAAGAGGTGTGATGCACTCAGAGCTGGAAATCTAGCACTGAAACAGCGAAGACAGCCTCACAGTTCCTGCTCCCCTCAGACTATATCAGAATGATTAAAGCAAAATGTCTCATTGCGGACGCCGTACTTAGGCTTCATGCTTAACAATTTTGCGCATTTAAGAAGGTGGCAAGCAAAAGCACTCTGTCGATAAGAACTTCAGTGCTTCAGAACCTGAAAGCTTTACAAAGAGTGAAAAGGAGCTTAAGGAATACAGAATGTTATACATGTTGTTTTGCCTGAATTATTTTGTGTTTTCTGCATTGTTTTTATTTTTTGTTACGCTCAACAAATCGCAATGACATATTACCGAAGATGAATAAGTTCGCGTCCTGAAAATAGTCGAAAACTGGCTTTAACTCTCTTCACCTGCCGTTTGCTAACCCCATGAGAATATTAGAAGCGGGCGTTCAGTAAGCTGGAGCACATAAATATGCACATTTTATTACTTTCTTCTATTTATTTCGATACATTTTATTTTTTTTTTTGTTAACGTGGTTGCACGTGGTTGCGTTTTCTTGCACGCAATTTTGGCATCTGCTACTGTTTTCACGTCCTCATACTATATCGACGTCTGATACTATTTTGACACAATTTTGGTTCTAATTAATTACCTAATTACTCCACATCGAGCAAAATTTTACATGCATCATCCTCACATCATCCTCTATCCCACACAATCGTTCTTTTTCGCTTAACTCTCACAAGAACGAAGAAATCGCTGCCGACCCGTTTCGTGGGCACGAAATCGTCGACATAACCAACTAAGGTTTTCGCCTTTCGATAAATAAAAACCAAGTTTATTACGTTCGGCTCGACGTGCACATATCTCGCGCTGAAATGCCACTAAGGCAACAACAAAAATGCGTGCAGAACAAGAAAAAAAAAAGGAAACGCATGGCCTTGGCTTCAAGTATCTCGATAAGAAAAAGTTTCCGCACGGGCAGCGCGTCACTGCCCCCGATTGCACGCCTCACAGCGCCTCCTCCTGGTATCCTAGCTGAAGCATGCGTATCGTGAGAAGGAATAACCGCAATCCCTCCAGCGCAGGCAACCGGGCATGGCAGAAGTGCGCAATGGGAAGAACCTTGATATGGGCACAGCCTTGTACCGTTTTTTGGGAGGCGGATTAGATGCACGGCAAAGACGAACAAAGGACGCCGAAAGAGGCACGTAAGTACAAGTTAGTGTCTATCATGCGTGTTCCTTCCTGCGTAGTTCGCAATGCCTGAATGAATTCCGTTTTAGAGGCGAAAGACGCATTCTGTAGTCGTATGCTCCTACTGTAATGCCCTATTTTCTCAGTGCTTTCTTTGAGCCTGTGGACCCGATGTTGTAAACGCATGTGCCAAGGAAAGTAGGTAGCTCAAGACGGCGTTGAAGCCTTAGTTGTCCACGTAATGAAAGCAAGGAAGCTAAGTTATTGTAGACCCCACAATGTGTCCGCTATTGCTTGAAATCATCTTTTCTTACGCATTCACCATACGCAGCGCCCTACGCCGCCGCGGTATAAGTGGTTATTCTGCTCGGCTGCTGACCCAAAACACACAGGTTCGATGGAGGTGAAGTGCTAGAGGCCTGTGCATACTGCGCACATTGTCAGTGCAGGTTAAAGAACCGCGAGAAATCGAAATTATCCGAAGGCCTCCACTATGTCGTCCCTCATAACATAAGTCGCTTTGAGGCGTTTAAACCCCCTACAACCAAAAAACCATCCGCAGTGCCCCCCCCCCCCCTCTCCCTCCAAAGAAACCGAAAGAAAATGCATACAGAAAAAACTGCATCTTCACTTTTTAGTTTCACCGCGCGAACAAGCGCTTTTGGCTTAGCTGCGCCCGTGACATGCACGGTTGTCGAGCTTCGTATCGTCCTATGAGCTGGCCAGAGCCTGTATAGCGTGTGAGGCCTAATGTATTAAAGGGCACACCCTTGTTCCGGCTGCCCTGAAACTGGCCTGCAAAATACTTCGAGTGTGGAGCTCAACAAAACGAAGTCATTGCATTTTCGGTAACAACGTGAAACCAGGAAGATCAGCACGGCGCTTCAAAGATCCGGTAAGCGTCTTTTCTGCTTTGCATGCGTGCTACCCGTAGCCTAACATACGCTCTCTGAGCCTGATCGTTCGTCGTAAAAAAAAAAAAAAAGCGAGTTCCTTGCACTCATAAGCATCGACTATACTTCAAGGACGAGGTGAGCTGACCAAGATTGTTTCCGCAGAAATTGTCCGACATCACTGCCTGAACTCGGTCACGCAGAAGGAGGAAAACGCGCCTACATTGTTGGTGTCGCAATATAGCTTGCGATGAAACAGGCTCCTTTACTATAAAGCCGTGTGCAGTAAAGTTTTACTTATAAGTTTTACTAAAGAACGCGAGAAGTCCTGCGAAAGGCAACTTCAACATCATGAGTGTTCATGGCAGTGTACTGAGTGTAATTTTATGTCACAAAACGCAGAAAAAAAAAAACTCGGGCGGCAGGCTATCAAGGAAGCCACTTACCGACGATTCGCCGTCATTATTAGTTGTATAGGAACCCAGAACCTATTTATTTGATGTGGTCATGACCGAATGTCAAAATAGTCTGCGTCCCTCATAGCTTGAGTCGCTTTGGGACGTTCAACCCCCATAAACCAAAATAGTGTGTGGGCATCGTACTGCGCCCTTGTTTTTGCAGATGTTACGACGATGTATTTTTGGTACATGCTGGATCTTTTTTTCGTAGCGTGATGTTCCGTAGCGGCACCACGTCTATTCTTGTGTACGCGACTTCTCGAACTTTTTCGTGTTGTCCAGAGTCGTCTTCCTTGAGTCAGTGATGTCTTCTTTATTAGAAATCGCTGCTGGGCAAAATGGTAAGGCCATTTTGTGTCTAGAAAAAACGATCGCTTTTCATTATGAAGAAATAAAGATGGGTGTCACGAAGTTTACGGTGCACCTCGGAAGTGCTGTAGCTTTTTTCTTCTCTCATACGGAGGAATGTTTTACTAAAAGATATGTGGCTGATTTCGTTGCGGAATCAGCTTAGGATGATAAGGAACATAATTAATTCGGCATAAGTGTCTTTTAGAAGAGCGCTGCAATTGCGCGAGCGTGGAAGTGGGCGCTGTGCGTGAATTCTTAAAATTTTTGAACCATTGGGGTTATTTTTGTGAAACAAGGGGTTCCAAACATACGGCCAGAAATTTTCAGATTTTTCTCGATGGTGGGCCGTAATGCGTGCCTGAAACTAATGTTTCCATTAATCCACGTACGAGTGAACCTTTGCCTGTGCTTCAAACCAACGCCGTCACGAGAATGCGGCGTAGTTTGCTTGGAAAACGTCTTTTCTTTAACTCGTACTCACGCATCTGGTCACTGACGTAATACTGGTGTTTAGCTACAGTAGCAAAATGCGCGACCGGTACTGTCGCGAAAGCAACACTACGCTAGTCGCCGAGCCATTTCGCGGAGCCGAGGAAAGGCCATACTGCGCATGCGCGAGGAGCAGTGACGTCACACGGCGCACGGCTGGCGCGCCACCACCGTCGCTGCGCGGGTGACTCAGAGCTGCCGCCGGCGCGCTCGCCAGTTGAGCATGCTAAAGCCCCTCAATAAACTAAAAGTAACGACATCTCGTCCCTCCTCCTCCTATGCCGGCGCTCATTCTCTCGGCTCCTCCCGGGCGCCGACGATGGCGGCACCTAGGGCGGGTAAAGCTAGCAGACGCTCCCAACGCTCGCCCTCTGGCGCGCAGTAGACCGCGCGTGCGTTTTCTGCCTTGTCTTCGCTCGAAATGAGATCATGGCATGGGAGATGAAAAAAATTAGTTACTCAAATAACTTCCTCCAGCAGCGTTGGATTCATTTATCGAAACTTTTCGTACTGCGATCGATTTGATTCGGTGCAAGCGATGGAAGTGTCGTGCGCGGCCGAAAATATCCTCAGTGTTCTTCAATGCTCGCGCTTTGGCGCGCAGTGGACCGCCCGCTCGAATCAACTGTTTGCATTTTCTGTCTTCGATTCAGCCGCAATGCGATCATGGTATGGGAGATTAAAAAGTTATAGGTATACTCAAACAACTGCCCTGACCTATGCTGCACTGCTTTATCGGAACTTTTTGAACTGCGATCGCTTTGATTGCGGTGCACACGGTGGAAATAGCATGCGCGAACGAGCTCGGCGTCTTCTGCCAAATCTTAATCAAAAATTAACTCCGCCAATAGGAAGTGGTACGACGTACGAATAGACGTACCGCCTAGGCTTTATATGAATGGATGGCGGTGTAATGCTGTCATACTATACTCTCAAAAGCGCGTTTGCTCGTGCAATCGGCTCTGCGTAGGTCCCTACTTACCTAAGTTGTAAATTTTTTTTATTGCAAGAAAGCCTAGCGGTTATTTCGGAGTTACTATATATCTCGGACACTTCGTAGGCTAACGTTAAAAGGAACCGACTGACGGTAGTCTTTTTTTTTTCTTACACACAACTTCAGGGACCCAACAAAATTTCTTTAAGGGTCCCGACCACTATAAGCTGTTACATATGATGTAGACGACAGCAATAAATAAGGCAACTATATAGCAATAAGCATGTTACAGCAGTAGGCACTGGATACTAGTGAAAATATCAAATAAACATGTTATAATTAGAAAAAAAAACACAAACCAAAGCACTAAAGAATGTACACTAGGTTGAACTTAGTAGAAAATGTTTTAATTGTTTGTTTGTAAATACCTAGGTGAATACGATGCCCTAGTTGCGCACCGTTACACGGTTGTGACGAGAATAATTTTGATGTAGGGTTAATTGTTTGGGTTGAGTAACAGCAATCAAAAAAGGCCTTTGACCGCTGCATCGCGCGCAGCTACAGCGCTTTACGACCCACTCTAATGTTTGTTTAAGTGATTGTCATCTTGGGTCAGCATACGCAATAATGGCTTATAAGTGGACACTGTCTTCAATCGTGTAATTGCCATGCATATCGTGCAGCAGTCTGGACTGCCGCAGTTCATTAATCGCTTTCGGTCGAAGCAGCGCGAAAAAAATCCGAGCTGAAAAACAAAAACTCCAATTCACTCAGTCCACTTCGAAGTAAAACGTTGTCCGTTTAGGAAGTTGCTTCACGCGAAAGTTGAAAACACACAAAAAAATGTATGCAACTATGTTTGGCGGAGGTCCTCGCATGCATTCTCAAGTATTATCCAAGCAGATGTCGAGTATTCAAGCGATAGTTCGGTCGCTATTCCTGGGCACAGTAACGACCGATTTTGGTATGAACCCTGCCAGAACAAATACGGTCAGCAGAGCGCGCAGCATGAATGCTAGACCTGCACCGCGAGCAGCATGAACAGCGGGGGCTTCAACAGCAACAACCGCCCTTTGGAATCGAGTTCGTGCGCGAAGGAGTCACACTGCAACAAAACAAATACGGCCAGCGATGCGCGCAACATGAAAGCTAGCTAGACCTGCACCGCGAGCAGCGTAAACAGCAGACTTCATACAAACTGAAGCGCAAGTTCTGAGTCGAGCCCGCGAACGAGTCCGACATCAACCACGAATACGCCACGTAACGCGCGCTGCATCAAAGCTACGCCTGCAGAGCCTAGCAGAGCCAGCAGCGTGAACGGCGGGGCTAAGACAACGAAGCGCAAGGCTTTCGTAGCCCGCGAGCGAACGAATCCATCTACAACAATGCCAGACGGCATTAAGTGCGAAGAAAGACTGCAGTCGCTCGCGCTTCACACCAAATCCTCCGAAAAAAAAACAAACAAAAAAAAACGCGACTGACAACTGAAGAGCGGCACTCGCATCGTAAAGACAGGGATCCAGCTCATTATCAATACTTTGCCGGCCGATCCTATGCAGGCAAACCTTTCGGCGAGCCGCATTGCTTTTGATGGACGGAATGACGAAAAACCTTTCCAACTGCCTCCTCGTCTGTTGCACCCGCAAGCGCAACAAAAGCTCGGCGCCGCCGCAGCGCGAAGACACCATCAAAGCTGGGAAAACGCTCTCGCCAAAACTGTGTTGCACAAGGAAACGAAGCCCCGGCAATGGCGCCGGCGTCTGCTGCGGAGCCAAAAAGCGCGCGCTAACACGTGACCATGGCGCCTCAGCCAATGAGAGGCTCGATTACCTGGCGGCGCGCTAGGAGAGGAGGAGTGGCGGAAATTTCAAAGCTTTTCGCTACTTTTGTTTCATTGAGGGGTTTTAGAGCATGCGCAGTAGCGGCGCATAGCTAGCATGCCGGGGCCGCCGCCGCTGCCGCGCGCTCTCCATTGCCTCCTCTATCTCCTCTCCGATGCGCAGTAGCGGCGCACAGCTAGCGTGCCAGGGCCGCCGGCACGCCAGCTGTGCGTAGTGACGTCACTTACTCCTCGCGCATGCGCAGTATGGTCGTGCAAGAGCACGCGAAACGGCAAGACTGTGGGCAATGTAGCTCACGCAACAATATATGGCTACGCGAAGATGTTGCTTTCTCAATCCTCCAGGTTTAACCAGAGCTAAACCACCACCAATTTTTCCGAACCTACTTCCTTGGGCTCAGCAGCCGAACGCTATAGCCACTGAGCCAACATGGCGGGTTTTTTCTTTTCTGTGTACCCAGGCAGGTAACCAGGGTGCCTTGAAGTAGCCCGGCTTCGAAACCACAGATCAAGCTCCCCCCAACCCCCTCGTAACCTCCTGCCGTGCTTTCGTTGGGGATGCGCCGCCCAGTGCCCCTCCCCCTCTAATAAAATACCCTGGAATAAAAAAAAAACGGTGGCAGAGACATGCCGTATAGTTCATAAACAGTGCTCATCTACAACATCTGCTCAGGAGTGTTTGACGTAAAGATAAATGAGGGAGTAATTACTCATTGACATCCACCCAAGCGCAGCCATACGGCTACAAAGGAAAGCTATACAGCTTTCTCTTTAACTGCGAAGTTTCTGAGAAAGCTGTATAGCTTTCCTTTGTAGCCGTATGGCTGCGCTTGGGTGGATGTCAATGAGTAATTACTCCCTTATTAGAAATCTACTCCACCTTGGGGAGCCGTTGCGGTTGCTCAGTGGTTATGGTGCTCGACTGCCGACCCAAAAGACGCGGGTTCGATCCCGGCCGCGGAGGCTAGAATTTCTTTGGAGGAGAAATTCTAGAGGCCCGTGTACTGTGCGATGTCAGTGCACGTTAAAGAACCCCAGGTGGTCGAAATTTCCGGAGCCCTTCACTACGGCGTCTCTCATAGCCTTAGTCGCTTTGGGACGTTAAACCCCATAAACCAAACCAAACCACCTTGGGTGATTCCCCTAAATATTTGGTCAAAGATAAATGAGTTAAAAGCTTTATAAAAGGGAACATGAGAGCGCGTGTCGCTTGGTGAAGCTAGCGCAATCTAATACGTGAGTAGTTCGCGGCTATCGCTCAAGTTCTCGCATCGCCTGCAGCGGCGACTGCAGAAAGCGCCGTGCCGCTGGTGTAATCCGAGGTGCGTGAAACTGCCATAGCACACAGCTACTGGCCAATCGTCGCATCTCGTCAAGATCCGAACTTTGCGTTGCCTGTGATGCACAACCGACTTGAGTACAAAATGCGCAAAATGCAGGGAATCTTTTTTATCAAAGGAACCACATACGGCCAGCTGGCAGAATGGTCATGAAACATTCTGACCCACCATTATTCGCTCAAAGGACACCGGAGCACAGGACCGGCTAGGAGGCGACGCGCGATCCGGGGGAAACGTGCACGGCACAGCGCGGAAAGAGACTAGGTTGTGCTAACTTCTAGAACGTTTCCAATGACTCCACCAGGAGCGGCACGCGAACTCACGTTTCCTATCAGTTTTTATGCGAAGCATATTACTAGAGGTACACTACAGCCCTTCGCCGTGGTTACGCGCCGTGCACACCACGTTGTACAGTGACGTCACACCACGTGACATACCACGTGACACATGACGTCACGACAGAGGAAGACGGAGGTACACTACAGCCCTTCGCCCTGGTTACGCGCCGTGCACACCACGTGGTACAGTGACGTCACACCACGTGACATACACGTGACACATGACGTCACGACAGAGGAAGACGGAGGTACACTACAGCCCTTCGCCGTGGTTACACGCCGTGCACACCACGTGGTACAGGGACGTCAGACCACGTGACATACCACGTGACACATGACGTCACGGCAGAGGAAGACTGAGGTACACTACAGCCCTTCGCCGTGGTTACACGCCGTGCACACCACGTGGTACAGTGACGTCGCACCACGTGACATACCACGTGACACATGACGTCACGACAGAGGAAGATGGGGGACCACCTCGCGCCGACCCTGTGGTTGCACGCCGTGCAGACCACGTGGTACAGTGGCGTCACACCACGTGACGTCACGACAGATCGCCGTCACGCGCTGGGAGAGGGAAAACGATGCCATCGCACAGACATCGGAATGTCCTCGAGCGGCATTCCCGCGCATTTCGAACGCGCGGCGAAAGCCATGTATTACCAAGCCTAGCCATCAATATGCTTGACATCTGACCAGGGTTAACCAAGTTAAGCCTCAGCCATTTTTTTACGGCACCAAAGATAAAAGCCGCATGAAAGATAAAAGCCGATAAAATCGCTATCCTCTCAGAGCCGCCGCCGCGCTGCATCCTACAGAAAACTACATGGTAAAGTCACCCCAAATGCGCACAGCACTGTCGCGGTTGCCCGAGAAATTGCAACTCATGAAACGTTCGTAATTGGCCAACGGATTCCCTTACAGCCTGTATAGCACGTGTAAATCAAGAGACCAGATCATCTGGCTTCTTGCGCTGCGTAGTATGGCGACTCATCGAAAATTTCGCGTCACCTTGATGACGCTCGCTTCTTAAAGAGCAAGTGAAGAGGTTTTAGAACTCGACGAGTCTAAAGCGGTCGAATGTAAAACGTGCTGGTAAAGCATGCGAAGTATTCTTGTGCTAGTGCTTGAATTGGCGGAGTAACCGTCGAATCAAGCCACGTCGGCGTTTAGGCTTCTTTGCCGTGCACAGCGACGGGCAGATGCAGCAACGACGACGTCAGCTACGTTTCCAGCGAATAAACGTTGTTTCAAGGAAGCAAACCAACGCCACCGAAAGTGAAGCCCACGAAGCATTGTTTGACTGCTTCGGACGACACACGGTGGCATGTGGGTGAAGGCAGTGGTCATCCGAAACTTTGGCAACAGTTACGTCATCCCAAGTTTCTCCGCATTTCTCCAACGAAGTGAGGAGAAGCCTGAACATTGTCGCGGTTTTAATCGGCGATTGCGTTACAATTTTAAATGCTAGCACAAAACGAGTTGGCGCGCTTTACTTAGTTAAACTTCATACATTCGAATTCTTCTATAACCTGCCGCCGCGGTGGCTCAGTGGCTATGGTGCTCGGCTGCTGTCCCGAAAGGCGCGGGTTCGATCCCGGCCGCGGCGGTTGAATTTCTTTAGAGGAGAAATTCGAGGCCCGTGTACTGTGCGATGTCAGTGCACGTTAAAGAACCCCAGGTGGTCGAAATTTCCGGAGCCCTCCACTACGGCGTCTCTCATAGCCTTAGTCGCTTTGGGACGTTCAACCCCATAAAACCATAAAACCAATCTTCTATAACCTCGATTCTTCGAATTCCTTTTAACTTGGAGCCACCCGCTCAGGCAGCGCCCTGACCTGCGCGTCGGCATCGCTGACTTCTTTCCTTCCCGTGGATGTAAGCGCAGTGCTTACCTCGTTGCGATAGAGCACTGCTTCTCCACTGCCGTTGGGATTGCACATTGGCATTTCAGCGCTTGTACCGACAAAGAGGTGTGCCCAGTCCAATTTTTGCTCCCTACAGTGCCGCTCAGACTCTTGGCCGCACGATGTTGAATTGCTCCGCATTCAACGTGCAGCGTGGTTCGCATCGAAGGGGCTAGCGTCAGCTTCGGTTAGCTTGAACCATGCACCTCGCCGCGATCAGTATTAGCAGGCCTTTCTTTCTAGTCGACCGCATCGGATCCCCGACAACATACTGGCGGAAATTTCCGCGCTGCATTTTTCAAGCTCTTTGCTCGGTGAGCCGCCGTGGTGGCTCAGTGGTTACGGCGCTCGGCTGCTGACCCGAAAGACGCGGGTTCGATCCCGGCCACGGCGGTCGAATTTCGATGAAGGCAAGATTCTAGAGGCCCGTGTACTGTGCGATGTCAGTGCACGCTAAAGAACCCCAGGTGGTCGAAATTCCCGGAGCCTTTCATTTGCGGCGTCCTCATAGCCTGAGTCGCTTTGAGACAGTAAACCCAAACAAACGAGTTTCTTCGTTGGATACATAATTAATCGAGTCTGCTGTAGGTCGTATAGTATTCTTGCTTAACTGCCGTCTCTATTCTAAATTTGCGCTTTCTTTCCGTCCCTTCTCTCCTTAGAGAAGACAGGCGCCGCGCCTCTTCTTGTGGCTGTTACCAGCCTATTCCTTGCTGTTTTTCCTTTCTGCTGTTTTATATTGACAGCTTGCAAATGTGACAATAATAGCTTCTTCATATGCGTTTTATTAACGAGGGAGAAACCGAAATAGTATTAAAGAGCCCCCCTCCACCCGTTTCAATTTTAAGTCACCCTCCGTACAATCATTTTCACCTATGGACCAGCTTTCTCATGGACTTCCCTTTGAGGGCGGTCCTCCAAATAAAGCCCTTATCTTCTTTCTTCTTTGATTCGAAAGCTTACCTGGTTGCTGACATGAATATTGACTGAAGAGAAGGGCGAGGAAGATTTTATGCTATCGCAGGCACCACCAGCTCGCTTTTTTTTTGTTTTCATCTATATTCAAAACCCGCCCAAGCGCAAAAATCTTGCCTGGCACACGTTTGGCGTATCAAAGCCGCATCTTGCTCTCAGTTATTTTTATTTTCTCCTCTTCATCTTCAGTTTCGTCGGCTGTTTGCTTACGTGTGCTAACTACCATGAGCGGGCTCGTGCTGAGGCGTCTCGAGGTGCCTGCCAGATCGAGGACGTCACGCACTGCTGCCTCCGTGCCAAGCGCCTGAACGAAATTTTCACTCGTAAGCATATTCCGCATTTGCGTGTTAAGCTTCCCTCAGCAGCTAAGCTATTATCTAGCCAGCACAGTGCAGCATGTGCACTGCATGCCAGTTCGGCAGCTGAGTGCTTCCAAAGAACGTTCGTGGTGGCGTGATTAAGCCTAACTTGCCTGCTCTTTGTCTGGTCCTCACGATCTCTGCGCAAATTATTGCGAAAGCGTGGTGGTGTTTTTACCACCGTGAGCTGTCACCGAAAGCTGTTCGCTTTGGTTAAAAGCGCTTAGCACAGCCTGCATCAACGCGCTAGACATAGGCGATACAGATGCCGCAGATGAGCAGCCTGCTGCGGGCCGTGTTGATTCCTGTCCGGCGATTGTTTTCGGGCGTCTGACTGTAGTTTAGTAAACGCAGCCATGTTATAAATTGTGTATGTGCTATTGTGAAATGAGAAATAACAGGACCGCGTGCTGACGATGATTAGATTGGGTCTTCAACAGGCTTTAAACCCTGTTGTTGACACTTGTCGTTCACCATCGTATCAAATAACCAGTCCTATTGCTAACCAGTTCATATCGTCGATGTGTGCACGGAAGAAGACCAAAACGTTGTGTAGAATAACCTGGTGCACAGGTGCGTAGAAGTGCGCGGCAGAGAGTTCTTCTGTGTTTTTCTTATTCTTGTCGGGTGTTTTCTATTGTGCGGTGTGTATTTTTTTTTACCCTTTTGCCTAGTTCCCGCGCAAGACAAAATAATTCACCGTGTGTTTAACACATCATGAATGGATTAGCTCGCTAGTTCATGATTTGATCATGATCATGGTGACATCACCTTTTCAAACTTAGCTGTCCATGCGGTAGCCGACTTTTTCTGCGTGCTTTGCTCCAGTAGTTGCCTGGTGTTTGCTGCGTCTGTAAGCTTTAAGCAAAATGCCTGTCAGCTATAGCGCCTGTCTGCAAAATCATCAGTCAGCCTCGACTTTGTGGTGGCGATTTTGCCGCGTGTTCTTAATTCCAGCGCTTTTCTTCCAAGCAAGAAGTGGTCGCTCTGTAAGCAATTTCACAACTGCCTGCCCTTTTTTCCCGCTCATCCTAGCCTCGTGAAGTGCCTCTGAATGTCTGCTGTGCAATTCTGGCGCCCATCACTCAAACTTTCCTTTTGCTTCATTCTGCATGCTTTACCATTCTACTCAATCGGTGATAACCGTGACAGCTTCTAAATTCATGAGAATTTTCAGCTTTAGTTAGAGTTCGCGTGAACTGACGATGCCTCCTTCATGACGTACAGCTGCCGCTTGTTGCACTGCGTTTCGTACTATCGATAGCTGGATGCCGTAGCCAGGTTTCCAGTGCAACCAGTGCGCAGAGCAACACCCCACCAGTTGCCACTTATTTGCTTATTGTCTTATTTCATACGAAGTAGAGCGCTTCACTCTTCGAGGCCAAGGCCATGAGCTGTCGGAAAAAAACTTGATGGTGTCAGGGATGTATGCTGCAGCTTCTTTGCCAGAAGTAGCCAAACATCGGGGTTTGTTTCTTAACCTTTTGAGGCCTATCAATCCTTAGGGGTGCCGTAAGGGCTCCACTATAAAGCTCACAAGCAAACCCCATCGCCTGGCTACTTTTGGCAAATACGGTACGTGCACACGCGAGATGGGTTAGCCGGTTTATGGGTTTATGGGTGTTTAACGCTTGAAAGCGACTCAGGCTATGGGGGACGCCATAGCGAAGGGCTCAAAAAATATCGAACATCTGAGGGGTTCTTTAACGTGCACTGACATCACATAGTGCACGGGCCTCTAGAACATCGCCTCCATCGAAATTCGACCGTCGCGGCCGGGATCGAACCCGCGTCTTTAGCGCCATAACCACTGAGCCACCGTGGCTGCCATAGATGGGTAAACCATAGGAGGCTTTGGGATCCGGTGCATTAACATCCGAGCCCGAATAGAACAAAAGTAATTGAAAACCTGACCGTTTCAGGGTACAAAAGTAGTCATAAAGAAGTCGGTGTGCGCTAAGTAGAGGTAGGAAGAGGTGGCGAAATCAGTAAAATAAAACCAGAGAATATGTGCTTAGTCACTAAGACTGAGAGCGGAGTGAAGGTGAACTGTTGCAACCTTGCGAAATTTTAAGGTTTGTGGCCAGGCCTCGTGTTGGCTAGCATGGTGACAACCACCGCTGCTCCTGTGCGAAAGGGCGGCCTTTAAATATTTTTTCTGTCTATAGGCGAGCCGTGGTATAGCGCTGCTCCTTCACCGGGCCTTACGCATCAGCGATGAGCGCCTCCTCTGGTGGTGCTGGTGGAGCCTACAACCCAGGCTATGCCCCAGGATATCCCCCTGGCTACCCTCCAACCAGCTCGTCTAGTTACCAATCGGACGCCTCGAGACCGATGGGCTTTGTGGATCCTGACGAGCCGCCGCGGCGCATGCCTACACCACAGCCCAGTTTTCCGGAGTCCTCCACACCCGCCGCAGGTGCGTAGAGGCTGCTGCGTGTACTTACGGAAGAGCATCGTTTCACTTGTGAACTTGCATTAGTCTCCCTTACATGCGAACATAAGCTTGTTCACTGGTACTGCGCTTGTTAAGTGCAATGCCCCCCCCCCCCCTCCTTTCCCAAGAAAAAAAAAAGAAAAAAGATGGACTGAAAAAACTCATACCTTCAGGTTAAGGCGCGTGATCGGTGGTGTAGCTGTTTTGCGAAGTCATTAATGCAGTGATAACGCCACGCTAGACTATCACTGCCACTACACTGAACTGCCATTGATCAAGCACAAATAACTGCAGTAGCCTATGAATAAGTGAGCGGATTCGTGGCTGAGGGGCAGAATACTTTGAATCACGGTTCGGCTTAGTGCTTCCGTTGCAGTTCGAGGTTGCCCGAAATTGCGTTCATCGGAGAGAGCCGCAGTGTTGTACTTTTGTATGCTATCAGTGTCTACGTTTTAGTCCGACAGCACTATTGGCCTCATAGCCTGGAAAATGCGGTTGTGTGGTGAAGCCTCTGAAGTTAGTCACGTGATGCGAGAAATGGCGGGAAATGAACCGAGGCTTTGAATGAGGGTGACCTTGGCCAACCTGGAGAAGTAACAAATATTGCCGCGACTGGGTTTCGAACCCGCGTCTGCGCGAACAGATCAGCCTCGCTGCCACTGCACGAGAGCACTATGCTCTTGTCGCAGCCAATCACGCCTGGTGTTAAACCAACAAAATCTCGCGCTGGGCATTGCGCGTCGTGTCTCCATGAGGATCCGCCTGTGCGCAAGTCATGTAAGGAAAGGAAGCGCGCTTTCGGAATGGCGCTTTCAGGTAGGTGGGGTTGGTTGTCACCTGAAAAAACCTGCTTTAGCACAATACTTCCTGATTAGCAATGCTAAACCCCCAGCAATTTTTTTTTGCTCCGGGCCTTCCAACGATGGTGCATTCCTACAGTGATGGGAATAGGGCATGTGGACGCGATGTCGACTACGACGACGCGAAACAGGGTAAACTAGGTTAGTACACCTAGCGCTGGAAAAAGAAAGGCCCGGATGCAATGGTTTCCCTTAAAGACAGTCGACTCGTTACGAGCGAGATCTTAGTTAAGATAGCTAGGTATTGGTAACGATTACGCAAACTATTCGTAAGTGCTATTTGCTTAGGTAAAGCTGTTCACAGCGCTTATGTTCTCCAGATGCGTTATTAAAGCAAGATGAGTGCCCCATGTACAAAAATAGCACCTTGGTTGGTTATCTATTTGGGACTGAACAGCGCAAAACGAAAGGAGGTAGACAGGAGAGATTCGACAAGGAGACAAACGCAGGAGACAATTAAGCGCTAGACGGGAGACAAGACAGAAGACAGCGCTTGTCTTCTCACTATGTCCCTTCGTTTTGCACTGTTCACTTCCAAATATACAAAAAGTGTGTTCGGACAGTTGATAAAGATTAAAAAGTAAAGTGTCCCAGCCCGTGCCATGTCCCCATTTACAGAGAAAACGTGTCAGTCGTGGGCGTGTTTATTATTATCCTTTCCTGTCGCTAAGCCTTGATGCACGCAGCAAGAAGCTGGAAGAATTTCATTAAATTATATATTAAATTTTGGAGTGTAACATCCTGAAGCGACACATGTGCTTTGAGGGACGGCGTAGAGGAGGGCTGTGGGTAAATTTAGAACACTAGGCGTTCTTTAGCGTACTCTGACAGCGCATAGCACAGGGGTGTCTTTTGTATTTCGCATCCATCTAAATAAGGCCGCTGCGGCCGGGATAGACCCGGCAAATTTGGGATCTGTAGCGGAATGCCTAAGCCACTGAGTCAGCAATAGAGCGAAAGAATTTTAATATTTTTCTCTATGTCTGGCCTAGCCAAACCGAGACCTGCGCTTGACTGTTCACCCTGGTTCGTTTTACCTCCGACTGTTATTCTGCAAAAAAAAAAAAAAAAAAAAAAATACGAGGACGTGAGTGGGACAGGCCACAGCGCTTTGTCTTTTAACGCTTAAAAGTTTTTCTTTGGTATGAGTAACCAACTAACCAAAGAAACAGCCTTGCTATTTGGATTTCGATTATGTCCAGATGCGCTAGTAAAGCAAGCGTCCACCGGAACTGAGGCTTATTCACATTTATTAAGATTTCATGCACTTATTTCCAGCCGACAGTAAGGAAAAAAGTAAAAGAAAGAAATATCCCATAAAGAAGGCCATTCGCCCGGGATGTTAGGACAGTGGAATGGTTCATCCGTAGCCCGCAGTAACCCAACGTAGAGATTCGGCTTGCTGTTTGCAGCAGCTTTGTATCCGAAAGTGGGAGCTCTGTCTTGCTTGTGCATCAAATATTTGCATTCTCGGGCAATATATAAACTCTGCTTTGAGAACACGTCGGGCTGCTATAGTAAGGAATGCAGTAAACGCTGTTAGGAAACAAAAGTAGCAAGTGAAAGGAGGTAAATTATTATCGCGATAGCGGCAGGTCGGGCGTTCGTAGGGAAAGCCATGCGCGTTGACACACTAATTCAGGATTGGTCGAGAGGGTTGCGACGTTATACCCTTAATTCGCTTTGGATTGATAAGGAGTAAAACTCAATTTAAATTGTGTCCAAGAGGTCATAGCATGGCTGAAATGTCATTAGACGTACAGGGGTGCAAAGCAAATCAATTACGCTGAAAAGAAATTTGGGGTAATTAGTTGAGAATCGAACTCATGACCCTTGGGTTTAGAGTCATACACTCTACCCCTGGCCACTGAGGCACGTTCGTTCGACACGGTTAAAGGGAGACCATATGTGTTTTGTGGTTTATCACGTGGTCTGGTATGCCAACTGATGTATGCTAGTGAGTGTGTGTAATTAGAGACGGACTGATTAACAAAAAAAGTTGCAAATAACCATTAACGCTGCCGCATCATACCCTTAAGGCAGAGCTTAAGTGTCCCCTTAATTTTTATTTGCTCTAATTCTCTCTTTTTGTATTCAGCAGACAAGGCAAAGGAAAAGAGGGGCTTGTTATGATATACATGACGGAAGCCAACGGTCACCGAAAATAAGGAGCATAGGGGATGTTTTTTTGAATTATTAATTCTGTTGTTCATCAAAGGGAGGTCAATTAGGTAATAATTTTTTAAAATAATTGATTAAAAAGCAGAAGAAAAAACAACTACTCGACGCCAGTGGGATCCGAAACTACGACCCCGGAATTTCGCGTCCGATCCTCTACGGACTGAGTTACGGCGACGGCTGTCCATTCTTCTGCTTTCGGGGGTATTTACGAGTAGTGTAACCGAACCTTGAGAGTGTATACACCTGCGCCATCCTTGTCCTTAGCGGCGGACGTGGTACGTTCTCTTTTATCGCGAGTGCCACGTAGGAACGTGATCGAACGGTGAGGGCGCACATGTGCGCTTTGTGCATTCGCTTGACCACGCAGTTTGTGTCGCATTATTTTTACGCATTGCATGCATACAGAAACCTTCCCGTCTGCCGCCACGTAAATGGTTCCTGGGTCTTTGTCAAGCCACATACGTGGCTTTTATCCCAGGAATCCATCCAGTGAATACTGGAAAATAAATCTTATTCTTAACCTTAAAATAGGTTAACCTCGTTTCCCTCCAGGGTACCCACCACCAGCACCGGAACCAGTTTCACCTGCGACTTTTTACCCTCCTGCTCAGCCCAGCCGACCTCCGCCTGGGCGTACTCCATCAGAATCCTCTGTGTCTCCCGTACCTGGGGCTTACTACCCTCCCTCCCAGTCTAGCGGCCCCCCGCCGGGGCGTACTCCATCGGTCACTTCTTTGTCTCCCGTACCTGGGGACAACTACCCTCCCTCTCAGTCTAGCGGCCCCCCGCCGGGGCGTACTCCATCGGTCACTTCATTGTCTCCCGTACCTGGGGCCAACTACCCTCCCTCTCAGTCTAGCGGCCCCCCGCCGTGGCGTACTCCATCGACAACTTCTTTGTCTCTCGTACCTGGGGGCTCCTTGCAAGCAGGACCTGTTCCAACTATACCGGCGCTGATGTCATCAGCGGGGTACCCCAGGGGCACTTACCCACGTTACAACCCTCCTCCCATCAGCGCGCAGTCTATTTACGGGTCATTAAATGGATACAGTACTAACGGCTACTCTAGGTATGCAGGCCCCGTGAGCGGCATGCCCTACCCACCGACTACGCCCAGCAGACCTTTTATAACGGACGGACCGTCATACAGGCCAAGCTGTTACGCTCCAGGAAAGGTGAGCCGGCTGTGTGGTGGTAAATCTGCAACAGCGGAAAGAATCTCAATTCCCCATGATTTCTGGATTTGAAATAATCGTCCTGTCTGATAACAAATTGGCGATTCCATTGGAATTAATGTAGAACAGGCACTGGTTAATTTCCACATTGATCGAATCACAGTACGATGCGAATAGCGATGCGGGAGGAGTGTTCACCCGGATGAATGCAGTTAATGCTGCTTAATACGGACAACGATAATAGCTATGAAGTCGCACGTGATGGACGACAAAAACGGACTCGTTTTTGGCCGTTCTTTTCGTTCGTCTCGCCCTCAGCGCTGTTTCTGTTCAAGTTTTGCGCAAAATGTTTTTACTTTTTAAATTGAAATCTTGAAGCAGTCAGTTCTCGAAATGCAGGCGCACGTGTAAGAAGAAAATTTCGGTTGTAACTATTTGTTTTCATTGGCGCTTTCTCAGCATGCTGCAGCAAAATTTATGTAGGTTAAGACACACTGCCGCGTGAGTGAAATGTGCAGCCCTTTGATTAGCGTGAATGAATGTCCGCAGGGAATTATGTTGCGCATGGTGCATTTGGCTTCAGGGCTGCGCACTGTCTGACGTCCCAGCAGGACTAGTTTTTTGTCGGGGCGCGAAACGAAGTAGAGCAAAGCGATGGAATGTGAGCAAAGTGCAGGCCCACTTTTTAATGCGCCTATTTTTTTTAGTGGTTTCAAGTGTTGTGTCCACTTGCTATTTGTTCTGCTTGTGTCTTGCGGTTCTGCTTGCGGTTTGTCAATAACGTTCGGAATCATAGGAAGTGGGGCGGTAGCCAGAGCGTGTTCTATGCGAAAGAAGCCAACTTCCTTTGAGGACAGGCTGGGACAGCACAGACAGGCACTGCTGTTACCGCTTTTTGCGTGTTGTGATTGTTTGAGAGGAAAAGTAGTTGAGTAGTCACTTTGGACAGAAGATATGTTGCCCGGGATGGAGCCGAACTCAATGCTTCCGCATATTGCGCGTGGTGTTCTACCAACTGAGGTTAGGCGATGAATGCCTCCCTTTCTGCTTTATAAGGTACTTTACGTTCACTTAACCGTAGCCTAATCCCACGATGGTTCACCAGCGTCACGCTAGTACCCCATTAGAAATGCAAGCAGTTGTAGTGGCCAAGTATGCATAATATAGTAAGACACGCGTCATTTGTTTTGTGGTGAGTGACGAGAACCTACCCACAAGAGAAGAGGGCGATTCGCTGAAAGGGGCATTCTGTACAATGCACTGTGCTTCTTTTCATCGGTGCGGCTCCATCTACCGTAACTCAGGTGCAAGAGGGTGCTTCATTCAGCATCCTCTTCCTTCTATGTAAAATCCGCGAAATATGCTGCTTTCTCAGCATTGTTTTCCGGAGTGCGCAAGAATGCCTTTGATTTCTACCGGCTACTTTAAATGCTCAGCATTTACGAGACAGCTCTTGGGCTTTCCCAATGGATTCCCGTTAGGGTCTCTACAGAGATGCCCATATAGGTCATATAACTTACCGCTGCTCTTGTGTACACGCTTCCTCCCGTGGTAAGTGCGGTTCTGCCAGCGTATCTCACGGTTAATGTTTTCTGAGGCACGCATATATATAAGAACCTGCTGCGAATGTCTGCAGGTAATGTGGTTAGTTTCATGTGAGAATGAATCAGTAAGCTGCTCAAGGGCACAGCGACACTAAAGCGATCATTGGAGTGCAGGACTAGAACTATGTGATGGCGGCTATTTGAGTTTGCCTTATTTCAAACGAGAACGAGGCTACTTGAATTTTCTATGCGTCCGCAGTGTGGGCTTAGCGTTCCGCAAGGCAGGACTGGCATTGAATACATTTGTGTCCTTTAATGGACGTTCAACACTTCCCCTTTATGGGCTGCCCCCAAAGACCTTAAATATGGCGAGCATTAACTACTTCTTTGAAAGGTACTTAAGAAATGGAGTTTTTTTTTTTCGTTCAGTGCAAGAGCTAAAATGTTATTATGTTGCTGTATGTGCAGGGAACCCTCAAGACATGCGTGACCTTCAATGTCCACCAGGATGTTGAGGCGCTGAAAAAAGCCATGAGAGGATGGAGTAAGTGCAGAGACCAGCGCTTAACAGAAGAAGTGCCGTTGGTTGTAACACGCCACATGTGCTTCGCTTTTTTTTTTATAATTGCATTGTTGCTACGTTATCGGTGCATTATCATGCTTATCGTAGATAGATTTTTGTACACCGCATGGCAAAGCTTTCGTGGTACTGTGTGATTTTCAGTGCAGACTTTTAGCGTAGCGTTAACGTACACCGCTGTCGTTACCGTCACTATCCGACGCTAGCTAGTGCACAAGCACGCATGAGCCGTTTCTGCAGGCTTGGTGACGACAGCTGTAGCGCGGCGGAGGAAAGCTAAAACGTTCTCAGCGTGCTCGCGGTGAAAATGTGTACCTGGCGCATATTAGCCAGGGGTATCAGTTGCGGCATATGGACGTGTTTTGCTGAACCTTCTGTTTGTAAGCGGGAGCGTGCTGTCACAAGTAAGCCACCTTTTTCTGCCTTAAAATACGACTATCACGCTTAGCCCGTTCATCGTATCGTCCTACCGTTATTCGAGTAAAGTTAAAAAATGCGTGGTAAAACAACCATTACAATATTGTTGGCAGTCATCTTACTTAAGTAAGAGCATTGCATTTGTCAATGTATCCTTTGTTGAACTTCCGGACAAATAAAAATGATAAGATACAACTTCATCAGTAATGTGGAGCGTTCGAACAAGCAAGTAGTCTGTAGCTTCTGGAGATCTAGTACGACTGCAAGAAAAGTAAAAAAAATTCCCCTAGGTCGCCGCACTAGTATTTATGTGCGCAGGGCACCTTATGAAGCGCTTGATACTTGCGGGTCGCTGCGACGGCATCATCACGCGATTGGCACTGGGAGAGCTGTCAGCACACATCAGTATGCTCCGTGTTGTCCGCTTCCATCTGTTCTAGCGTGTTGCTAAAGCGCTGCCTCATTAGACAGGGCAAGTTCAGGAAATGTGGAGTTTAACGTCTCGAAGCGACACATGGCCTATGAGGAACTTCGAAGTGGAGGGTTCCGGATTGTCTTGGACCATTTTGGGTTCTTCAAAGCTTGCTGACATCGCACAGCACACGGGCGTTTTTGTATTTCGCTTCCATCGAAATATGGTTGCCGCGGGTATCGAACCCGCGACCTTGGAATCAGTGGTCGAACGCCAGAGCCACAGAGCCACGGCTGCGGGTGGAGAATGTAAGCTGTCAGGGACAGCAGAAGACTCAAAAACAACCTATCTGTTTACATAATTATTTTATCACTTTGGCGGACAGATGCAAAGCTCGACAAGAACACTACAGAAGGGAAAATTCGCATAATAGAAGTGCTTAAAAACGCTTCTAGTTGTGCAAGATGACTATGTATAACTACATCATGCGTTGCTTACGCTCCAGTTAAGACTTGAGTTTCCTTGCAGTGCTTGCGACAGTCTACGTGGCACACACTGAATGATATGCACATTTACGTTGACTGGACGACAGCGTGCAATGCGTTCAAGAGACCAGGATATAACTCAAGAACGACGTGGAAGGTTCCCCTGAAAGGGCGCTCTCCAGCCAATGGCGTCCCCTGGTTAATCGATTGTGCTGTGGCTAATCCCCTTTAATCCCCCCCCCCCCCCCTCTACTTCTCCCGCTCGTGGTGTCCCGCAAGAAGGTCCAAGGGGATTAACCACGACGTCATTGGTTGAAGCTCTCCTTTAAGGGGAATTTTCCGCTACGTTCTTGAGTTTTATCCGACTATATATAGTGTAGTTTAAAACAACACAAAGCCCGTAGGTTTCGATGCTACCACCGTGACAGTGACACCGAACCATTGCTGGCATGGCTATTTCGAAATCAATGCCGCGTTTTCTTCAATATCCTGCGCTTGTTTTTCTTCGGCTTTTATTTTTATGATCTGAATTCGTTTATTACATTTACAAATACAGCGTGTTCGAGGCAGCAACAGAATACTGTCGCGCAGGAAAATAGACAGAGGAGGATTTTGTGGTCCCTGGCTGTGAACGTGAACTGCCCCTCCAATTTCCGTTTTGTTTGGTGGTAATCATCATACACAATCATTAACCCCTTACAGTGATAGGATTAACGCCTTTAAATACTCATTTTTTCCACGCACCATTGAGGAGTGGAACAGGTGTCCGCCAGATCTCTTAACCAGAGCTGATTCTTTTGACTCTATGTTTTCTTCACAGCATTTAATTTGAGAGCCATTTATTTCTACGTTTACTTTTTGTATTTTGCATCTGAGCCTTGTATTTATTGCTGTATTTTGTGTTACAACTTGTATTTAACATTTTTCAATTTTGCTAAACCTGTTCTTTTTTGCATATATTATGTATTCGCCCCTCCTGCTTGGGCCTACTGTAGGCCTGCAGTATGTTCTAAATAAATAAATAAATAAATAAACTAGAGGAAAAAGAGGCTGGAAAGAGGAAAAAAGAAAGGTAACGCATATATGTGTTTCAGTGAATGATTGGCCTTCCTAATAATGCCACCAACAGAGATCAAGAGTCGTATTTTGTAACAAATGTGTTCCTCATTCAGTTTTCGCCTTTTTTCTATTGTCTAGTTCCGTCTTCGATGCCACTCTTTCGTTACACATGAGGCAACTTCTAGACAGGTAAAAGGATGAACAGAGGAAAGATTTGCTTCAAAGTACGTTCGCGCAATTATTGTGAGAACCCACTTATGATCTGGATAAAGAAAGGTTTCAATAAAATAAACTTCAATCCACGTATTATCTGTTAGGGGAATTTTCTCTTTAATCGGAGCTAAAAACAGTTTTTCCCTGAGAGCGAATGCTTAATGCGAAGTCATTTGTTGTAGAGTGGCGTGAGTCTCGCAGAAATGTTTCCGGCTTTTTTCCTCAATTTGGAATTATAAGGTCAGCGATATATTATACAGTCCTAGGAGGGAAAACCGGCAGGTGAATCATTCTACTGTCCCTGTCGTCGCATGGTTTCATACGCAGTCTGGTGTGCTATCCTGCGTCGAATTGAAAATGTTCGCTGCACACCTTCAATTTCTTCTGGCACTTTTCCAATAGGTTTCCCAGCTATCTTTAGGCAAAAATTTGAAATATACCAGGGCGAGATAGGTGTAGGCAACTTAAAACATGTTGCTGACCAATGCACGTAGTTACTTTCGCGGCATCATCAAACGCGACTAATTTCACCGATTCCGCGTTTGAGAGCGCTGCGGTCGCGGTGCGCAAGCCCATGGTGGTCACATGACATTTTTTTCATCTTTGGCGCGCATTTTGACAGCTTATCTACAGCACACATAAACAAACAGTGATGAATTAGACGTTTTTTGGCACGCTGTACATTTTGCCAGCGCAATTTTCGCCAGAAGCGCAATAGAAGGAAGTTTAATTTTGCCAAAATTTGTAGGTATTGAATTAAACAGAGCACGAACATACTCTGAGTAACGAAATACAATGGTCAACAACGTGGTTGAAGATGAATCCATTTATCTTGCCTCTGTATATTTTTAATCTTTGGATAAAGATAGCTGGGACACCTGGTGTAATAAGCAAGTCACAGCTTTTCGCATGCGCTGGTGATTCGTGAGCGTTAGATTTTTTTGTTACTGAATATACGCGTAAAATATGCTTAAACTTTACATAGAACTCTATTCTTATTCTTGCGGCACTAGCACTCGCCACCAAGTCGATGATTATCGGCCCTTCTTTCCCCTGTGGTGCTTTTTCCGTATTTCGGAGGTCTTCCAAGAAGTTTTGCGTTTTCTGTTAAAAAATAAACGTTGATCATATGTGTAAATGTGGGTTCCATGTCTTCTATTTCAAGAGCGAGCACTATTTAGGGGTTCTCACCGCATAAGTTTTTCAAGTGAGGGGCCCCATGATGGCACACTCACCAGAACCGTCGTTAAACAGGAAACTATTTATAATAAGGGAGTAACTACTCATTGACACCCACCCGAGCGCAGTGATACGGCTACAAAGGAAAGCTATACAGCTTTCTCAGAAACTTCGTAGTTAAAGAAAAATTCGACCTGGTTCGGGGACGACTATATTTATTTATAAAATTAGTCTTTGATAAACTTAAATTATATTTATTTATAAACTATATTTAGTTTAGGCCAGTTGGTTGCAACCGAAATATCGTGCACTTGTATTTAAGTGCACCTTCAAGAACAACTGTAGTTCGAAATTAACTCGCGGTTCCTTCCTGCTAGGCGTGCCTCACGACCCTCAGTACGTCTTCGGCACTTCAGAGCCAATCAATGAAGCCGCATATTCAAAGTTCCTATAGCATTCGTCCCTCATTGGTCTTTCATGAATTATGCTCTAAATGTGTATTGAAATAGAACGTCATAAAATTGTGGTAGCCCTTGTTACAAACACTGAGATCACTAAACCCTCGTGACTAGGCTATTTGATCTTACAGGCTAAACCTCACGAAGTTGAAATGTTCTGGCGCTTCTATACTTTCACTAACTAGAACCGGACGTGGTTAGGTGATGGCGCACTTTTTTTTTCTTGCCTTTGTTACGTCACCTTTTTTTTTACTCGGACAAGCAAGCTAAAATGAAGGTAACTACTTCATAAAAAGTGAACAAACTGGAGTTTTAGACTTTCCAAATGGGAGCGTTAACTATTCTGGTCCCGTTTCTTTGAACGATTTCTATGCTAACTGCCGGCGAAGCGCCTACCCCCACGTCTCCCATTTGTGCGTTAGGAACTATCCATCCGGCAAGTAGAACGTGTTTGTTTGTTTACTATTGCCGCGTTCAAGTTTCAATGACGCACGCGCAAATCTTAATGTCGCACAGCTTTATTAACTGGGATGTTTTGGCAGGACGTCCGGGCTGAATGATTAGCAACGTGACGCACGTGATAAATTTACAGCTACTGACAGTGTGTGCTGTTTAGCTACGTAAACAAGTGGCAGATCAATTGATTGACTGGATTATTTTTTTTTATTCCAGCTACAGACCACGCAACGATCATTGACATCTTATGTGCAAGGTCGGAACCGCAGCGGCAGGAGATCGTTGCAGCATACAAGCAGTCGTTTGGACGTGTAAGTTTTCCATTCAAGTTTCTGCTCGCTTGATACAGTGGATCTGGAAAGGGGGAATGGAAAGAGAGAATAAAAGAAACCGGGGATGGCCCTTGTGTGACCATCGCAGGACTTGGTGGATGACGCGAAGTCCGCCCTGCGCGGTAACCTCGAGGACATCATAGTGGGGCTGCTGTACCCGTTGCACGAGTACCTTGCTCGCGAGCTGCGCAAGGCCATCGCCGGCCTGGGCACCGACGAGGAGTGCCTCATCGAGATCCTTTGCACTCACAGCAACAACGACATCAGGCTCATCAAGGAGCACTACCAGAGAAGTGAGCTGCCCTGCACTAAACGCAGCGTGGACTTTGCGGGTGCTTTGCTGGTGCCTTGGTTTCTCCTTTCGCTCAAGTTCGGAGTCACTGTCAGGGCAATTTGATCCTACCAGTCATGAAACTCCTCACAGAGCCCGTGAACGCCCACACTCGAAGGTTAGCAGGCTGGCACGCGCCCCGTAGCATTCACAGGAAAATACGCATAGAATGGAGAAAAAAAAAAAGTTACGAGTCGTCACCAAGACAGTTTGCTCAGCCCATATTTTTCGCCACCATTTATTAACCTCATAAGGCTGGCCACGTGTCATGGCCGAGCTTTGAGTCGGAGTTTCGTAACTGGCAGGATTAAATCAGAACTTTGACCCGACGCACCGCGGCCATGGGACGGGCCCCAGGTAACGCGCAGCTCGCGCTGTTTTTTTTGTTCTTACGCTCGTTGTGCCGTATGTTCGTGGAAATATTTGGATGTGTTTGGCAGATTGCGTTCTCGACTGGCTGCGTTGCAAGCGCAGTTTCCGAGTGAGTTGCGCACGTTTGGAAAGCTGAAGACAAATGGTAGCACATTCATATCTTTTCTTTTTTTATACTTATCACGTGGTATTCCTCAGCGAAGTGCGAAAAAGATTGCCAGCTAAGCAAAAATGCAAGCATCACCTAATGCTTAGTGTGAGAATGGAATTAAATTTGCCTTTACTACCACGCGATGCTGCTCAGCATCTCAGCATGTTTAGGCTGCTGCTGAGTTCTTTTTTTCTATTCACATATGAAAAAACGCTCGCATACAGTATGACGTATGAAATTTATTTTTATATTTGCAGTATTCAAGAAAGACTTGGAGAAGGACATCATTGGCGACACATCTGGCGATTTTCGACACCTTCTTGTCTCCATGTGTAATGTAAGAGAACGCAGATTTATAAGCAACCAACTTGCGTGTTGGGCCGTTATGGTCCAATAATAATAACAAAAAAAAAGAACGTTTCTACTTCCTCGGAGCGGCGAGGCGTCCACCACCATCGGCTTTTGAGAACCGCTGATCGTTTTCCCGCTTTCTCTCTCGCGTTTGTGCTGCAGGCCCAGCGTGACGAGGGCACCCCTCTGGATCCAGTGCGGGCGCGCAACGACGCCGCTGTGAGCTCCATAATTCTCCTCTGAAAAGAAGCACCAGTGGCGAGCTGGAGCACTTTCGGTTGGGAATGCGCTGGTCCATGTCCCGAACCTCTGAATCGCTGAACTATAACTCGAGCTACGACAGGGGTGGAAAGCGCAATTAGAGATCCTGCTTAGGTCCTTTCTTTTCTTCGCTGACAGTGCTTACCGGCAAAACGAGGCCTTAGGAAATCTGTGCGCAATCCCTAAGCCAGAGTTTCTCATAGTAACACTCCTGAAAGCTTGTTTGTTGACATTAACACCGTTAAGAACCTGCCCTCTCCCAAATCGAAGCCTTCGAGGATTATTGTTTTGTAGTTAATCCTTTGCGGTAGTTGAACTGCCATTAGTCTAACGCGTTTTAGGTGAAACGCCTAAGATGGAGCGTTGTTTCATGTTTTGACACTTGGAAACACTTGGAAGATTTGAGAAAGCTGTATAACTTTCTTTTGTACCACGCTCAGGTCTTCTTAAAAGCTCTCATGTTTGAATTGCGTGTTGGAGCTACGCGGAAGTAAACAATTTGATGCTTTTATGCGACGCGAGTACTGCAATGCAATTTGTGTCCTCGATACGCCTGAAGTTTTTTTAGATTTTCCCCTTTGCTTTCCCTGTACTTCTCTTCAGTCGTCTTGAGTACGTGTGCGGAATTTCAAGGCGATTTACGCATTTTTCAGAGTATTTTTTACGTACCGGGCCTGTTAAATTGTTAAACAAATCCGAACGAGCACCATTTGAGACCTCCAAATTACTAAAATTGATGTTCATGGCATCACAAAAGATTAGTCACAAAATACTCGCGCATGACGCACTCGACGGATCCCACAAAGCCTACTGTTCCTTCTGCTACGGAAAATGTTCACCTCCCAGAAAAAAACAACAAAAAAACATGAACGAACGCTAGGGAACGAGGAACGTGAAAAAGGTGGCCATGCAGCCGTCGCGACAAATTTTGGTGCGACAGAGCTGCAGTATGTGTTTGCCTAAAAGCCTGAGAATACTGATAGTTCTAGAATACAGACAAGAGTGTGAAAAGAGAAGTGTGCACTGCTGATTGTGACGGGAAGAGGAGCTTTTTAAGCAGGAGTTGGCGTAAAGGAGCACACGATAGTAGAGGTCCTCAGGAAGTTCATAGAGCAAGCATAAAATATTACTTCCCATACATGCCATGCAAGCTGCGGTGCAGTCGTGCACCCGATGTCTGGAAAGTATGATGAATATAAAAGACCTATGAACTGAATGAAAACCTTTGTGTTATGTTGCAGGGGCCAGTAAAGAAGTGCTATCGAAGAACCCTTCAATCTTTATTCGCTTTAAGGGGATTATACAGGTAAAAAGGTGTGGGGATATTTACGGCGCACCCTGAACATGCGTATAAATATTATTTTGGTTTGTAACCCTCATCTCTAAGGTTTGGCTACCAAAATTCAATCCTTTGCCCGCGCACATCTTCTTTCTGCGCCCATGGAAATGAAAATTCAACTGATAAACATATAAAGTAATCAGATACGGGAAAGAACTCAGAGCAGAATATATTTAGCTAAGGTGAACGGCCAGGATATGTGGACAAAGCAGCACTGCGTGCGCCGTAAGATGCCGCCTAGCTCAAACGTGGAGAAAGAGTTCACCCTGTTTCTGCGCCCTAGACTGTAGCTTTGCCTTCTTCCCGCGACTGCGTGCAGCAGCTGCAAAAAGCGGGAGTGCTGCGCTGGGGCACGGACGTGTCGGCGTTCAACCGCATCATTGCCACTCAGAGCTATGAGCAGCTGCGGCTCGTTTTCCGCGAATACAACGCACTCACTAACCACACTGTAATGGAGGCCATCAAGAGCGAGATGAGCGGGGACATCAAGAACGGATTCCTTGCCATCGGTGCGTACTGCTCACCTGCACGTTCGCCAAATTGTACCTGTCAAATTGAGAAAAGGAATTTCGCTTTCACCCTGGGTGGCTTGAATCGTTCCATGGAAGGCGTAATGAAAGAACTGGAGTCCACGAACGCCTGCTTTCACTTCGGATGTGCACTGGCGTACTGGCTTACAGCGCACTTATCCTCAACTCGTGCCATTTGCTACGCTATGCTTCAGTGCAGAACAATCTTACAGCCGGCGTCTCTGAAAGAACCGTAGTAATGCAAGATAATGGGGAAAAAAAGCGCGTCACAGGAGTTTTATAGTGGCCGCCCAGAACCTAAATGTCCGGCCGTCCTCAACTGGGGCGCTTAGAGGCGGGTATGCGCCTCCTCCAAGCTTGAAATCACACATCATACAGCGCTTCGGTGCCAAACACTGGCATCAGATGTTTAGTTTTCTGACCACGCATGGCGTGGTGATCCGTAGTATTCTATATATTGGGCCATGAACGGGCCTGTATTCTCCTTATTGGGCTTTGACTACCATAGGGGGGTTACAGGGCTCCGCGGGGCAAACGCTTTCGGAATCCCGCGCGTGTTTGCATCACGAGCAATGCCACCAGAGGGCCAGGCGATTCGCGACTGGCATCTAGCTGCCATTTGAATTGTCGGAAAATGGCCCGAGCTGGCGGGCTTTCTTGCTTATCTTCATCTGCTCCAAGTCCACGAACTTCGCGCTGATATTGCTAGAACCTTAGGATATACCGGGTGTCCCAGCTAAATGTAACCAAACTTTTAAAAAAGGCGAAGTGTCCTAGTCCAGTGAAACCAACTGAGAGTTGTTAATAGTCGCGTGACCTAGTCTTGAGTATTTTTTTCGCTCTTCAAAGGTCATTAATTAGTTAAGTTTAATTAGCTAACTTTTTAATTATTGACTTCAGGAAGAAAGTGTCAATGAAAAACTTTTAGATCGCCTCGAAAAACCGCTAGTAGTGCTGTTTCCGTGAAGTTACGATTTACGTAGGTTCATTTATTGGCATTAAAAGAAAGTTTTCACGTGACCAGCTGCTCACTCACTTCTCCTCCCCAATGTGCACCCAAAGTCTCATTGAGGAGAGGACTTCAGAAATAACGGATTTTATTCTTTAAGGTGCGTCTTGGGACGTTGAAGTGGCACAGTTGAAATGTGGAAGCTTTTTCTTATTGTGCGGGTTATGGTGAAAGGCGAGTAAAAAAAAAACTACTTTACGTAAATATTACTTTGCTGCAGATGTCTCAGTAAGCTGTTTCTCTAAGTGATCGACAACTTTTCCATTGACACTTTGTTCCTAAAGTCAATAATTAAAAAGTTAGTTAATTAAGCTTGACTAATTAGTCAACCTTGAAGAACGAAAAAAATACTGCAGACTAGGTCACGCGACTCTAAACAACCCTCATTTGGTTTCAGACGGCTAGGACATCCCGTGTTTTTTAAAAGCTTGGTTACATTTAGCTGGGACACCTGGCATATTGAGCTGCCTCAGCTCAGTTATAGGTGTCGTGCTTGTGTATGCTGTCTGCCCTGCTAGAGATGTCCACACCTCCCTACAGCGCTCAAGCTACAGCTGCCGTTGGTCACTGGGTTCGGATAGCTCGTCGCTGTGCGTGCCTGCACTGAGTGCGCTACGTCACTATTTCGCATCCCAGTTGCCGATTTTTGCTGTGAGACTTGGCCGTCGCCGGGGGCCACCTGTCCTTTTTGAGCGACGGGCGGGAGTAGCGGCGCGCCATGCATGTCACGTGTATCGTGCACGACGCAGCATGCAGTGAGCATTAGTGCATTCGCCCGCCGTTACAGACAGCACCTCCAGTAGCGAACGGAGCGCATTGCAACCGCGCCTTCTAGCTTGACACAAGGCTTAACACTCTGCACGTTCAACGATAAGCAAATAGAGGAGGCTATGGAGAAGCTATCTCGAACCGGGAGACCAACGGCAGGTGTCGCTGATGCACTGCAAGGCATGCCACTCGAGCTCCCCAGGCAGGTTTCTGGACGTGTATATTTTCCAATGCATTTCATGAGCCTTACGAACTTTCCAGTGAACCAATGTTTAAATGGTAGCGACACTTAACTGGTAGGAATGAGTGGTCCTGTATTGATACTGCTTGCGGTCCCGGAAAATTAACTCCAAGAGGAATTCGTACAAGCCAGGAATCGCTTTACGCATGCGTAGGTTGATTTTCACGCTGAATTCGGTTTGCCGCTTGCACGTCTTGTAGTTGACTGTCGCTATAGCAAAGAGCTGTATCTGCCTTTTTGATAAATGCAAGGATAATTGCGAGAGCCGGCGACGGTGATTCAAAGGCGAGGCCTTGTTTATGGCACGGCAAAAAATTCGCCTGAGCTGGCACACATGTTTTCTTTGTCAGTGAAGAGAACTAATCGATGGTCTTGAACATTCGCAGCGGTCCACGGGAGTCGAGAGTTGAGCTACGTGGTTGCATGATTCTCTTTGCGGTATCAGAACGAATGAGCAGATGAGCTTGCTTGCGGCGGACTTGATTCAAATCTTGATGGACGTTGACTTAAAAATACCACTTGCGTTATGCTCCCGATGTGTACTGGCTGCACATACATTCAAGCAAAGCGCACGGCACGTTTGCTTGCAGGTATTACACGGTGGCGTGATTAAGTCAGTCTCTTTTTTTATTTGCAGTGAAGTGTCTACAGCCCTCCCTTTTATTTTGCGGAAACGCTGTACTACGCCATGAAGGTGAGTTGGTACAACTTTCTATAGGAGCAGTTAAGGCTGAGTAGTTGAAATAAGAGTAGCATGATGAATATTCGTTTTCTGGCATCACCTGCGCTCGGGCGAAGCCTCACTGTAGTTTCGCTTCAGATTTGGCTAAAGCATGGACAAATAAGCTTAGCCTTCCTCTCCTTTGTGCCAGGCACCCAACAGCTGTCAGCTAGGAATCATAAGTGTGTTGCCTCCACTCATAAAGCTGCCACTTCCCACACGGGAAACTAGATTCGTGGCGTGCATCGAATTATGACACTAGAGTTGTTCATCTAACGTAGATGAAGCTAAGAGTTGTTTCTGTCGGTCGCGGAATGAGTCAGTTAATCTGGTCAAGAGCGAACGAGTATGAGTTTCTGGTTTACAGACGGACTCAGAACTGTGCGATTACGGTCCTGCCTTCCTTCGTTAAAAGTGGCTACGACACAGAACATAATGCACTTGTTCCTTGTAAAATAAAGCCATTCTCGCAAAGGCACATCATGTTTCTTTTGAAATTCTTATTTGTATTTTCACCGGACGTGCCAGTGTGTCAAAAAGGCGATGCCGAAAGACACTATCATGTGGATAATTTTCTCCCGGGACGAGCTCTCGATGGTGTACAGGTCCAACGCCGTTAAGTAGCATTAGAGAGAGCATCCGACGCAGGACTCCCCTTATTGCTCTATCGCAGGGACTCGGCACCAACGACAGGGTGCTCAAGCGAGTCGTGGTGTCCCGCTGCGAGAAGGACCTGGAGCTGATTAAACAGGAGTACCTCGACAAGTACAAGGTGTCCCTCGCCAGCGCCATTCAGGTACGCGACGCAGACCGTTGTGGGCTGGGCGATTTTGAGGACAGTAGAGATCAGTAAAAAGAATGGGGAGTAAGTAACCTGAAATGATGTATTTTCAGCCATATGATCGCTTGGAAATTTCTAAAGAAAGGAATATTTAAGTTGAGCTTAAGCTTAGTCTTTGCAGCGATCGGACGTAGGAATAGAGCATCCTGCTCACTTGCCAGGGGTCCGGGGTTCGAACCCTCGTGCCTGCCTCATTTCTCCACTAAAAAAAAAAAATAAGGCTGATAAAATTCACCGACAACGCCTGGGGGGCTGTCTGTTCCCGGCGAATAGATCTGAGGACTAGTGAGGTTGTGCTGGTTAAGGTTAACCGCGCTACAGTACGGTACAAAGTGAACAAAAAACAGCAGTTGGTAACAATGGGTCATGGTCTGTGGCGTCCTGTATTACTCTGCTTACCGATCACAACAGTAAAATATTTCAGCTTTTCATTTCTTGTGTATATATATCATAGTCGAAAACAAGCCAGAGGCATCGAAATATTGCCTTTATAATTTCGTCTTCGCGTAAGAAGAAAAAGCTTGAACACCACACTATCTTCTTGGCATGGAGGAATATTTTTGGCGGCCCGGAATGTGGGCGGTGCTTCGCTGCATTCTTAAAGGCCCCCTGCCCACCCCATCGTCCCGAACACTCTCTACCTCACTTTGAGCGAGCCTCCTCTCCTTCCATTCCCTCCTCGAAATTTTTCTCTCCCGCTCCTCGTCGAGTAGGCTCGGCAAGGCAAAATCACCCCTTCCTTCTCCGGTGTAAGCCGGAGGCGTGGTGTCTGTGGAGTGCGTCACAGGGCGACGTCATGGCCCCGCCTTCAATAGAATTCTTTTCTTGGTTTTTGCATTTTCTCCGCACACTGAACGATCGAGAGGCGCGATCGGCTCGACCACCTAGACTTGTTAGCGAGCGCATCCTTTCATACATCTGTTTGTCATTCCCAGTTAACGAGCCACCTTTTCATTTTCTTTTAGGCCTCCCCACCGTTTCACGAGCGGAGGGGCGGAAGTCGGTTGTGTTCGAAACACACGGCGAAGCGCGGACCCGGCAACCGCCCGTTTGCTTTTCTCCATGCGTGTTTGTGTTCTGTGTGTTTGTGTCTTTTCTCCGCTCCAAAGCATATGTCATTCTTTGGAGTCAAGGCGTACGCAAGATGCACGAAAGATAAGCGGTGTGTGTGCGGAGCGGCCAAGTGGGCGAGCGAGGGAAAGGCTCTGCTGCACTACTAATTAAAACCTTGTTTTGGGGGGCTCGCATAGAAGAAAAGAAACTGATGGTTTGGTTTGGTTTATGGGGTTTAACGTCCCAAAGCGACTAAGGCTATGAGAGACGCCGTAGTGAAGGGCTCCGGAAATTTCGACCACCTGGGGTTCTTTAACGTGCACTGACATCGCACAGTACACGGGCCTCTAGAATTTCTCCTCCAAAGAAATTCTAGCCGCCGCGGCCGGGATCGAACCCGCGTCTTTTGGGTCAGCAGCCGAGCACCATAGCCGCTGAGCCACCGCGGCGGCTAAAAGAAACTGAGAAGGGAGCGCGCACGCAGAGCGTCTCGTGACGTGATCACGGCGGGGGGGGGGGGGGGGGGGGGAGGGGGGGGGGAGGGGGGGCGAACCAACTCCCTCCGTTTTACTATTTTTTTACTTTTTATGGCTAGGGTTCAAGGCTGTCGCCGCACGCTCCCTCCGCAGTTTTTTTTTTGTTCCTTCATGCGGGTTTGTAGGCATGAGCCAGAACAGAAGGCGCTGCGGAAAGCCTTGTGCAGACGACGCGACGCCAAGGCTACGCCCAACCTTCTCCCGTCAGTCAGAACGATGCACCAATGGAGTGCCTTTAGCGAAAGTAGCCCCCCTTGACGTCAGCGGGGTGCAGAGTAGTGGGCCGGGCCCGTTTTTGAAGGAAGGAAAGAACGAACGGGCTTTGATTTGAATTTTCGCAGCTTTTCGGGGCGCGCATGGCTCTAGTATTTTGCAGAGGTTATCTTCGATGCCTCATCTATGCAGTGGGCTTGTTTTTCAAAAATGTGCGGACCCTGGGCAGTGGCCCTTTAAGCTGTATCCGACCGTCTGAGGGAACAATGGGAAACACGCTCTCTCACTAGGACAGCGGTCGGTCATCCTGGTGCAGTACTTGACCAGCACCTCCTGTGTGAATACACTACTTGTACTATCGGGGACAAAAGTTTGCGGGACGCGAGTTCTAGGAAACATGTTTATTGTAGTTCCACTTCTATCGGGGACAAAAGTTTGCGGGACGCGAGTTCTTGGAAAAATGTTTATTGTAGTTCCACTTCGCAACCCAGTCGTCTGATAATGTATCAAGGTATTAAAGGCCTAAATGCTCCTTCCTCCGGTAACAATATCAGGCGGTTGGGTGGCGTGGTGGAGCTACAATAAACGTTTTTCCAAGAACCTGCGTCCCGCAAACTTTTGTCCCCGATAATACCTCGGCCCTCACCTATGCTATAGCGATAGGGTGCTACGAATCACTCTATACGGACAGGCTGCCATTGAAAACTGCACTGGAAGCTTCTAACGAAAGGACCTTACCGAGTGAGGCTAGCCTAACTTTGCTGTTCGAGGAGCTTTTGTGTATCGAATGAGATGCCATAGGGCTTAGCGTGGTTACGAGAACAGATCAGGCATATACATCGTTAAAGGGTATTCTGTTATCGCGGTTTGCCGAGAAAACGAGAGGTAGGTGTTGTGTTCTTGATCATTAAGGATATAGCTTGCCACATCGACAAATTCTTGAGCTTAAATGAGATGATGGTAGTTTATGATTGTTTATGGTGCGCTGACATAGTAACGATGACGAAATAGCTGAAAGATTCCGTGTAGACGTCAAATCGGCAATAAATTGAAAACATAGCACAATGAAGAAAGCCTCTGCAGAGCAGGTGGTGGTAAAAAAACAGTATAGACTGCACGAATGGCAGAGTGGAACGGAGAGTTGAATTTGCAGAGATAAATTTAATCAAATCAATTCATTTTAGACGTACTACCAGCCTTCACAGACAGTTTTAGGCAGGAATAGGATGTACATGATAAAAATAAAATATTCAGATTATGAATAACTTATTTCGCAAAGGCGTGGGCAGAAAATGGACACGGAGGAGCCTGAATAAGGGGACTAAAAATGAAACAGACTTCGTATGGTGTGCTAATCCCGGCATCATGCATGTTGTGGTGCTAAACAAGGTCATGTGTAGCGACCTTCAGATAAGGTCTAGAATTAGCCTAGATTTCAGAAGGGAACGAGAAAAACTAGTGGGGAGGAAGTGCATAAGTGAGTTAGTAGTAAGAAGGAAAAATAGAAGACATCACACGAGAACAGGTATTCCGGTTTTACAGAAGACGATTTAAGCGGGCGTAGATGGATTGACAGTCTTACCAATATAACCAGAGTGCGCTTAGAAGTAGGGGGCAGGGTAACTAGGCAGGATACTGGCAAGCTCTACCCCTTGACGATGGATCTAATTGAGAAACCCCAGACCATAAAAGTCTCGGAACCCTTATATAAGACAGAGCTAGCAGAACTAGTTAATCGGTGAGTTATATGAGGAAGTATAAGAAAAGTATTGAACTATCTCTAAAGTACAGAGGTAGCCTCATGACAAAACAAAAAGGAAATTAGGCATGAACCAAAGACATATGTTCGCACTAAGAGACTATCGCAATGCGTTCAGAAGTTTGGATGAGTAGAGTAACAAATAATTTTTATACGAATCTGTGCAGTAGCCAAAGTAATCATCGCAGTAATGACAGAAGTAGTGATGCCGGGTAAACTGATGTTCTGGAATAACGAAAGAGAAAGTGGGGGAAGCCCCGCAAGCAATGACAAGAGAAAAAGCTGAAGACCGGATTAAGTAACTTCAAATCTATTGAAGAACGCTGGAGACGTTGCTCTACGGAAAACTTTGCACCCTTTATACTCCATACCTCAGGACCGCGAGCATACCGGAAGCACGGAAAAATGCTAACATAGTTAGCCAGAAGAAAGATGATGTCATAGAGTTAAAAAATTATGAAGCGATTATCTTACAAGGACGTGACAAGGTAATCGCTAGTAGAATTAAAACAACCTTAAACTTCAGTCAACCAAAGGACCAGGCTTGCGTTCGGAAAGCGCACTCAACAACAAACAGACTATAGAAATGCCCAGAATGTGACCAGTGACATTCGTAAGTAACAAGAAAGCATTTAATTTAATCTAAACATCAGCAGTCATGCAGACAGTGCATAACCAGGGTGTAGAAGACACATGTAAAGGTGCTGGGACATACCAACAGGGACTGCACAGCGTCCATAATTCTCAAGAGTTAAAATACCGATCAGGAAAGGTGCCAAGCAAGGTGACACATTATCTCCGCTGGAATTTTCCGCGAGTTTACAAGTGGTGTTTACAAAGCTGGATTGCTAAAAGTTGGAGGCGGAAGTTAATGGCAAACACCTTCAGTTAAGTTTTTCTCGTAAGACTCGGCAGTCCGGATTAGGCTGGTCAGATGCTCGTCGAAGGAGACGAGCAACGATGGCACGTTAGCCAATGATCGTATGCGGTTAAGTACGAAGAGCACTTCGCGTCTTCGTACGCTCTTCCGGCGACACGTTGCCGGTTGGGGCAGTAGTTCCAGCTTCTTGACACACAAAACTTGTTTACTGAAGACGGCACCGAAATACAAGTACTTAGAGAAAAAGGCGGTTTAACAAAAAGGCTGTTTAAAAGAAGGGCTGTATAAAAGCGGCCTAGACTGATGCTTGGCGCGCTCCCTCTTCGCTCTTTGTTTGCAGAGGGTTTTAATCCCTTCGATAATTGGGCGGAGCTTTATTAAATCTGCTCTCGCCCAATTTCGACCAGTACCGCTGCAATGGCACTGTACATACAAGTGGGCGGAGCCCAGTGCTCGCCAGAGCCCGACTCGGCAGACGGCGCACTTTTCCTTGAACATGCACCCTGGCGAGGCGCCAGCAAAGCCGAACTCCATCGCTTAGCTCGACAATCGGGGGGTTTCAGAAGTCGCCGACCTTATTGACCCCCCCCCCCCCCCCCCTACTCTACCAATTGAGAGCTTATCTCTTTTCAATGTAAAACGGTCGTCGGCCCTTTGCGACCCTGACAAGGCTGTTCGCGGTCTTGCTCCCAGTTTCGCGCGGCCTTGGACAGCGTCCGAAGCGCGCGACGCGCTGTCATCATCTTTAACCCCTCCAGACTTGCAATGGACGCGGCAGTTACCGGCGAAAGGGGGGAAAGGAGCTACTGGACCCGTAGACTTCTAACTTAACACCTTTGATTTGCTGATTTGTAACGCCTTATTTGCTGGCGACACTGCCGTACTAATAGTAACTCAGGGGAGGAATTGCAGTGCATGATGAAGGCCTAAGCAGCAAAAGTATAACGATGGGAAAATTAATATGAATAAAACTAAAGCATTACTCAGCAGTCTGGGAAAGGACCAACAGCTTCGGATAGATGAGGCATTGATGTTTGTAAGAGGCTAAGTCTATCTAAGGCAAGTAGGGGCCGCAGATCCGCAACAAGAGAGTGAAGTTGCCAGGAGACTAAGACATTTGGATGGCATTCCTTAGGCGGGCACCCTCAGGTCATAAAGAGCAGCTCCCCAGTATCCTTCGAGAGGATTGCGTATAATAGTTGTATCTTGCCAGTACTCAAATACGGGGCAGAAATTTTTAGGCTAATTAAAATGGCTTTAAATTAAATTGAGACAACGCAGCGATCCATGGAAAGCAAAATGGCAAATGTAACTCTAAAAATCCAATTAAACGGTTTTGAAGGTAGCTATAAAATGCACGCATTATGTTGAGCCAAGGCCACTCAGCCCTCAGGCCGCATATAAGTCTTCAAAAGCGATCCGATAAATTACAAATGATAAAAAAAATTCCCACGCCTCGCGGCGCCATCCGGTGCCAGTCTCTCCGCACGAGTCCTGCCATGCGAAGTCATGCGGCTGGTGTGACGTCAGTCGTGATAGGCGTTCACTGGCTTCTAAAAACCGCAACGACGTTCGCAGACGAAGCAGGCAAGAGAGACATGGGAAACAAACCTCAATTTATGGTACCCAAGCTGAAATCAAGATGAAATGGACTGGAGTAGTTGGACATGTAGTGCGGAGGAAGGGTAGCCGGTGGTCTTTTAAGGCAATCGAGTGGGTTTCAAAGTAAGGTGAACTTAGCAGAGGGTGGCAGAGGTAGGCAGGTGGTATTAGGGAGTTTGCGGGGATAAGGAGGCCATAACTGGCGGAGGACAGAGTTGAATGGGAGAAAGAGTTAAGTAGGAAAGGCCTTTTACCTGCTTTAGACGTGACTGTCCTGATGACGATTAAATTTTACTTTGAGCTCAACTTCTGTTCAGTGGCCGAAACAGGGTGGAGACGTTGACTTAAAAAGATGCCATTTTGCGCTTCTACCATATTTCTGCATGTAAAAACTTTGCTCCGTGTATGACGAGCGTTCTTGACTCCACGTCGGATACGGCGGTCGGCTGAAGGCGTTTTACAATCCCCTCCCCCCTTGAGATTGCACAGATTATGCGCGGAGGTATTTCAGCCGCTTAAGTGAGCTCGCGGTCGTATACGAACATCACACTGCCAGACACTGAACACCTCACACGATGGAGAAGCGAGGGAAAGAAGGGGAGCTTCCTAAAAGGCTATACCGGAGGGCTATGGAAAGAGTATTGAATGAAAAAAAAATGCGTTTATCGCGCATGCTTTGGGAGGATAGCCATGACGGTACAGTGTGGATGATCGCGCAACTACTAGTCAAGAGACGTTGATTTGCAGTGAATTTTTGATGAACGCCTCTGATTAACAAGATGCGTTGTTGACCGAATTGGAGCATTTCGATTTCAACGAGAATAGCTGCGCTGTTTACCACAAGACAGAGAGGAAGGGAATGGCGTTAAATTTACAAGTTTTCCCAGCCCCATCCTCTCCATCCCGTGATCGTCTGAATAGCGCAAACTTTCTCGTTGAAATATCTGATTACTTATTACTAAATAAGAATGCTACGGCAGCTGTAAGCACAGCCTGCGAATAGTGCACCTGGTTCTAGTACTGTTCATATGTAGCCTGAGTGATACTACGTTTTACGGGCGCTATGTGTGGTCCGCTCGCGACGCCGCGATTTTTAGCACGGATATTTGTAACTTCGTACGCGCACTGTTGTCGGTCCATCCACTTGCCTTTCCTCTCCGGCGCAAAACGGCGTTTCTCTGTCGCAGTCGGACACGTCGGGCAACTACAGGAAGGCCTTGCTCGCCATCGTACAAGGGAACTGAGCTTCAGGCTACTCGACGGCCAGCTGCTGAGCTTACTGCCCGGACGAAGCCTGCCCACAGGAGCACCGCCGAGGCACTTGGAAGGGAGCTGCTCGAAGTTTGAGTGAATCAGCGAAGCGTCTTCCCGGTGGCCTACAGCAATAAACTTGGGCCTGGCCATTTTTTTTTTACTCCCGGCCGTTCAAGAAAACCATGCAAGATTTATTACTTCCCGCTTTCCGCATGCGTACTTCGAACGTTGTTCAGTACCATGTTCTTTTAAAGTTGCTGTGTGATGTAATTTGGCGTTGTCCTGAGGTGTAATCGCGTTGGGCATAAACAGCCATGTTCTGCCCACATAGCGAACTTACAGCAATTGTTGTGGAAGCGATAGCGTCTGTAACTCTACGCGACGACTACAGGTGTATCCTTTTGTGAACAACTGCAACGTGCTCTCTCACACTCATACATTCGCTCAAACGTGCCCACTTGCCAGAAGTCAACTGCGACGGTGACTGTCTACGGCCTACTAATTGTATATTTTTGAGGAGCGAGGCAAGTCCTAACGAACCAGCGCGGCTGCTTTTTTCGCTGTGCACGTTTGCATAACGGAGACCGTCACGAAGAAGTAGCAACACTTGTGAGGATTTCTGGATGCCATTTAAGTAGCTTTCCGTAACTACGCCGATATGCCCCCGTTACGTCACATTACGCGCAAGTGCTCGCGAAAGAATGTTCTTTTTCTTGCTACTGGGTTGTCGTAAATTCAGACCTTGGTCTTCCTCTGCTGCCCCTCGGAAATAGACGCAAAACAGGGGAAGAAACCAGAGTTGTCAATGTGTGGTGGCCGGAGAGAAAGCAGGTTTCGCTTTCCGGATGGCTATTTTAAGAGGCAAGCTTTCGTCGAATGTGAAAGGCTGTGTTGCGTAAAACGAGAAAGCCGATTATAGTCGAAGAGCGGCACTCTGCTGCTTGAATGCATTTTCTCAAGTCGCGAGGTGCTGTCCGAACAGCTGCGCGCTCGAGTGCCGCTGTGGAAACCGCACAGCGTCGCCCGCTCGGCGACCAATATAAAAACTGTGCTCTAGTCGAAAGTGAAATGGCGGACGCTGCCTCTAACAGGTGAAAGAGCAAGGGTGGTAGAAACTTCATCGGAATTTCGCAGTGAACTCGTTCGAATGGCCAATCGCCAAAGCAAGAAATGAGAGCTGAAAGGGGGCATCACTTTCTACAGGGATCGCTTGATGTAATTTACGGTAAAGCATCACGACTTTCTGTCTTCAATGCATCTTCTGTTGTAAACATGTCGGAGGAACAGGACAATCCATGAGCATGAGGTTCAATGGGCGCCATGCTGACGCAGCAAGTGATCTCCGAAACTCTGTTTCAGAACACTTAATCAGCTTGGCTATAACTTTGGTGCACTGTAACTATTCATTCCCACTCAGGCTTCAAGTCAGCCAGAGATATAACATACAGGCAAGCATTCCCAATGCAGAAATTTAAAGCATACAACCATCAGGGATAAACGTTTCTACGACAGACGGGGCCAGTGATATTTGTCGCGAATTCGGCGGAGATGGCGAATAAACCCGAAACGGCTGCTGTTGGCTCGTCGTGCGAAGCCTGTAGAATTTCTTCACAGATGTTCGTAGGGGCGACAAGAAGGCAGGCGGTTTTGTTAGGTGCGAAGTTTTTCTTACCGAGGACGCCATTCTGATGAAAAAAGGAGGCTAATCAACGTTTGAACGCTCTGGGGGGGGGGTTAACCAGACTTGCCTTCCAGGTACTCTATGATGCGCTGACTCTCAGGGTCTGAGCGCTGGTATTGTACAAAGTCGCTGGGCTTATGGGTCCCAGAAAGGCGTCCTCATCATCTTCCGGTGGCTTGCCGGCAGTGGCTCGTGATATGCAGTGTGTGTCGGTGTGCTTCCAAACTTATAGATGACGGCGATGTAGAACTCCTGGACACGCATATGGTGAGACGGGCCAGAACGGTCCTTGAAATTAGCGATCCAGAACAGTGCGTCGTCCTTCGACGTACGAAGTCACGATCTCATTTGGGCGTTGAATTCGTGACTACAACAGAAGCTCCGCTCTTTCTCCGGACGACGCCGCTGAACGTCCCCAGTAGCTGTTTACTGAAGGTCTGCCACGTCGTCAGGGAAAGCTCGTGGCTTTAATACTACGTTCTCGCTGGGCCATGCAATGCAAAGGAAACATCCCGGAGTATTGCTTCGCTGTGCCAAGCGTTCAGCGCAGCCACACGGTCGAACACGTCCAGCCTGTCTTTGACATCTTCTTGCGGTTGTCCATGGAAAGTCGGCGGCTCACGAGGCTGGCGAAGCACAATGGGCCGTTGTCTGTGCACTCGAGTCCACCTCTGGAGAGATGAAGGATTGAAGGTCCAGCTCCTCCACAAGATGTCACTTGGAGGTGGCAACGCCGTGGACAATGGACGAGCAGGCTGAAGTGGATTGGAAACGAATTCGTTAATGGGTTGACTTGCGCCGACAAACAGCTGGACAAGTCAGCGGTGACGACAGCTACAAACGTGCCCGGCGGTCGTCAAATAATAGGATTTCCGCAGCTCTCGACTGCCCTCACTTTAAAGCAGGCGAATAACTTTCCAGATAAGTCCCGATAATGATTTTCCTCAACCTGGAACAACGCTGAACCAAATGCGTGTGACTAAAACATTTCAGATAAATAATGGTACTTTAATAATAATAATAATAATAATAATAATAATAATAATAATAATAATAATAATAATAATAATAATAATAATAATAATAATAATAATAATAATAATAATAATAATAATAATAATAATAATAATAATAATAATAATAATAATAATAATAATAATAATAATAATAATAATAATAATAATAATAATAATAATAATAATAATAATAATAATAATAATAATACCTTACGTGACCTTGTTGGAATCTGATCTATAATAATTCCTATTTAATATAGGTACTCGACTAATTCCTCTTATCAACAATGCTGAAAAACGTAATAGCAACAATTCTGTTGATTCCTTTAAAATAATTCATTTAATATTTTTCACTATACCTCACGTAGAATGTGTAGGCGCTTTTGGGTCAGCAGCCGAGCACCATAACCGCTGAGCCACCGCGGCGGCCAACAACAATGGGCATCTAGCATTTCGCCTCCATCGGAATTCGACCGCTGCGGTCTGAGTAATGAATGACAAACTAGCACGAAATTGAATTTGTAATTATTTTTGCCGCCTTGTGTTGCCCGAGAGCATAATCTAAGCACAAGTCATGTGAATTCTGGATTTTTTGTGTGTGTTCTTAAGGACTGATTTTGAAAACCTTGCAATATTTTACGTTATGCTTGACTTCTGTTACTTGTAATAAAATGTGTCCGTGTTAAACACACATTGGAACTTCCTGAAAGTCGTATTGGGGCTGATAAACGAACCACTTGAAACGAAATGGCTCAGATCAAGGGAAGTTTCAAGTTTCATGCTACACAATACATTGGACCTCTTAAAAAGTTCATTTTACCCGTCCTTTTCACATGCAGTTAGTTACAGTGCCACTCTAATCGTACATAAATGCCAAAATGAATAAACAAAAAAGAACACCAAGGCGTTTATTGAGTTCATGGACGCATCTGTAAAGCAATGTCAAGGCCCCTTTTTGCGACATGTCAGCTAGCGCGAAAAAAAAGCGGACAGAGACAGAGAAAGAGACGGGACACACGCTAGCTCTCTGTCTCTGTCCGCTGTTTTATTCGCGCTAGTTAATACGTCGCAGCCAATGTCCCAGCACCAACTAGCCCAAGTTTCTTGTTTAATGGCCACTTTTGTAACATATCAAAAGGTTTTCTGTTTGAGCTTATTTTGCCTTCATGTGTGTACACTTATTATCAGCAGCCGCCGCGGTGGCTCTGTGGTTATGACGCTCGGCTGCTGACCACGAGAGATGCGGGTTCGCCTTTACAAAAATGTCTTTAGACAGTCTATAGACTGTCCATAGAGCTGTGTCTGTAAAGTCTATACACTATGTGTAGACAAATCCTAGAGATTAGTCTATAGGCAATACAAATCCTATAGACACTTTATAGAGAATGTATAAACCGTGGCCATGCACTTTTATTAGACTTTTGTCTATAGACAGTCTATAGACTGCGAATATACAGGAAGAAATATCTATAGGAGGGCGGTAAAGACTATAAGAAGTATATAGACCACTTTTCTAAGGATGATCCCGGCCGCGGCGGTCGCATTTCGACGGAGGCGAAATGCTACAAGCCCGTGTACTGTGCGATGTCAGTGGCAGTGCACGTTAAAGAATCCCAGGGGGTCGAAATTTCTGGCGCCCTTCACTACGGCTTCCTTCATTACCTGAATCGCTTTGGGACTTTAGGCCCCTATGAAACCACAAAAAAGCTTAATATCAGTGGTAAATATTTTTTTTTGTGGTTTGTCCGAATGAAACAGCGCTCCATTCACCGAGTGCGGTTGTTTGGAACGTGCGACAGACACAATTACACGCTACCGAAGATAGTTGCTATTTTAATTTTACGTACAGATTTTTAATTTAGCATAATTTCGAAAGCGAATAATCTCTTAACGCAAATAAATTTTCCCGCCATATGAGATACGCTGTCTTTGTTCTTCGGAGTAATGCATTCGAAGTAAGCGGTCTGTTTTTAGTAATTTCAACAACTTATCGAGAGTGCTGTTTTAGGTTATTCCAACTGCCAGTTGTTCCAAAATATTCCTTCGCGATACTGAAGAGAAGGCGTTCTGTGTACGTATCGTGATCGGTGATGGCAGCGCCCAACTTTTCGCATGCATTGCCACTGCTCAGCCCCTATCTCTCATAGGGCAACATGGTTATCTTTCATCGATGAAAAAGCTCCCTATGGTTTTCATTATGGATCCTGACCGTGACCAGAAGCCTCGGAGGCACGTTTTTTTTTCACGTAATATGGGCTTTTATTGACGAACTACAAATGGACAAATTAGTGCTTAAAGAAGCATCGCTGCGTGCTTGAAACGGCGGCAACAACAACGGCCTTCAAAGATCCGTTCAGTTGAACCCTTCCACCCATCTTCCGCGCTTAAAGCGATAGTCCAAACATGCGCTAACTTGCCGACCGACCAATTCACCACCAGCGCAATAGGCTTTCTAGGGAACTACTTCGGGCTATTGGACTGGCGTTAAATTGCAAGTACATGCAAGTGGTCAGCCCCTTTTCTCGCGTTAGTTCTTCCTGCGTGTCCGCCCGATCCCGCGGTAAACTATGCTCAAGAGTAAATGCCACCAGTCCATCAAGAAGTTCTTCTTGAGTGCAAGCCGCTCCGTTCGGTCAGACTGAGCGGAAAGTGCGAGAGCTCTCGTTGGCCTCGCATAATCGCTTTTTTATTTATCGTGCGGTCCAGAAACAAAAACTTTCACTCCTCATGTTTCTCGAGCAAGGGCACTGGTAAATCTCAGCACAAAGGCAGCGTGCCTTAGTTTTACTTTCATGATGCATGTGGCGCACTGTCATTTGTTTTTTCCAGGGCTCACGGGGAAACCTGTCGTCGTCCAGCTACAGCTCGGGATCCGGCACCTCTATGGGCGGCAGCTACAGACCGCGTTGCGTAAGTGTGTCGGCAGAGAATGCTTTGCTTTCGTTCTCCCGGGCTTCTGGTGCAATAATTCGTTACGGAGACTGTAGATTAGTCGACGTCACATGTCGCGATGTGTTCTGCGTCGGCCACCAAAGCTAGCTATGCCCACTTACGAACCTGACATTTCAATGTTGAAATTGACCTGTGACACGATCGCAGTGCCGCCTAAGGGCACCTTTTCTCACACTGATAAAAAAAAGTTACTCTTATAGTTCTGGCCGTTCAATGGGCTGAAGCAGCAGAACGGTGGCTGCATTGCAACCCCCTTCAAACCGGTAGTGCACATACTGACATTATAAATATCGAAATATGCACAAAATCACTTTGTAAACAAAAAGTTAAACAAAATAAAAGGCTTAAATACTCACGAGTCAGGTAATTTACATGGCCAGTTGATTCAAGCAGTTACCTTTTAATGCACAAACTTTCTGCGTTTATATTTTGGACAATGATATTCCTGTCATTTCTAGTTATGACGGGCTTGGCGAGTTGGTGCGGTGAATAGCGAAACATTACAAGGGTGGTTAGTTTTGCTACGTAAACAATACAAGTGCCATTGGGCGAAAATGCCGGCATGTGCCTCTGCGCGGCCTCCGAGACAGCATTTACGCTCTGCTGCCAACGCAATTAGGTTGGCTGGTTTAAGGGGTTTAACGTCCCAAAGCGACTAAGGCTATGAGAGACGCCGTAGTGGAGGGCTCCGGAAATTTCGACCACCTGGGGTTCTTTAACGTGCACTGACATCGCACAGTACACGGGCCTCGAATTTCTCCTCCAAAGAAATTCAACCGCCGCGGCCGGGATCGAACCCGCGTCTTTCAGGTCAGCAGCCGAGCACCATAACCACTGAGCCACCGCGGTGGCACCAACGCAATTACGTTACTATGAAGGATAACACTAATATATTAAAAGGACGGCAGAGACAAGTTGACGTTAGTATAACGACTCAGCAAATCATGATAGAGATGACTGCCTTGCTCCTGGAATGAAAAATTGCTTATGTAGTTTCATTAGTAGTACTGGATACCTTAGGCTCTGCATTTGGGCAGCTAAAACATAAATTTTTGTTCTCACCAATTTTTTGGCCCACATTACTGGTCCGTTCATTTTGCTTTCACGACATACTGAAATTGAAACGGGTGGCGCAAAGATTATAGCTTCGCTCAGAGCGAAACCACGGCCTGGATACAGCCATTTCTTTTAAAGGCTGAAATCACCGTATTGATCGCGGAACCGTGAGTCTATGCACGCTCTAACTCAGTTGACAAAGATGCGTTTTTTGGACCTGGATATGTGAACTATTGCCATGTTCTTTCTCTCTAACACAAACGGCAATGTCGACTGCAGTTTCTAAAGGAGGACTAACAGAACGAGTTCGCCCACTACAACGTATTATTTATTTTCAATGCTCGTTAAAACATAACCATGGGGCAAGTTTGCACATAATATGAATTTACATTTAGGCGATAAATGTATACAGCTCTGCGGTAAGCGCTGCGTTGTGAGGGATCGCATCCCTCTCCAGGGTTGACGCTTGAGGTGACCGCCAATTTGGAGCAGTCGCTCTGCCTTGCTGTCTAATCAGGTGATTAGCAGGTTGTAATGCGAGACAAATTGTCGGCAATCCGAGTGGGTAACGATCTTCTGGCGTAGTTTGAAGGGAGTGCCTGAGTTCGCGCTCGTAGTTAATGCGATATACACGTCGACAATGCCCTTCACAGCTCGACAATGGAGTGCATATTGCAACCGCGCAAAACGACGAGGGACGAAGAGAGGAAAGCACAAGACAAAACGCGGAACTTCAACTAAGGTTTACTACGAGGAAAACCACGTTTACAGAAGATTCGTAATCACACCTGATAAACAGCCTTGTGAGATGGTCACCTCGGCGATAGAAGCCCTTGCCAATGAAGCTCGATGCCCACCGAAGCACTGCCCAAGTGAAAAACAGCAACGTCGGAGACCCGTGGCTACGCCGTACTTCCACCAGATTTCCCATCGCCTCAAAAAAGTGGCCATGAAATGTGATGTCCCGGTGATCTTCAAGGCGCCCAAAAAGCTTTCGGGCATGTGCAATATGGTGCAGGGAAATGGAAAAAAGAATGAGTGCCGCACTAAGCACGTAGACAGGTTCGTTCCCTGCAAAACTGGGGTGGTGTACCAAATACCCCTCACATGTGGGAATTGTTACATTGGGGCACACTGGACATTGCCTGAATGTTAAGACTTCAGGAGCACCGCGCAGCCGTTGAATCATTGGCGAGGGGCAGTGAACTGGCAAAACATTGTCGCCATTGTCGTAACTGCACGCCCAGGTTCCACGACACAATTGTCCTGAAAAATTAATGACCCAGCTTAGGAGGGAAATTTTTGAAGCCTACTGCATAAAAAAAGAAAATGACCGTTCCTTAAGCACCACTTCAGTGTCCTTATCCAAGAAAGAATTCAACTATCTAGAAGCTAACTTGCGTCACGCGCGCCCACGTGCCTGTATAATGTGATGGTGTCTGCTGTTTATCAGGGGTGATTACGAATCTTGTATAAATGTGGTTTTCCTTGTAGTAAACCTTAGTTTAAGTTCCGCGTTTTGTCATGTGCTTTCCTCTATTCGTCCCTCGTAGTTTTGCGCGGTTGCAATATGCACTCCATTGTCAACCACCAACTAGCCCGCCTTCGCCTGTTACTTCACAGCTCGCTTCACAAACTTGTTTTAGCACGTTTCAGAGGGATCGTATTCAGCCTTTTGAACACAGGGCCATTCTTGGTGGCAGAGATGCCGGGATTCTTGCCGCATTCTTCCGTACTCAGAGTATACACATCTTCGATACAGCATCGTCCTTGTCTGTGTGTCCCTCCGTTGTCGTTGTTTCTTTTCCGCTGCAGTTTATTATTAATAATGTACCAACTCGCTCAGCAATCCGCCCTAGTAACCTTCTTTCGTCGTCACTAACATGGATGATTGTGCGCTGCTGCGATACACGGAATCGGCAAGCCTGAGCGGCTGCCATTGGTTATATCATGCCCACGCGCATTGCGTTTCATCTCCCTTCTTTCCATGATTCTTTGTCAGCTGTGTACAGCAGCTTACATGAAATAGTCATACCTAATCTCTCGGCCTTCCGTTTGCCCAGGTGCGCTCAGGTTATCACGAAAAAAAGAAAGCGGGGTCGGAGCTTGTTTCAAAAAGCAATGGGAGCCCCGCGGCGGTGAAAAGTCATGAATCCAGCTGCCAATAAAAAGGACGCATTCAAGTGCTACAGAGCGGTGAACTGTGGTTGCCGTCTGAGCGTTGCAAATTATTCTGAAAACTACTCTGCGTTTACTAATGCGTGGCCGTCTTTAAGATGCTTTAAGATACATGCGTGACTACGTGTAAGGTAATTAAACATATTGTTACGGGGAGGTGTCTACACAGAAATGTGCAGCGCACAATTTACCGAAGATGAATAAGTTCGCGTCCTGAAAATAGTCGAAAACTGGCTTTAACTCTATTCACCTGCCGTTTGCTAACCCCATGAGAATATTAGGAGCGGGCGTTCAGTAAGCTGGAGCACATAAATATGCACATTTTATTACTTTCTGCTATTTCTTTCGATACATTTTAATTTTTTTTGTTAACGTGGTTGCACGTGGTTGCGTTTTCTTGCACGCAATTTTGGCATATACTACTGTTTTCACGTCCTCATACTATATCGACGTCTGATACTATTTTGACACGTTCTTGGTTCTAATTAATTACCTAATTACTCCACATCGACTAAATTTTGACATGCATCATCCTGACATCATCCTCTATCGCACACAATCGTTCTTTTTCGCTTAACTCTCACAATAACGGAAAAATCACTGCCGACACGTTTCGTGGGCACGAAATCGTCGACATAGCCAGAAAAGGTTTTCGCCTTAATCAATAAATAAAAACGAAGTTTATTGCGTTCGGCTCGACGTGCACATATCTCGCGCTGAAATGCCATTAAGGCAACAACAACAAATGCGTGCAGAACAAAAAAAAAAAAGGAAACGCATGGCCTTGGCTTAAAGTATCTCGATAAGAAAAAGTTTCCGCACGGGCAGCGCGTCACTGCCCCCAATTGCACGCCTCACATCGCCTCCTCCTGGTATCCTACCTGAAGCATGCGTATTGTGAGATGGAATAACCGCAATCCCTCCAGCGCAGGCAACCGGGCACGGCAGAAATGCGCAATGGAAGAATCTTGATATGGACACAGCCTTGTACCGTTTTTTGGGAGGCGGATTAGATGCACGGCAAAGACGAACAAAGGACACCGAAAGAGGCACGTAAGTACAAGTTAGTGTCTATCATGCGTGTTCCTTCCTGTGTAGTTCGCAATGCCTGAATTAATTCCGCTTCAGAAGCGAAATACGCATTCTATAGCCATGTCCTCCTACTGTAATGCCCCATTTCTTCAGTGCTTTCTTTGAGCCTTTGGACCCGACGTTGTAAACGCATGTGCCAAGGAAAGTAGGTAGCTCGAGACGGCGTTGAAGCCTTAGTTGCCCACGTAGTGAAAGCAAGAAAGCTAAGTTATAGTAGACCCCACAATGTGTCCGCTATTGCGTGAAATCATCTTTTCTTACGCATTCACCATACGCAGCGCCCTACGCCGCCGCGGTGTAAGGGGTTATTCTGCTCGGCTGCTGACCCGAAACACACAGGTTCGATGGAGGCGAAGTGCTAGAGGCCTGTGCATACTGCGCGCATTGTCAGTGCAGGTTAAATAATCCCGGGAAATCGAAATTATCCGAAGGCCTCGACTATGTCGTCCCTCATAACATAAGTCGCTTTGAGGCGTTTAAACCCCCTACAACCAAAAAACCATCCGCAGTGCCCCCCCCCCCCCCCTCTCCCTCCAAAGAAACCGAAAGAAAATACGTACAGAAAAAACTGCATCTTCACTTTTTAGTTTCACCGCGCGAACAAGCGCTTTTGGCTTAGCTGCGCCCGTGACATGCACGGTTGTCGAGCTTCGTATCGTCCTATGAGCTGGCCAGAGCCTGTATAGCGTGTGAGGCCTAATGTATTAAAGGGCACACCCTTGTTCCGGCTGCCCTGAAACTGGCCTGCAAAAAAACTTCGAGTGTGGAGCTCAACAAAACGGAGTCATTGCATTTTCGGTAACAACGTGAAACCAGGAAGATCCGCACGGCGCTTCAAAGATCCGGTAAGCGTCTTTTCTGCTTTGCATGCGTGCTACCCGTAGCCTAACATACGCTCTCTGAGCCTGATCATTCGTCGTAAAAAAAAAGCGAGTTCCTTGCACTCATAAGCATCGACTATACTTCAAGGACGAGGTGAGCTGACCAAGATTGTTTCCGCAGAAATTGTCCGTCATCACTGCCTGAACTCGGTCACGCAGAAAGAGGAAAACGCGCCTACATTGTTGGTGTCGCAATGTAGCTTGCGGTGAAACAGGCTCAGTTACTATAAAGCCGTGTGCAGTAAAGTTTTACTTATAAGTTTTACTAAAGAACGCGAAAAGTCCTGCGAAAGGCAACTTCAACATCATGAGTGTTCATGGCAGCGTACTGAGTGTAATTTTATGTCACAAAACGCATAAAAAAAACTCGGACGGCAGGCTATCAAGTAGTAGTAGTAAAAGACTTTTATTCGACCAAAGTTTATAGGCCGAGCATTTCGACCGCCTGGGGGCGACCAGAAGCCGCTGTTCTTCTTCCCCTTCAGCGCCAAGCCAGTCGAGCCAGGTGGTGATGGATAGAGAGGGTGGGGGGAAGGAACCCGACTGCTGAGCAGCCGGGCAATAGAAGAGGCAATGGGCCAGGTCCGCATAGATACAGGGGCAGTTGGGACAGGAAGGGTCCGATCGATAGCGATAGAGGAAGAGGCGGGACGGGGTGATAACTGCATTCATCTGAATGTGCCGAAGAAGGCGAGACTCCGGCACCGTGAGTGATGGATGAGGGGGAGGGTAAAGGCGTTTGTCGAGGCGGAGCTCAAGGTAGACCTCTTTTATGGTGCGGCGAAGGGTGAGTCTCCCACCGTCCTCCGAGGGCTTGGGCCAGGGGATCAACGGTGCCCGGAAAAGTGTGTCGCGGGCGAGCTGATGGGCCAGCTCATTGCCGTCGATCCCTGAATGCCCAGGGACCCAGCGGAGGAAAACGATGGAAGGCTGCAGTGCGGAGACCGCTCGTTCGACCTCCTGTTGGAGAGAAGGGGTCAGGGTGCGTTTCTGTATGTGGTGTATAGCGGCTTGTGAGTCTGAATAGACTGTGTACTCTTGGAGAGAGGGAAGGAGGGCAAATGACTGGAGGGCATGCGCAATGGCGAGAACCTCGAGGGACAATGCGTCTGGAGGGTGTAGATACGGCCCGCTGGTGTGGGTTTCAGGAGCAGGGAGGTGTGGATGGTACAGGGCGTAGCCGCAGGAACCTCGAGGAGCCACGAAAGAGGCATCCGTGTAAGCTACACCCTGGGTATCAAAGAGAGGGGGATGTTGCTGCGCGGCCGCATGACGACGTCCGGCGTGCAGGACGGGGGACATGTTGGTCGGGAGGGGAAGGATACGAAGATTGGGGGCGGCGGTGGGAATAGGAGAGGTAAACGGGGAGTTTGGAATGGGCGAGATACCCGCTTGAGTCAATAACCACTGACCCTGACGGGTAAGGGAAAGCCGGGCAAGCTGCGAGTCACGATGGAGACTGAGAAGAGTACGAAGAGGATGGAGAGGCCTGTGGCAAAGAGCTTAGTGGTAGAGGTAGTGATAGGGAGGTTGAGAGCTGCCTTGTAGAGGCCCACAAGGGCAGTCTCGAGAGCGTTAAGTTGAGTCTGAGTGAAGGAAGCGTAGGGTGCAAAGTACAAGACCTTGTTGAGGGCCAGCGCGTGGGCAACTCGGCACGCGTGAGCCTCGTGGAGACCTGAGCGTCGAGTGACCACGCGCCGCAGGAGGTGAGTTACAGAGTGGCAGGTGGTGACAGCGCGGTGGAGGGCTTGCACATTCTTAGTCGCATGCAAAGGGAAGCCAAGAACTTTGCACTGTGTGACGACAGGAATGGGAGAGCCAGAAAGGTGGAGAGAGACGAAGTGGTTGTGTGAGCGCTGGTAGGAGGAATGGTTGAGAAGGAGAAGCTCGGATTTCTCAGGAGCAGGAGAGAGGCCAGCGGTGGTGAGAAAGGAGTCGATGAGATCTAGGCCACGTTGCACGGTGTCCTGTACGTGACCGGGAGAGCCAGATGAACACCAGAGTGTGATGTCATCGGCGTAAAATATATGATGCAGGTCGGGAATTTTAGCTAGCTGGGAGGCGAGAGGGGCCATAGCGAGATTGAAAAGGGTAGGAGAGAGAACAGCACCTTGAGGAGTGCCACGGGTGAGGTAGTGTGGGTTAGACAAGTGGGTATCTACTCGAAAGCGAGCCACACGTTTAGAGAGGAATGAGCGGATATAGGAGTACATGCGGGAGCCACAATCCAAAGAGGCGAGTTGAGAAAGGATGTGATCGTGGCAAACACCGTCAAAGGCCTTGCGAACATCGACGGTCACAAGTGCGTAAATTTGAGTGGGTGTAGGGGACAGAAACGTTTGCTGGAGAATCAGAAACATGTCCTGTGCACAGACGCGGCGTCGGAAGCCAATGAGAGAATGGGGGAAGAACTCCCGTGCCTCAAGAAAATCTGAGAGGCGAGTCAGAGCCATTCGCTCAAGGGTCTTACCAACGCACGACGTCAGGGAGATTGGGCGGAGGTTAGAGAGAGAGGGAGGTTTGCCCGGCTTTGGAATCATAGAAATAAGGGAGGATGTCCAGGAGCTCGCCAAGCAGCCGATCTGCCAGGCCTCATTGTAGGTTTGGAGGAGGAATTCTTTGGCGCAGTCAGGAAGGTTACGAAGTGTGGTGTATGTAATGGCATCCTCACCGGGAGCCGAGCGTGTAGCATTAGCAGCCAGAGCAGATTCGAGCTCCCGGAGAGTGAAGCATTGGTCCAGATCGGGGTTAGGTCCACCTGAGTACACCGGGTAGGAGGGTGCCAGAGGGGGCGGGAGGTAGAGAGAGGCGAGTTGATCAAAAACTTCGGAGGGAGTCCCCTGAGTGAGGGCTTTAGCTAGAGTGGGAGCAAGGGCAGGCTTAGTGCCAAGGAGGGATTTAAAGAGAGACCATGCGGATCGCGAGTGCAAAGAAGAATCAAGGCCATCACAAAGAGCACTCCAACGAGAGTGCTCGAGGGAGGCGCAGTGGGCGACGATCTCGGCCCGCAGAGCAGTGATCCGGGAGGAAAGTTGGGAATTGTGTGGTTGGGAGCGAAAGGAGCGTTGAAGACGTTTACGGCGACGCCATAAACGGAGAAGGTGAGGATCTGGGTCTTGGATTGGGTAACGAGAGCGAACGCGACGGCTACTGGACGTGAGCGCTGCAGAGATGCGCGACGTCCAGTCGTCGTAGGATTGAAAGGAGTCGGAGGCGAGATTAGTGCGAAAAGCATGCCAGTCAGTGTGAATAACCGGATGACAGCGAGGGATGTGGGAAAGAGAAGCGGTGATATGGATGAGAAAGTGGTCACTTAGAAGAGTTTCGGCTGTCACCTGCCAGTGAAAGGAAAGTGAACCCCGAGAGAAAGTGAGGTCGGGTGTCGTGGGGCGTTGTGAGGCAGTGCCCGCTCGAGTAGGAGAGCCAGGAGTATTAAGAAGGGTGAGGTGGCGTTCCTGGGACAGACAATGGAGGAGGCGGCCGGGTTTGAGGGTTTGTGGGTAGCCCCAGAATGTGTGAGGGGCATTAAAGTCACCACCAAAGAGGATATGGGAGGTAGAAGGAAGAGAGTGAAGGAATTTACCAAGAGCAGAGAATAAAGAGGAAGTGACAGGGGGGTTATAAAAAGACAAAAGGACGAGTGAGATGCGGGAAGAAGGGTGGTAATAAACCACACCAACTAAATATTTAAGGAGGGTGGAGGGGATGTCAATTTGCTCTACGAGCACGTCACTGCGTACATAAATAGACGCAAGTGGTGTGGCCGTAGTGGCATGGTAGGCGCGGTAGCCTGGGACATTGCGGGCCGTCCGGGTCTCCTGGAGAAGGAGAAAATGAGGCAGAGAGGGGCGGGTGAGTAGATACTGGTGGAGGGGGGTCTTATTGTGGCAAAGATTTCGGCAGTTCCACTGCACAATCTCGAGGTCCTCGCCAAACGCCATTATGATAGTGGAGAGGAACGCGATGGTACGCGTTCCTTCTTTTTGGCCGGGGGCAGTGACTCATGCAGGGATTGGAGCGTAGAAGTGAAGGATTCTAATTGTTTGGATTGTGCTTGGAGGGTGGTAAGGATCTGGAGAACCGAAGTTTCCAGCTGAACCAAGCGAGTGTGATGGGCCTGTGTGGTGGTTTCTACAAGGTCAGCCAAAGGGGCGACCTGGGCGCTGGAGGAAGGAGTGGTGAACGTGGCAAGGTGCTCATTTAGCTTGCTAAGCTGGGAGGTAAGAGAGGAGGTGGTTGTCTGGAGGGTTTGAGTCGAGGCATGTATCTGCTGTTGTAGATCGTGGGAAATGCGCTGCTGCTCTCGCTGCTGGCATTCCAGCATTGCCAGCCAGAGGTCGAAGGAGCGTCTCTCGTCAGTCAAGGATGGAGAGGGTGGTTTAGTGGAAGAGAGGGACGCTGGCACCGAGGATCCTTTAACTATGGCGGCGTAGGAGCCTGGTGGTGACGTGATCGGAGCTGATGGAGATTCATGATTAGAGAAGGAGGAGGAGGGGGTGGTGGGTTGAGTGGCCCGGCGCAAAGCTAGGCGTCGGAGGTATGCAGTTTTAGCACACTCGCGTTGTTTAGCAAGGAGAAAGGGGCAAGTGGGGTCGAGGAAGGGGTGGGTGTTCACCTTGCAATGAACGCACCAGGGCTGGGCACACACATGAGCGGAAGGGTCAGCGGGTAGAGGAGCAGCACAGCGACGGCACTTGGCCGGAACGCTGTGCTGGGGGCATTGGTGGGCGCGGTGGCCTAGAGTGAGACAACGGGTGCAGGTGAGAGGCTTAGGTTTATGAGGACGGCACCGGAAGGCAACGCGTTTGAAATAAACAAAGTGGGGGATGACGGTACCAGCGAACGTAATGAGCACTGATTGAGTGGATCCCATCATGCGAGCAGCGAGAATATCTGTTTTAAAAGACTCTAGATCATGCATGAGCTCATCAGGAGTGAAGTGGCCACCGACGTTATGGATGACGCCGAGGCATGAGATGGGAGGATGGGGGGAATAAGTGTTGATGCTGACAGGCTTACCGTGAAGGTGAAGGTGAGTGATCGAAAGTAGGAGGTGGGCGGTGAGAGGAGAATAAGTTTTTAAAAACACAAGGCTTTCGGCTGGCTTGGCCTGAAGGGTGATGTCTGCACTAGTCTTGGAGGAAAGTTGTGCAGCTGAGGTGACTGCGGCGAGCACGTCGTAGAGAGGCAGCTTGGGATTGAGGGTACCAGGAGGGAGTTGTATTCCAACAGTGATGAGCTCGGAGCGGGGTCGGGTGGTGGAAGCAGGCTTACGGCTGGCACCGATGGTGCTCCAGCCGATTTCCGGGGATGGAGTGTCGTCTACCGGGGACTCCATGAAGTCCATGTCTGCCGACGAATCGTCAGCCTGAGGCGCAATCTGCGACGCTGATGCCGGGCTGCAGGTCTTGGTGTCAGCGGGTAATGTGGCAGGTGTAGGCGCGGCGGCACCGGCGGCGTCGACGAAAGCAGGCGGCTGCGACGCGTCTATGGGCCCAAAGGTGTTGGCGTCCCTTAGAGCGTGGAGTTGGCTAGCAGCCGAACGCTGCCGGCTGCGCCGCGGCCGTCGATCCGGAGCTCCCAGCGTCGTTCACAGTGTTGGTTGCAACAGGATTTTGCGCGGTGACGTGGGCGGTTGGAGTAGGCCCCGCGGTGGCGGCATCAGTGGGTCTGGGCTGCAGGGGCTTCGTCAGACGCTGCATTGCAGAGGTGCAGGCGCGGCGCGTTAGGGTTAGCGAGGCGCCGCGCCGCATCAGACTTTTGGAGGCGCTTGGAGGGCCAGCTCGGCAGCGGGCCGTGATGACGATGGTATCCACGTGCTTCGGAAGCCTTCCTGAATCGATGGAGAGGAAATCCAGGGGCGGGCGAAGCCCTGGACTATGCCAGGGGCACAGGTGAAAACGGAGCACGGTAGGCAGCCAGCTAACTAGGGCGGCGCCACCTAGCGGGAATCCAAGGAAGCCACTTACCGACGATTCGCCGTCATTATTAGTTGTGTTGTGTTGTGTTGGGTTTTATGGCACATAGGCAGCTAAGGCCATATCATGCGCCAAGCACAAGGTATAGGAACCCAGAACCTATTTATTTGATGTGGTCATGACCGAATGTCAAAATAGTCTGCGTCCCTCATAGCTTGAGTCGCTTTGGGACGTTCAACCCCCATAAACCAAAATAGTGTGTGGGCATCGTACTGAGCCCTTGTTTTTGCAGATGTTACGACGATGTATTTTTGGTACAGGCTGGATCTTTTTTCGTAGCGTGATGTTCCGTAGCGGCACCACGTCTGTTCTTGTGTACGCGACCTCTCGAACTTTTTCGTGTTGTCCAGAGTCGTCTTCCTTGAGTCAGTGATGTCTTCTTTATTAGAAATCGCTGCTGGGCAAAATGATAAGGCCATTTTGTGTCTAGAAAAAACGATCGCTTTTCATTATGAAGAAATAAAGATGGGTGTCACGAAGTTTACGGTGCACCTCGGAAGTGCTGTAGCTTTTTTCTTCTCTCATACGGAGGAATGTTTTACTAAAAGATATGTGGCTGATTTCGTTGCGGAATCAGCTTAGGATGATAAGGAACATAATTAATTCGGCATAAGTGTCTTTTAGAAGAGCGCTGCAATTGCGCGAGCGTGGAAGTGGGCGCTGTGCGTGAATTCTTAAAATTTTTAACCATTGGGGTTATTTTTGTGAAACAAGGGGTTCTAAATATACGCCCAGAAATTTTCAGATTTTTCTGGATGGTGGGCCACAATGCGTGCCTGAAAGTAATGTTTACATTAATCCACGTGCGAGTGAACCTTTACCTGTGCTTCAAACCAACGCCGTCAGGAGAATGCGGCGCAGTTTGCTTGGAGAACGTCTTTCCTTTAACTCGTACTCTCGCATCTGGTCACTGACGCAATACTGGTGTTTAGCTACAGAAGCAAAATGCGCTTTTTCTACGCGGTCCAGTTTTGAGGTGAGAATAGCCAAATGAATCCTAAGTAGCGCTTCTTCCCATGGCATCTTTCTTTCTGTGGCAGATGTGGTCTCAAGTGAAATTAATACACCGAAGCTGCACGTGGGCCATGAGAACCGCCGCAATGGAGGGCTCCGGATTATATTAGACCGAGGATTATGTGATGTTCAGCGACATCACACATTACATGGGCATGTTTGCATGTCGCCGTCATCGAAACGCGGCCGCCGCGACCGGTACTGTTGCGAAAGCAACACTACGCTAGTCGCCGAGCCATTTCTTGGAGCCGAGGAAAGGCCATACTGCGCATGCGCAAGGAGCAGTGACGTCACACGGCACACAGCTGGCGCGCCGCCACCGTCGCTACGCGGGTGACTCAGAGGTGCCGCCGGCACGCTCGCCAGTTGCGCATGCGCAGTAGCGGCGCACAGCTAGCGTGCCGGGGCCGCCGCCGCTGCCGTGCCCTCTCTGTTGCCTCCTCTCTCTCCTTTCCGATGCGCAATAGCGGCGCACAGCTAGCGTGCCGGGGCCGCCGGCACGCCAGCTGCGCTAGTGACGTCACTTGCTCCTCGCGCATGCGCAATATGGTCGAGCAAGAGCACGCGAAACGGCGAGACTGTGGGCAATGCAGCTCACGCAATAATATATGGCTACGCGCAGATGTTGCTTTCGCAATCCTCCAGGTTTAACCAGAGCTAAACCATAGCCAATTTTTCCGAACCTACTTCCTTGGGTTCAGCACCCGAACGCTATAGCCACTGAGCCAACATGGCGGGTTCTTTCTTTTCTGTGTACCCAGGCAGGTAACCAGGGTGCCTTGAAGTAGCCCGGCTTCGAAACCACAGATCAAGCTCCCCCCCAACCCCCTCGTAACCTCCTGCCGTGCTTTCGTTGGGGATGCGCCGCCCAGTGCCCCTCCCCCTCTAATAAAATACCCTGGAATAAAAAAAAACCGGTGGCAGAGGCATCCCATATAGTTCATAAACAGTGCTCATCTACAACATCTGCTCAGGAGTGCATGTTTGACGTAAAGATAAATGAGGGAGTAATTACTCATTGACATCCACCTATACAGCTTTCTCTTTAACTGCGAAGTTTCTGAGAAAGCTGTATAGCTTTCCTTTGTAGCCGTATGGCTGCGCTTGGGTGGATGTCAATGAGTAATTACTCCCTTATTACAAATCTACTCCACCTTGGGGGATTCCCCTAAATATTTGTTCAAAGATAAATGAGTTAAAAGATTTATAAAAGGGAACATGGGAGCGCGTGTCGCTTGGTGAAGCTAGCGCAATCTAATACGTGAGTAGTTCGCGGCTATCGCTCAAGTTCTCGCATCACCTGCAGCGGCGACTGCAGAAAGCGCCGTGCCGCTGGTGTAATCCGAGGTGCGTGAAACTGCCATAGCACACAGCTACTGGCCAATCGTCGCATCTCATCAAGATCCGAACTTTTCGTTGCCTGTGATGCACAACCGACTTGAGTACAAAATGCGCAAAATGCAGGGAATCATTTTTATCAAAGGAACCACATACGGCCAGCTGGCAGAATGGTCATGAAACATTTTGACCAACCATTATTCGCTCAAAGGACACCGGAGCACAGGGCCGGCTAGGAGGCGAAGCGCGATCCGGGGGAAACGTGCACGGCACAGCGCGGAAAGAGGCTAGGTTGTGCTAACTTCTAGAACGTTTCCAATGACTCCACCAGGAGCGGCACGCGAACTCACGTTTCCTATCATACACTTTTTTTTACTGCACCAAAGTGTAATGAAAGATAAAAGCCGATAAAATCGCCATCCTATGAGAGCCGCCGCCGCGCTGCATCCTACAGAAAACTACATGGTAAAGTCACCCCAAATGCGCACAGCACTGTCGCGGTTGCCCGAGAAATTGCAACTCATGAAACGTTCGTAATTGGCCAGTGGATTCCCTTACAGCCTGTATGGCATGTGTAAATCAAGAGACCTGATCATCTGGCTTCTTGCGCTGCGTAGTATGGCGACTCATCGAAAATTTCGCGTCACCTTGATGACGCTCGCTTCTTAAAGAGCAAGTGAAGAGGTTTTAGAACTCGACAAGTTGAAAGCGGTCGAATGTAAAACGTGCTGGTAAAGCATGCGAAGTATTCTTGTGCTAGTGCTTGAATTGGCGGAGTAACCGTCGAATCAAGCCACGTCGGCGTTTAAGCTTCTTTGCCGTGCACAGCGACGGGCAGATGCAGCAACGACGACGTCAGCTACGTTTCCAGCGAATAAACGTTGTTTCAAAGAAGCAAACCAACGCTACCGAAAGTGAAGCCCACGAAGCATTGTTTGACTGCTTCGGACGACACACGGTGGCATGTGGGCGAAGGCAGTGGTCATCCGAAACTTTGGCAACAGTTACGTCATCCCAAGTTTCTCCGCATTTCTCCAACGAAGTGAGGAGAAGCCTGAACATTGTCGCGGTTTTAATCGGCGATTGCGTTACAATTTTAAACGCTAGCACAAAACGAGATGGCGCGCTTTACTTAGTTAAACTTCATACATTCGAATTATTGTATAACCTCGAATTCTTCGAATTCCTTTTAACTTGGAGCCACCCGCTCAGGCAGTCCCCTGACCTGCGCGTCGGCATCGCTGACTTCTTTCCTTCCCGTGGATGTAAGCGCAGTGCTTACCTCGTTGCGATAGAGCACTGCTTCTCCAATGCCGTTGGGATTGCACATTGGCATTTCAGCGCTTGCACCGACAAAGACGTGTGCCCAGTCCAATTTTTGCTCCCTACAGTGCCGCTCAGACTTTTGGCCGCACGATGTTGAATTGGTCCGCATTCAACGTGCAGCGTAGTTCGCATCGAAGGGGCTAGCGTCAGCTTCGGTTAGCTTGAACCATGCACCTCGCCGCGATCAGTATTAGCAGGCCTTTCTTTCTAGTCGACCGCATCGGATCCCCGACAACATACTGGCGGAAATTTCCGCGATGCATTTTTCAAGCTCTTTGCTCGGTGAGCCGCCGTGGTGGCTCAGTGGTTACGGCGCTCGGCTGCTGACCCGAAAGACGCGGGTTCGATCCCGGCCACGGCGGTCGAATTTCGATGAAGGCAAGATTCTAGAGGCCCGTGTACTGTGCGATGTCAGTGCACGCTAAAGAACCCCAGGTGGTCGAAATTCCCGGAGCGTTTCATTTGCGGCGTCCTCATAGCCTGAGTCGCTTTGAGACAGTAAACCCAAACAAACGAGTTTCTTCGTTGAATACATAATAAATCGAGTCTGCTGTAGGTCGTATAGTATCCTTGCTTAACTGCCGTCTCTATTCTAAATTTGCGCTTTCTTTCCGTCCCCTTCTCTCCTTAGAGAAGACAGGCGCCGCGCCTCTTCTTGTGGCTGTTACCAGCCTATTCCTTGCTGTTTTTCCTTTCTGCTGTTTTGTATTGACAGCTTGCAAATGTGACAATAATAGCTTCTTCATATGCGTTTTATTAACGAGGGAGAAACCGAAATAGTATTAAAGAGCCCCCTCCACTCGCTTCAATTTTAAGTCACCCTCCGTACAATCATTTTCACCTCTGGACCAGCTTTCTCATGGACTTCCCTTTGAGGGCGATCCTCCAAATAAAGCCCTTCTCTTCTTTCTTCTTTGATTCGAAAGCTTACCTGGTTGCTGACATGAATATTGACTGAAGAGAAGGGCGAAGAAGATTTTATGCTATCGCAGGCACCACCAGCTCGCTTTTTTTTTTTTTTCATCTATATTCAAAACCGCCCAAGCGCAAAAATCTTGCCTGGCACACGTTTGGCGTATCAAAGCCGCATCTTGCTCTCAGTTGTTATTTTTATTTTCTCCTCTTCATCTTCAGTTGCGTCGGCTGTTTGCTTACGTGTGCTAACTACCATGAGCGGGCTCGTGCTGAGGCGTCTCGAGGTGCCTGCCAGATCGAGGACGTCACGCACTGCTGCCTCCGTGCCAAGCGCCTGAACGAAATTTTCACTCGTAAGCATATTCCGCATTTGCGTGTTAAGCTTCCCTCAGCAGCTAAGCTATTATCTAGCCAGCACAGTGCAGCATGTGCACTGCATGCCAGTTCGGCAGCTGAGTGCTTCCAAAGAACGTTCGTGGTGGCGTGATTAAGCCTAACTTGCCTGCTCTTTGTCTGGTCCTCACGATCTCTGCGCAAATTATTGCGAAAGCGTGGTGGTGTTTTTACCACCGTGAGCTGTCACCGCAAGCTGTTCGCTTTGGTTAAAAGCCCTTAGCGCAGCCTGCATCAACGCGCTAGACATAGGCGATACAGATGCCGCAGATGAGCAGCCTGCTGCGGGCCGTGTTGATTCCTGTCCGGCGATTGTTTTCGGGCGTCTGACTGTAGTTTAGTAAACGCAGCCATGTTCTAAATTGTGTATGTGCTATTGTGAAATGAGAAATAACAGGACCGCGTGCTGACAATGATTAGATTGGGTCTTCAACAGGCTTTAAACCCTGTTGTTAACACTTGTCGTTCACCATCGTATCAAATAACCAGTCCTATTGCTAACCAGTTCATATCGTCGATGTGTGCACGGAAGAAGACCAAAACGTTGTGTAGAATAACCTGGTGCACAGGTGCGTAGAAGTGCGCGGCAGAGAGTTCTGTTTTTTTATTTTTCTTGTCGGGTGTTTTCTATTGTGCGGTGTGTATATTTTTTTACCCTTTTGCCTAGTTCCCGCGCAAGACAAAATAATTCATCGTGTGTTTAACACATCATGAATGGATTAGCTCGCTAGTTCATGATTTGATCATGATCATGGTGACATCACCTTTTCAAACTTAGCTGTCCATGCGGTAGCCGACTTTTTCTGCGTGCTTTGCTCCAGTAGTTGCCTGGTGTTTGCTGCGTCTGTAAGCTTTAAGCAAAATGCCTGTCAGCTATAGCGCCTGTCTGCAAAATCATCAGTCAGCCTCGACTTAGTGGTGGCGATTTTGCTGCGTGTTCTTAATTCCAGCGCTTTTCTTCCAAGCAAGAAGTGGTCGCTCTGTAAGCAATTTCACAACTGCCTGCCCTTTTTTCCCGCTCATCCTAGCCTCGTGAAGTACCTCTGAATGTCTGCTGTACAATTCTGGCGCCCATCACTCAAACTTTCCTTTTGCTTCATTCTGCATGCTTTACCATTCTACTCAATCGGTGATAACCGTGACAGCTTCTAAATTCATGAGAATTTTCAGCTTTAGTTAGAGTTCGCGTGAACTGACGATGCCTCCTTCATGACGTACAGCTGCCACTTGTTGCACTGGGTTTCGTACTATCGATAGCTGGATGCCGTAGCCAGGTTTCCAGTGCAACCAGTGCGCAGAGCAACACCCCACCAGTTGCCACTTATTTGCTTATTGTCTTATTTCATACGAAGTAGAGAGCTTCACTCTTCGAGGCTAAGGACATGAGCTGTCGGAAAAAAAACTTGATGGTGTCAGGGATGTATGCTGCAGCTTCTTTGCCAGAAGTAGCCAAACATCGGGGTTTGTTTCTTAACCTTTTGAGGCCTATCAGTCCTTAGGGGTGCCGTAAGGGCTCCACTATAAAGCTCAGAAGCAAACCCCATCGCCTGGCTACTTTTGGCAAATACGGTACGCGCACACGCGAGATGGGTTAGCCGGTTTATGGGTTTATGGGTGTTTAACGCTTGAAAGCGACTCAGGCTATGGGGGACGCCATAGTGAAGGGCTCAAAAAATATCGAACATCTGAGGGGTTCGTTAACGTGCACTGACATCACATAGTGCACGGGCCTCTAGAACATCGCCTCCATCGAAATTCGACCGTCGCGGCCGGGATCGAACCCGCGTCTTTAGCGCCATAACCACTGAGCCACCGTGGCTGCCATAGATGAGTAAACCATAGGAGGCTTTGGGATCCAGTGCATTAACATCCGAGCCCGAATAGAACAAAAGTAATTGAAAACCTGACCGTTTCAGGGTACAAAAGTAGTCAAAGAAGTCGGTGTGCGCTAAGTAGAGGTAGGAAGAGGCGGCGAAATCAGTAAAATAAAACCAGAGAATATGTGCTTCAGTCACTAAGACTGAGAGCGGATTGAAGGTGAACTGTCGCAACCTTGGGAAATTTTAAGGTTTGTGGCCAGGCCTCGTGTTGGCTAGCATGGTGACAACCACCGCTGCTCCTGTGCGAAAGGGCGGCCTTTAAATATTTTTTCTGTCTATAGGCGAGCCGTGGTATAGCGCTGCTCCTTCACAAGGCCGGACGCGTCAGCGATGAGCGCCTCCTCTGGCGGTGCCGGTGGAGCCTACAACCCAGGCTATGCCCCAGGATATCCCCCTGGCTACCCTCCAACTAGCTCGTCTAGTTACCCATCGGACGCCTCGAGACCGATGGGCTTTGTGGATCCTGACGAGCCGCCGCGGCGTATGCCTACGCCACAGCCCAGTTTTCCGGAGTCCTCCACACCCGCCGTAGGTGCGTAGAGGCTGCTGCGTGTACTTACGGAACAGCATCGTTTCACTTGTGAACTTGCATTCGTCTCCCTTACATGCGAACATAAGCTTGTTCACTGGTACTGCGCTTGTTAAGTGCAATGCCCCCCCCCCCCCCCCCCTTTCCTAAGAAAGGCGCGTGATCGGTGGTGTAGCTGGTTCCCGAAGTCATTAATGCAGTGATAACGCTACGCTTGACTATCACTGCCACTACACTGAACTGCCATTGATCAAGCACAAATAACTGCAGTAGCCTATGAATAAGTGAGCGGATTCGTGGCTGAGGGGCAGTATACTTTGAATCACGGTTCGGCTTAGTGCTTCCGTTGCAGTTCGAGGTTGCCCGAAATTGCGTTCATCGGAGAGAGCCGCAGTGTTGTACTTTTGTATGCTATCGGTGTCTACGTTTTAGTCCGACAGCACTATTGGCCTCATAGCCTGGAAAATGCGGTTGTGTGGTGAAGCCTCTGAAGTTAGTCACGTGATGCGAGAAATGGCGGGAAATGAACCGAGGCTTTGAATGAGGGTGACCTTGGCCAACCTGGAGAAGTAACAAGTATTGCCGCGACTGGGTTTCGAACCCTCGTCTGCGCGAACAGATCAGCCTCGCTGCCACTGCACGAGAGCACTATGCTCTTGTCGCAGCCAATCACGCCTGGTGTTAAACCAACAAAATCTCGCGCTGGGCATTGCGCGTCGTGTCTCCATGAGCATCCGCCTACGCGCAAGTCATGTAAGGAAAGGAAGCGCGCTTTCGGAATGGCGCTTTCAGGTACGGGGCGTTGGCTGTCACCTGAAAAAACCTGCTTTCGCACAATACTTCCTGATTAGCGATGCTAAACCCCCAGAAATTTTTTTTTTTGCCCCGGACCTTCCAACGATAGTGCATTCCTACAGTGATGGGAATAGGGCATGTGGACGCGACGACGACTACGACGACGCGAAACAGGGTAAACTAGGTTAGTACACCTAGCGCTGGAAAAAGAAAGGCCCGGATGCAAAGGTTTCCCTTAAAGCCAGTCGACTCGTTACGAGCGAGGTCTTAGTTAAGATAGCTAGGTATTGGTAACGATTACGCAAACTATTCGTACGTGCTATTTGCTTAGGTAAAGCTGTTCACAGCGCTTATGTTCTCAAGATGCGTTATTAAAGCAAGATGAGTGCCCCATGTACAAAAATAGCACCTTGGCTGGTTATCTATTTGGGAGTGAACAGCGCAAAACGAAAGGAGGTAGACAGGAGAGATTCGACAAGGAGACAAACGCAGGAGACAATTAAGCGCTAGACGGGAGACAAGACAGAAGACAGCGCTTGTCTTCTCACTATGTCCCTTCGTTTTGCACTGTTCACTTCCAAATATACAAAAAGTGTGTTCGGACAGTTGATAAAGATTAAAAAGTAAAGTGTCCCAGCCCGTGCCATGTCCCCATTTACAGAGAAAACGTGTCAGTCGTGGGCGTGTTTATTATTATCCTTTCCTGTCGCTAAGCCTTGATGCACGCAGCAAGAAGCTGGAAGAATTTCATTAAATTATATATTAAATTTTGGAGTTTAACATCCTGAAGCGACACATGTGCTTTGAGGGACGCCGTAGAGGAGGGCTGTGGGTAAATTTAGAACACTTGGCGTTCTTTAGCGTACTCTGACAGCGCATAGCACAGGGGTGTCTTTTGTATTTCGCATCCATCTAAATAAGGCCGCTGCGGCCGGGATAGACCCGGCAAATTTGGGATCTGTAGCGGAATGCCCAAGCCACTGAGTCAGCAATAGAGCGAAAGAATTTTAATATTTTTCTCTGTCTGGCCTAGCCAAACCGAGACCTGCGCTTGACTGTTCACCCTGGTTCGTTTTACCTCCGACTGTTATTCTGCAAAAAAAAAAAAAAAAAAAATACGAGGACGTGAGTGGGACAGGCCACAGCGCTTTGTCTTTTAACGCTTAAAAGTTTTTCTTTGGTATGAGTAACCAACTAACCAAAGAAACAGCCTTGCTATTTGGATTTCGATTATGTCCAGATGAGCTAGTAAAGCCAGCGTCCACCGGAACTGAGGCTTATTCACATTTATTAAGATTTCATGCACTTATTTCCAGCCGACAGCAAGGAAAAAAGTAAAACAAAGAAAGATCACATAAAGAAGGCCATTCGCCCGGGATGTTGGGACAGTGGAATGATTCATCCGTAGCCCGCAGTAACCCAACGTAGAGGTTCGGCTTGCTGTTTCCAGCAGCTTTGTATCCGAAAGTGGGAGCTCTGTCTTGCTTGTGCATCAAATATTTGCATTCTCGGGCAATATATAAACGCTGCTTTGAGAACACGTCGGGCTGCTATAGTAAGGAATGCAGTAAACGCTGTTAGGAAACAAAAGTAGCAAGTGAAAGGAGGTAAATTATCGCGATAGCGGCAGGTCGGGCGTTCGTAGGGAAAGCCATGCGCGTTGACACACTAATTCAGGATTGGTCGAGAGGGTTGCGACGTCATACCCTTAATTCGCTTTGGATTGATAAGGAGTAAAACTCAATTTAAATTGTGTCCAAGAGGTCATAGCATGGCTGAAATGTCATTAGACGTACAGGGGTGCAAAGCAAATCAATTACGCTGAAAAGAAATTTGGGCTAATTAGTTGAGAATCGAACTCATGACCCTTGGGTTTAGAGTCATACACTCTACCCCTGGCCACTGAGGCACGTTCGTTCGACACGGTTAAAGGGAGACCATATGTGTTTTGTGGTTTATCACGTGGTCTGGTATTCCAACTGATGTATGCTAGTGAGTGTGTGTAATTAGAGACGGACTGATTAACAAAAAAAGTAGCAAATAACCATTAACGCTGCCGCATCATACCCTTAAGGCAGAGCTTAAGTGTCCCCTTAATTTTTATTTGCTCTAATTCTCTCTTTTTGTATTCAGCAGACAAGGCAAAGGAAAAGAGGGGCTTGTTATGATATACATGACGGAAGCCAACGGTCACCGAAAATAAGGAGCATAGGGGATGTTTTTTTGAATTATTAATTCTGTTGTTCATCAAAGGGAGGTCAATTAGGTAATAATTTTTTTAAATAATTGATTAAAAAGCAGAAGAAAAAACAACTACTCGACGCCAGTGGGATCCGAAACTACGACCCCGGAATTTCGCGTCCGATCCTCTACCGACTGAGTTACGGCGACGGCTGTCCATTCTTCTGCTTTCGGGGGTATTTACGTGTAGTGTAACTGAACCTTGAGAGTGTATACACCTGCGCCATCCTTGTCCTTAGTGGCGGACGTAGTACGTTCTCTTTTATCGCGAGTGCCACGTAGGAACGTGATCGAACGGTGAGGGCGCACATGTGCGCTTTGTGCATTCGCTTGACCACGCAGTTTGTGTCGCATTATTTTTACGCATTGCATGCATACAGAAACCTTCCCGTATGCTGCCACGTAAATGGTTCCTGGGTCTTTGTCAAGCCACATACGTGGCTTTTATCCCAGGAATCCATCCAGTGAATACTGAAAAATAAATCTTATTCTTAACCTTAAAATAGGTTAACCTCGTTTCCCTCCAGGGTACCCATCACCAGCACCGGAACCAGTTTCACCTGCGACTTTCTACCCTCCTGCTCAGCCCAGCCGACCTCCGCCGGGGCGTACTCCATCAGAATCCTCTGTGTCTCCCGTGCCTGGGGCTTACTACCCTCCCTCCCAGTCTAGCGGCCCACCGCCGGGGCGTACTCCATCGGTCACTTCTTTGTCTCCCGTACCTGGAGACAACTACCCTCCCTCTCAGTCTAGCGGCCCCCCGCCGGGGCGTACTCCATCGGTCACTTCTTTGTCTCCCGTACCTGGGGCCAACTACCCTCCCTCTCAGTCTAGCGGCCCCCCGCCGTGGCGTACTCCATCGACAACTTCTTTGTCTCTCGTACCTGGGGGCTCCTTGCAAGCAGGACCTGTTCCAACTATACCGGCGCTGATGTCATCAGCGGGGTACCCCAGGGGCACTTACCCACGTTACAACCCTCCTCCCATCAGCGCGCAGTCTATTTACGGGTCATTAAATGGATACAGTACTAACGGCTACTCTAGGTATGCAGGCCCCGTGAGCGGCATGCCCTACCCACCGACTACGCCCAGCAGACCTTTTATAACGGACGGACCGTCATACGGGCAAAGCTGTTACGCTCCAGGAAAGGTGAGCCGGCTGTGTGGTGGTAAATCTGCAACAGCGGAAAGAATCTCAATTCCCCATGATTTCTGGATTTGAAATAATCGTCCTGTCTGATAACAAATTGGCGATTCCATTGGAATTAATGTAGAACAGGCACTGGTTAATTTCCACATTGATCGAATCACAGTACGATGCGAATAGCGATGCGGGAGGAGTGTTCACCCGGATGAATGCAGTTAATGCTGCTTAATACGGACAACGACAATAGCTCTGAAGTCGCACGTGATGGACGACAAAAACGGACTCGTTTTTGGCCGTTCTTTTCGTTCGTCTCGCCCTCAGCGCTGTTTCTGTCCAAGTTTTGCGCAAAATGTTTTTACTTTTTAAATTGAAATCTTGAAGCAGTCAGTTCTCGAAATGCAGGCGCACGTGTAAGAAGAAAATTTCGGTTGTAACTATTTGTTTTCATTGGCGCTTTCTCAGCATGCTGCACAAAATTTATATAGGTTAAGACACACTGCCGCGTGAGTGAAATGTGCAGCCCTTTGATTAGCGTGAATGAATGTCCGCAGGGAATTATGTTGTGCATGGTGCATTTGGCTTCAGGGCTGTGCACTGTCTGACGTCCCAGCAGGACTAGTTTTTGTCGGTGCGCGAAACGAAGTATAGCACAGCGATGGAGTGTGAGCAAAGTGCAGGCCCACTTTTTAATGCGCCTATTTTTTTTTTAGTGGTTTCAAGTGTTGTGTCCACTTGCTATTTGTTCTGCTTGTGTCTTGCGGTTCTGCTTGCGGTTTGTCAATAACGTTCGGGATCATGGGAAGTGGGGCGGTAGCCAGAGCTTGTTCTATGCGAAAGAAGCCAACTTCCTTTGAGGACAGGCTGGGACAGCACAGACAGGCACTGCTGTTACCGCTTTTCCGTGTTGTGATTGTTTGAGAGGAAAAGTAGTTGAGTAGTCACTTTGGACAGAAGATAATATGTTGCCCGGGATGGAGCCGAACTCAATGCTTCCGCATAATGCGCGTGGTGTTCTACCAACTGAGGTTAGGTGATGAATGCCTCCCTTTCTGCTTTCTATGGTACTTTACGTTCACTTAACCGTAGCCTAATCCCACTATGGTTCACCAGCGTCACACGAGTACCCCATTAGAAATGCAAGCAGTTGTAGTGGTCAAGTATGCATAATATAGTAAGACACGCGTCATTTGTTTTGTGGTGAGTGACGAGAACCTACCCACAAGAGAAGAGGGCGATTCGCTGAAAGGGGCATTCTGTACAATGCACTGTGCTTGTTTTCATCGGTGCGGCTCCATCTACCGTAACTGAGGTGCAAGAGGGTGCTTCATTCAGCCTCCTCTTCCTTCTATGTAAAATCCGCGAAATATGCTGCTTCCTCAGCATCGTTTTCCGGAGTGCGCAAGAATGCCTTTGATTTCTACCGGCTACTTTAAATGCTCAGCATTTACGAGACAGCTCTTGGGCTTTCACAATGGATTCCCGTTAGGGTCTCCACAGAGGTGCCCATATAGGTCATATAACTTACCGCTGCTCTTGTGTACACGCTTCCTCCCGTGGTAAGTGCGGTTCTGCCAGCGTATCTCACGGTTAATGCGTTTTCTGAGGCACGAGTATATATAAGCAACTGCTGCGAATGTCTGCAGGTAATGTGGTTGGTTTCATCCGAGAATGAATCAGTAAGCTACTCAAGGGCACAGCGACACTAAAGCGATCATTGGTGTGCAGGACTGGAACTATGTGATGGCGGCTATTTGAGTTTGCCGTATTTCAAAGGAGAACGAGGCTACTTGAATTTTCTATGCGTCCGCAGTGTGGGCTTAGCGTTCCGCAAGGCAGGACAGGCATCGAATACATCTCTTTAATGGACGTTCAACAGTTCCCCTTTATGGGCTGCTCCCAAAGACCTTAAATATGACGAGCATTAATTACATCTTTGAAAGGTACTTAAGAGATGGCCAGTTTTTTTTCCTTCAGTGCAAGAGCTAAAAGGTTATTATGTTGCTGTATGTGCAGGGAACCCTCAAGACATGCGTGACCTTCAATGTCCACCAGGATGTTGAGGCGCTGAAAAAAGCCATGAGAGGATGGAGTAAGTGTAGAGACCAGCGCTTAACAGAAGAAGCGCCGTTGGTTGTAACACGCCACATGTGCTTCGCTTTTTTTTATAATTGCATTGTTGCTACGTTATCGGTGCATTATCATGCTTATCGTAGATAGATTTTTGTACACCGCATGGCAAAGCTTTCGTGGTACTGTGAGTTTTCAGTGCGGACTTTAAGCGTAGAGTTACCGTACACCGCTATCGTTACCGTCACTATCCTACGCTAGCTAGTGCATAAGCACGCATGAGCCGTTTCTGCAGGCTTGGTGACGACAGCAGTAGTGCCGCGGAGGAAAGCCAAAACATTCCCAGCATGCTCGCGGTGAAAATGTGTACCCAGCGCATATCAGTCACGGGTATCAGCTGCGGCATATGGAAGGATTTTTGCTGAACGTTCTGTTTGTAAGCGGGAACGTGCTGTCACAAGTAAGCCAACTTTTTCTGCCTTAAAATACGACTACACGCTTAGCCTGTTCATCTTATCGTCTTACTGTTATTCGAGTAAAGTTAAAAAAATGCGTGGCAACTCAACCATTACAATATTGTTGGCAGTCATCTTACTAAAGTAAGAGCATTGCATTTGTCAGTTTATCCTTTATTGAACTTTCGGACAAATAAAAATGAAAAGATACAACTTCATCAGTAATGTGGAGCATTCGAACAAGCAAGTAGTCTGTAGCTTCTGGAGATGTAGTACGACTGCAAGAAAAGTAAAAAAATTCCCCTAGGTCGCCGCACTATTATTTATGTGCGCATGGCTCCTTATGAAGCGCTTGATACTTGCGGGTCGCTGCGACGGCATCGTCACGCGATTGTCACTGCGATAGCTGTCAGCACACATCAGTATGCTCCGTGTTGTCCGCTTCCATCTGTTCTAGCGTGTTGCTAAAGCGCTGCCTCATTAGACAGGGCAAGTTCAGGAAATGTGGAGTTTAACGTGTCGAAGCGACACATGGCCTATGAGGAACTTCGAAGTGGAGGGTTCCGGATTGTTTTGGACCATTTTGGGTTCTTCAACGCTTGCTGACATCGCACAGCACACGGGCGTTTTTGTATTTCGCTTCCATCGAAATATGGTTGCCAAGGGTATCGAACCCGCGACCTTGGAATCAGTGGTCGAACGCCAGAGCCGCAGAGCCACGGCTGCGGGTGGACAATTTAAGCTGTCAGGGACAACAGAAGACTCAAAAACAACTTATCTGTTTACGTAATTTTTTTACCACTTTGACGGACAGATGCAAACCTCGACAAGAACACTACAAAAGGGAAAATTCGCATAATAGGAGAAGTGCTTAAAAACGCTTCTAGCTGTGCAAGGTGATAATGTATAATTACATCATGCGTTGATTACGCTCCAGTTGTCACTTGAGTTTTCTTGCAGTGCTTGCGACAGTCTACGTGGCACACACTGAATGATATGCACATTTACGTTGACTGGACGACAGCGTGCAATGCGTTCAAGAGACCAGGATATAACTCAAGAACGACGTGGAAGGTTCCCCTGAAAGGGCGCTCTCCAGCCAATGGCGTCCCCTGGTTAATCGATTGTGCTGTGGCTAATCCCCTTTAATCCCCCCCCCCCCCCCCTCTACTTCTCCCGCTCGTGGTGTCCCGCAAGAAGGTCCAAGGGGATTAACCACGACGTCATTGGTTGAAGCTCTCCTTTAAGGGGAATTTTCCGCTACGTTCTTGAGTTTTATCCGACTATATATAGTGTAGTTTAAAACAACACAAAGCCCGTAGGTTTCGATGCTACCACCGTGACAGTGACACCGAACCATTGCTGGCACGGCTATGTCGAAATCAATGCCGCGTTTTCTTCAATATCCTGCGCTTGTTTTTCTTCGGCTTTCATTTTTATGATCTGAATACGTGTATTACATTTACAAATACAGCGTGTTCGAGGCAGCAACAGAATACTGTCGCGCAGGAAAATAGACAGAGGAGGATTTTGTGGTCCCTGGCTGTGAACGTGAACTGCCCCTCCAATTTCCGTTTTGTTTGGTGGTAACTAGAGGAAAAAGAGGCTGGAAAGAGGAAAAAAGAAAGGTAACGCATATATATGTTTCAGTGAATGATTGGCCTTCCTAATAATGCCACCAACAGAGATCAAGAGTCGTATTTTGTAACAAATGTGTTCCTCATTCAGTTTTCGCCTTTTTTCTATTGTCTAGTTCCGTCTTCGATGCCACTCTTTCGTTACACATGAGGCAACTTCTAGACAGGTAAAAGGATGAACAGAGGAAAGATTTGCTTCAAAGTACGTTCGCGCAATTATTGTGAGAACCCACTTATGATCTGGATAAAGAAAGGTTTCAATAAAATAAACTTCAATCCACGTATTATCTGTTAGGGGAATTTTCTCTTTAATCGGAGCTAGAAACAGTTTTTGGTTTGGTTTATGGGGTTTAACGTCCCAAAGCGACTAAGGCTATGAGAGACGCCGTAGTGGAGGGCTCCGGAAATTTCGACCACCTGGGGTTCTTTAACGTGCACTGACATCGCACAGTACACGGGCCTCTAGAATTTCTCCTCCAAAGAAATTCTAGCCGCCGCGGCCGGGATCGAACCCGCGTCTTTTGGGTCAGCAGCCGAGCACCATAGCCGCTGAGCCACCGCGGCGGCAGAAACAGTTTTTCCCTGAGAGCGAATGCTTAATGCGAAGTCATTTGTAGTAGAGTGGCGTGAGTCTCGCAGAAATGTTTCCGGCTTTTTTTCCTCAATTTGGAATTATAAGTTCAGCGATATATTATACAGTCCTAGGAGGGAAAACCGGCAGGTGAATCATTCTACTGTCCCTGTCGTCGCATGGTTTCATACGCAGTCTGGTGTGCTATCCTGCGTCGAATTGAAAATGTTCGCTGCACACCTTCAATTTCTTCTGGCACTTTTCCAATAGGTTTCCCAGCTATCTTTAGGCAAAAATTTGAAATATACCAGGGCGAGATAGGTGTAGGCAACTTAAAACATGTTGCTGACCAATGCACGTAGTTACTTTCGCGGCATCATCAAACGCGGCTAACTTCACCGATTCCGCGTTTGAGAGCGCTGCGGTCGCGGCGCGCAAGCCCATGGTCACATGACATTTTTTTTCATCTTTGGCGCGCATTTTGACAGCTTATCTACAGCACACATAAACAAACAATGATGAATTAGACTTTTTTTGGCACGCTGTACATTTTGCCAGCGCAATTTTCGCCAGAAGCGCAATAGAAGGAAGTTTAATTTCGCCAAAATTTGTAGGCATTGAATTAAACAGAGCACGAACATACTCTGAGTAACGAAATACAATGGTCAACAACGTGGTTGAAGATGAATCCATTTATCTTGCCTCTGTATATTTTTAATCTTTGGATAAAGATAGCTGGGACACCTGGTGTAATAAGCAAGTCACAGCTTTTCGCATGCGCTGGTGATTCGTGAGCGTTAGATTTTTTTGTTACTGAATATAAGCGTAAAATATGCTTAAACTTTACATAGAACTCTATTCTTATTCTTGCGGCACTAGCACTCGCCACCAAGTCGATGATTATCGGCCCTTCTTTCCCCTGTGGTGCTTTTTCCGTATTTCGGAGGTCTTCCAAGAAGTTTTGCGTTTTCTGTTAAAAAATAAACGTTGATCATATGTGTAAATGTGGGTTCCATGCCTTCTATTTCAAGAGCGAGCACTATTTAGGGGTTCTCACCGCATAGGTTTTACAAGTGAGGGGCCCCATGATGGCACACTCACCAGAACCGTCGTTAAACAGGAAACTATTTATAATAAGGGAGTAACTACTCATTGACACCCACCCGAGCGCAGTGATACGGCTACAAAGGAAAGCTATACAGCTTTCTCAGAAACTTCGTAGTTAAAGAAAAATTCGTCCTGGTTCGGGGACGACTATATTTATTTATAAAATTAGTCTTTGATAAACTTAAATTATATTTATTTATAAACTATATTTAGTTTAGGCCAGTTGGTTGCAACCGAAATATCGTGCACTTGTATTTAAGTGCACCTTCAAGAACAACTGTAGTTCGAAATTAACTCGCGGTTCCTTCCTACTATGGCGTGCCTCACGACCCTCAGTACGTCTTCGGCACTTCAGAGCCAATCAATGAAGCTGCATGTTCAAAGTTCCTATAGCATTTGTCCCTCATTGGTCTTTCATGAATTATGCTCTAAATGTGTATTGAAACAGAACTTCATAAAATTGTGGGTAGCCCTCGTTACGAACACTGAGATCACTGAACCCTCGTGACTAGGCTATTTGATCTTACAGGCTAAACCTCACGAAGTTGAAATGTTCTGGCGCTTCTATACTTTCACTAACTAGAACCGGTCGTGGTTTCACGACGCTCAGGGAAACCTTACCTAGCCGACTCCACACTGTGTGTCTGATTAACCTCCATGAATTTATTAATTAGTGTGTAGTGTTTATATAATTTGCTATGCCTGAAAAATATTATGCATTTTTGCTTTACATCGATCCCTACTCTCGTAGTGATATATGTTTGCAATATTTGGTTGAAAATGGTGCTGTAAGAGTGAATGTTTTCTTCTTTCAGAGTGTTGGTGTAAGTGAGTGTTAAATTTATTGATGAGTTGCTTGTGAACAAGCACCGTAATAAGTTTTGTTTATTGAAGTTGTTGCCATCAACGACTAGCGGCGGTGGTCATCAAAAGGTGATGGCGCACTTTTTTTTTTCTTGCCTTTGTTACGTCTCCTTTTTTTTTACTCGGACAGGCAAGCTAAAATGAAGGTAACTACTTCATAAAAAGTGAACAAACTGGGGTTTTAGACTTTCCAAATGGGAACGTTAACTATTCTGGTCCCGTTTCTTTGGATGATTTCTATGCTAACTGCCGGCGAAGCGCCTACCCCCACGTCTCCCATTTGTACGTTAGGAACTATCCATCCGGAAAGCAGAACGTGTTTGTTTGTTTACTATTGCCACGTTCAATTTTCAATGACTCACGCGGAAATATTAATGTCGCACAGCTTTATTAACTGGGATGTTCCGGCAGGACGCCCGGGCTGAGTAATTACCAACGTCACTCACGTGATCAATTTACAGCTACTGACAGTGTTGGCTGTTTAGCTACGTAAACAAGTGGCAGATCAATTGATTGACTGGATTATTTTTTTTTTATTCCAGCTACAGACCACGCAACGATCATTGACATCTTATGTGCAAGGTCGGAACCGCAGCGGCAGGAGATCGTTGCAGCATACAAGCAGTCGTTTGGACGTGTAAGTTTTCCATTGAAGTTTCTGCTCGCTTGATACAGTGGATCTGGAAAGGGGGAATGGAGAGAGAGAATAAAATAAACCGGGGATGGCCCTTGTGTGACCATCGCAGGACTTGGTGGATGACGCGAAGTCCGCCCTGCGCGGTAACCTCGAGGACATCATAGTGGGGCTGCTGTACCCGTTGCACGAGTACCTTGCTCGCGAGCTGCGCAAGGCCATCGCCGGCCTGGGCACCGACGAGGAGTGCCTCATCGAGATCCTTTGTACACACAGCAACAACGACATCAGGCTCATCAAGGAGCACTACCAGAGAAGTGAGCTGCCCTGCACTAAACGCGGCGTGGACTTTGCGGGTGCCTTGGTTTCTCCTTTCGCTCTCAAGTTCGGAGTCACTGTCAGGGCACTTTGATCCTACCAGTCATGAAACTCCTCACAGAGCCCGTGAACGCCCAAACTCGAAGGTTAGCAGGCTGGCACGTGCCCCGTAGCATTCACAGGAAAATACGCATAGAATGGAGAAAAAAAAAGTTACGAGTTGTCACCAAGACAGTTTGCTCAGCCCATATTTTTCGCCACCATTTATTAACCTCCTAAGGCTGGCCACTGGTCATGACAGGGTTTTGAGTCGGAGTTTCGTAACTGGCAGGATTGAATCAGAACTTTGACCCGACGCACCGCGGCCATGGGACGGGGCCCAAATAACGCGCAGCTCGCGCTGTTTTTTTTTTGTTCTTACGCTCGTTGTGCCGTATGTTCGTGGAAATATTTGGATGTGTTTGCCAGATTGCGTTCTCGACTGGCTGCGTTGCAAGCGCAGTTTCCGAGTGAGTTGCGCACGTTTGGAAAGCTGAAGACAAATGGTAGCACATTCACATCTTTTTTTTTTATATGCTTATCACATGGTATTCCTCAGCGAAGTGCGAAAAAGATTGCCGGCTAGGCAAAAATGCAAGCATCACCTAATGCTTAGTGTGAACATCAAATTAAATTTGCCTTTACTACCACGCGATGCTGCTCAGCATCTCATGTTTAGGCTGCTGCTGAGTTTTTTTCTATTAACATATGAAAAAACACTCGCATACAGTATGACGTATGAAATTTATTTTTATATTTGCAGTATTCAAGAAAGACTTGGAGAAGGACATCATTGGCGACACATCTGGCGATTTTCGACACCTTCTTGTCTCCATGTGTAATGTAAGAGAACGCAGATTTATAAGCAACCAACTTGCGTGTTGGGCCGTTATGGTCCAATAATAATAACAAAAAAAAAGAATGTTTCTGCTTCCTCGGAGCGGCGAGGCGTCCACCACCATCGGCTTTTGAGAAGCGCTGATCGTTTTCCCGCTTTCTCTCTCGCGTTTGTGTTGCAGGCCCAGCGTGACGAGGGCACCCCTCTGGATCCAGTGCGGGCGCGCAACGACGCCGCTGTGAGCTCCATAATTCTCCTCTGAAAAGAAGCACCAGTGGCGAGCTGGAGCACTTTCGGTTGGCAAGGCGCGGGTCCATGTCGCGAACCTCTGAATCGCTGAACTATAACTTGAGCTACGACAGGGGTGGAAAGCGCAATTAGAGATCCTGCTTAGGTCCTTTCTTTTCTTCGCTGTCAGTGCTTACCGGCAAAACGAGGCCTTAGGAAATCTGTGCGCAATCCCTAAGCCAGAGTTTCTCAGAGTAACACTCCTGAAAGCTTGTTTGTTGACATTAACACCCGTTAAGAACCTGCCCTCTCCCAAATCGAAGCCTTCGAGGATTATTGTTTTGTAGTTAATCCTTTGCGGTAGTTGAACTGCCATTAGTCTAACGCGTTTTAGGTGAAACGCCTAAGATGGAGCGTTGTTTTATGTTTTGACACTTGGAATCACTTGGAAGATTTGAGAAAGCTGTATAACTTTCTTTTGTACCACGCTCAGGTCTTCTTAAAAGCTCTCATGTTTGAATTGCGTGTTGGAGCTACGCGGAAGTAAATAATTTGATGCTTTTATGCGACGCGAGTACTGCGATGCAATTTGTGTCCTCGATACGCCTGAAGTTTTTTTAGATTTTCCCCTTTGCTTTCCCTGTACTTCTCTTCAGTCGTCTTGAGTACGTGTGCGGAATTTCAAGGCGATTTACGCATTTTTCAGAGTATGGTGCGCTTTCACACGTACCGGGCCTGTTAAATTGTTAAACAAATCCGAACGAGCACCATTTGAGACCTCCAAAGTACTAAAATTGATGTTCATGGCATCACAAAAGATTGGTCACAAAATACTCGCGCATGACGCACTCGACGGATCCCACAAAGCCTACTGTGCATTCTGCTACGGAAAATCTTCACCTCCCAGAAAAAAAAACAACAAAAAAAACATGAACGAACGCTAGGGAACGAGGAACGTAAAAAAGGTGGCCATGCAGCCGTCGCGACAAATTTTAGTGCGACAGAGCTGCAGTTTGTGTTTGCCTAAAAGCCTGAGAATACTGATAGTTCTAGAATACAGACAAGAGTGTGAAAAGAGAAGTGTGCACTGCTGATTGTGACGGGAAGAGGAGCTTTTTAAGCGGGAGTTGGCGTAAAGGAGCACACGATAGTAGAGGTCCTCAGGAAGTTCATAGAGCAAGCATAAAATATTACTTCGCATACATGCCATGCAAGCTGGGGTGCAGTCGTGCACCCGATGTCTGGAAACTATGATGAATATAAAAGACCTATGAACTGAATGAAAACCTTTGTGTTATGTTGCAGGGGCCAGTAAAGAAGTGCTATCGAAGAACCCTTCAATCTTTATTCGCTTTAAGGGGGATTATACAGGTAAAAAGGTGTGGGGATATTTACGGCGCACCCTGAACATGCGTATAAATATTATTTTGGTTTGTAACCCTCATCTCTAAGGTTTGGCTACCAAAATTCAATCCTCTGCCCGCGCACATCTTCTTGCTGCGCCCATGGAAATGAAAATTCAACAGGTAAACATATAAAGTAATCAGATACGGGAAAGAACTCAGAGCTACAGAATATATTTAGCTAAGGTGAACGGCCAGGATATGTGGACAAAGCAGCACTGCGTGCGCCATAAAATGCCGCCTAGCTCAAACGTGGAGAAAGAGTTCACCCTGTTTGTGCGGCAGAGACTCTAGCTTTGCCTTCTTCCCGCGACTGCGTGCAGCAGCTGCAAAAAGCGGGAGTGCTGCGCTGGGGCACGGACGTGTCGGCATTCAACCGCATCATTGCCACTCAGAGCTATGAGCAGCTGCGGCTCGTTTTCCGCGAATACAACGCACTCGCTAACCACACTGTAATGGAGGCCATCAAGAGCGAGATGAGCGGGGACATCAAGAACGGATTCCTCGCCATCGGTGCGTACTGCTCACCTGCACGTTCGCCAAATCGTACCTGTCAATTTGAGAAAAGGAATTTCGCTTTCACCCTGGGTGGCTTAAATCGTTTCATGGAAGGCGTAATGAAAGAACTGGAGTCCACGAACGCCTGCTTTCACTTCGGATGTGCACTGGCGTACTGGCTTACAGCGCACTTATCCTCAACTCGTGCCATTTGCTACGCTATGCTTCAGTGCAGAATAATGTTACAGCCGGCGTCTCTGAAAGAACCGTAGTAATGCACAGATAATGGGAAAAAAACGCGTCACAGGAGTTTTGCAGTGGCAGCCCCGAACCTAAATGTCCGGCCATCTTCAACTGGGGCGCTTACAGGCTGGTATGCGCCTCCACTAAGCTTGAAATCACACATCATTCAGCGCTTCGGTGTCAACCACTGGCATCGGAAGTTTAGTTTTCTGACCACACATGGCGTGGTGATCCGTAGTATTCTATATTTTGGGCCATGAACGGGCTTGTAACCTCCTTATTGGGCTTTCACTACCATAAGGAGGTTACAGAGCTCTGCGGGACAAACGATTTCAGAATCCTACGCGCGTGTTTGCATCATGAGTGATGCCACCAGAAGTCCAGGCGATTCGCGACTGGCATCTAGCTGCCGGTTGCATTGTCGGAAAATGGCCCGAGCTGGCAGGCTCTCTTGCTTATCTTCATCTGCCTCCAAGTCCACGAAATTCGCGCTGATATTGCTAGAACCTTCGGATATATATTGAGCTGCCTCAGTTCAGTCATAGGCGTCTGCGTTTCGTGCTTGTGTATGCTGTCTGCCGTCCTATACAGATGTCCACACCTCCCTACAGCGCTCAAGCTACAACTGCCGTTGGTCCCTGGGTTTGAGATAGTTCGTCGCTGTGCGTGCCTGCACTGAGTGTGCTACGTTACTGTTTCGCATCACAGTTGCCGATTTTTGCTGTGAGACCCGGCCGTCGCCTGGGGCCACTTGTCCTTTTTGAGCGACGGGCGGGAGTAACGGTGCGCCATGCCTGTCACGTGTATCGTGCACGACGCAGTGACCATTAGTGCATTCGCCCGCCGTTACAGACAGCACCTCCAGTAGCGAACGGAGCGCATTGCAACCGCGCCTTCTAACTTGTGACACGATAAGGCTGAGCACTCCATGCACGTTCAACGAGAAGCAAATAGAGGAGGCTATGGAGAAGCTATCTCGAACCTGGAGGCCAACGGCAGGTGTCGCTGATGCACTGTAAGGCATGCCACTCGAGCTCTCTAGACAGGTTTCTGGACGTCTTTATTCTCCACTGCATTTTATGAGCCTTACAAACTTTCCAGTGAACCAGTGTTTAAATGGTAGCGACATTTAACTGGTAGGCATGAGTGGTCCTTTATTGATACTGCTTGCGGTCTCGAAAAATAAACTGCAAGAGGAATTCGTGCAAGCCAGGAATTGCTCTACGCGTGCGATGGCAGTTGACTTCTTGCAGCTGTCTGCAAGAAGACTGACCCATGTCTTGCAGTTGACTGTCGCTATAACAAGGAGCTGTATCTGTCTTTTTGATAAATGCAAGGGTGACTGAGAGAGCCGGCGACAGTGATTCAAAGACGACGTCTTGTTTATGGCACGGCAAAAAAATTCATCTGAGCTGGCACACATGTTTTCTCTCTGTCAGTGAAGAGGACTAATCGACGGTCTTGAACATTCGCAGCGGTTCACGAGAGTCGAGAGTTGAGCTACGAGGTTACATGATTCTCTTTGCGGTGTCAGAACGAATGAGCAGCTGAGCTTATTTGCAGTGGACTTGATTCAAATCGTGATAGGCGCTGACTTAAAAATACCCCTTGTGTTATGCTCCCGAATGTACACCAGCTGCACATACATTCAAGCAAAGCGCACGGCACGTTTGCTTGCAGGTGTTACACGGTGGCGTGATTAAGTCAGTCTCTTTTTTTATTTGCAGTGAAGTGTGTCTACAGCCCTCCCTTTTATTTTGCGGAAACGCTGTACTACGCCATGAAGGTGAGTTGGTACAACTTTCTATAGGAGCAGTTAAGGATGAGTAGTTGAAATAATAGTAGCATGATGAATATTCGTTTTCTGGCATCACCTGCGCTCGGGCGAAGCCTCACTGTAGTTTCGCTTCAGATTTGGTTAAAGCATGGACAAATAAGCTTAGCCTTTCTCTCCTTTGTGCGAAGCATCCAATAGGTGAAGGCACAGCGCACGAAAGACAGGACTAAGGCAGAGGCAAACACAGCGCTGCCTCTGCCTTAGTCCCGTCTTTCGTGCGCTGTGCCTTCAGTTTTAGCAATGTACTGACTAGCCCAGACAAATTTCTTACCCAATAGATGTTAGCTAGGAATCATAGGTGTGGTATCTCCACTCATAGAGCTGCGACTTCCCAACCGTGACGTGCATCTAATTCTGACACTAGCGTTGCTCATCTAACGCAGATGAAGCTAAGAGTTGTTTCTCACGGTCGCGGAATGAGTCAGTTAATCTGGTCAAGAGCGAACGACTACGAGTTTCTGGTTTACAGGCGGTCTCAGAAGTGTTCGATTACGGTCCTGCCTTCCTGCGTTAAAAGCGGCTACGACACAGAATATAATGCACTTGTTTTTTTTGCAAAATAAAGCCATTCTCATAAAGGCACATCATGTTTCTGTTGAAATTCCAATTTGTACTTTTACCGGATAACAGAAGTGCCAGTGTGTCAAAAAGGCGATGCCGAAAGACACTATTGTAAATAATTTTCTCCCGGGACAAGCTCTCGGTAGTGTACAGGACCAACGCCGTTAAGTAGCATTATAGAGAGCATCTGACGTAGGATTGCCCTTATTGCTCTATCGCAGGGACTCGGCACCAACGACAGGGTGCTCAAGCGAGTCGTGGTGTCCCGCTGCGAGAAGGACCTGGAGCTGATTAAACAGGAGTACCTCGACAAGTACAAGGTGTCCCTCGCCAGCGCCATTCAGGTACGCGACGCAGACCGTTGTGGGCTGGGCGATTTTGAGGACAGTAGAGATCAGTAAAAAGAATGGGGAGTAAGTAATCTGAATTATGTATTTTCAGCCGATTGATCTCCGCTTGGAAATTTCTAAAGAAGAAAGAAATATTTAGGTTGAGCTTAAGCTTAGTCTTTGCAGCGATCGAACGAAGGAATAGAGCATCCTCCTCACGTATCAGAGGTCCTGGGTTCGAATCCCTGTGCCTGCCTCATTTCTACATTAGCAAAAAAAAAGGCTGATCAAATTGAGCGAAAACGCCTGGGGGGCTGTCTGATCCCGGCGAATAGAGCTGACGACCAGTGAGGTTATGCTGGTTAAGGTTTAACCGCACTGCAGTAAGGTACAAAATAAAAAATAAACAGCAGTTGGTAACAATGGGTCAAGGTCTGCGGCGTCCTGTATTACTCTGCTTACCAATCAGAACAGTAAGAGATATCAACTTTTCATTTTTTGTCTATATATATTATAGTCGAAAACAAGCCAGAGGCATCGAAATTATCGCCTTTACAATTTCGTCTTCGGGTAACAAGGCAAAGCTTTAACACCACACTATCTTCTTGTCATGGAGGAATATTTTGTGGAGGTCCTGAATGTGGGCGGAGCTTCACTGCATTCTTAATATCCGACCGTCTGAAGGAACAATGGGAAACACGCTCCCTCACTAGGACAGCGGTCGGTCATCCTGGTGCAGTACTTGGCCAGTACCTCCTGTGTGAATACACTACTTATACCTCGGCCCTCAGTCAGACCTATGCCATAGCGATAGGGTACTACGAATCACTGGTGTCGGAGAGGCTGCCATTGAAAACTGAACTGGGAACTTCTAACGAAATGACATTACCGAGTGAGGCTAGCCTAACTTTGCTGTTCGAGAAGTTTTTGGGTATCGAATGAGATGCCATAGGGCTTAGCGCGGTTAGGAGAACAGATCAGGCATAGGTTTATACATCGTTAAAGGGTATTCTGTTATCGCGATTTATCGAGAAAACGAGAGGTAGGTGTGGTGTTCTTGATCATTAAGTATATAGCTTGCCACATCGACAAATTCTCGAGCTTAAATGAGATGAGGGTAGTTTATGATTAAATGTATGGTGTACTGACATAGCCATGATGACGAAATATGGTTTTTTGGGGTTTAACATCCCGAAGCAACTCCGGCTATGAGGGACGCCGTAGTGAAGGGCTCCGGAAATTCGACCACCTGGGGTTCTGTAACGTGCACTGACATCGCACAGTACACGGGCCTCTAGAATTTCGCCTTCATTAAAATTCGGCCGCCGCGGCCGGGATCGAACCCGCGTCTTTCGGGTCAGCAGCCGAGCGCCGTAACCACTGAGCCATCGCGGCGGGTCACGATGACGAAATAGTCGAAAGATTCCGTGAAGACGTCGAAACGGCAATAAATAAAGTGAAAACGGAGCACAATGAAGAAAGCGCCTGAAGAGCAGGTGGTGGTAAAAAACAGTGTGTACTGCAGGAATGGCAGAGGGAAGCAGAGAGTGTAATTTGCAGAGATAAATTTAATCAAATCGATTCATTTTAGACGTACTACCAGCCTTCCCAGGCAGTTTAATGGAGGAATGGGGTGTACACGATAAAAATAAAATATGAAAATTATGAATAACTTCTTCCACAAACGCGAGGATAGAAAATGGACATGGAGGAGCCTGAATAAGCGGACGAAAAATGAAACAGACTTCATATGGTGCGCTAATCCCGGCATCATGCATGTTGTAGTGCTAAACAAAGTGAGGTGTAGCGACCTTGAGATGATCAGGTCTAGAATTAGCCTAGATTTGAGAAGAGAACGAGAAAAACTAGAGGGGGGGGGGAAGTGCATAAATGAGTTAGTGGTAAGAAGGAAAATACAGGACATCACCCGAGAACAGATATTTCACTTTTACAGAAGACGATTTTAGCGGGCGTAGAGATAATGATTAACAGTCCTACCAATATAATCATATAGTGCGCATAGAAGTAGAGGGCAGGGCAACTAGGCAGGATACTGGAAAGCTCTACATGGTGACAATGGATCTAACTGAGAAACCCCAGACCATAAAAGTCTCGGTACCCGTAGACAAGATAGGGCTAGCAGAACTGTCTAAGTTGATCGGTGAGTGGTATCAGGAAGCATAAGAAGGAAAGGATTGGACTATCTCTAAAGTACAGAGGTAGCCTCATGACAACGAAAAGGAAGTTAGGCATGAACGAAAGACAGATGTGCGCACTAAGAGACAATCGGAATGCATTCAGAAGTTTGGATGAGTAGAGTAGAAAATAATTTTTATACGAATCTGTGCAGTAGCCAAAGTAATCATCACAGTAATGGCAGAAGTAGTGATGCCGGGTAAACTGATGTCCTGGGATAACGAAAGAGAAAGTAGGGAAAGCCCCGCAAGCAATGCAAAGAGGAAAAGCGGAAGACCGGATTAAGTAATTTCAAATCTATTGAAGAACGCTGGAGATGTTGCTCTACGGAAAACTCTCCACCCTTCATACTCAATACCTCAGGACCGTGAGCATACCGGAAGCACGGAAAAATGCTAACGTAGTTAGCCAGAAGAAAGGCGATTTCAAAGAGTTAAAAAATTATGAAGCGATTAGCTTAGAAGGATGTGGCAAGGTAATCGCTAATAGAATTAAAACAACCTTTAACTTCACTCAACCAAAGGGCCAGGCTGGCTTTAGGAAAGCGTACTCAACAACAGGCTATAGAAATGCCCAGAATATAACCAGTGACATTCGTAAGTAACGAAGAAGCATTTCATTTAATCTAAACATCAGCAGTCATGCAGACAGTGCATAACCAGGGTGTAGAAGAGGCACATGTAAAGGTGCTGGAACATACTTACAGGGACTGCACAGCGTCCATAATTCTCAAGAGTTAAAATATCGATCAGGAAGGGTGTCAGGCAAGGTGACACATTATCTCCGCTGCTATGCTCCGCGAGTTTACAAGTGGTGTTTACAAAGCTGGATTGCTAAAAGTTGGAGGTGGAAGTCAATGGCAAACACCTTCGATTTGCTGGTTTGTAATACCTTATTTGCTGACGACACTGCGGTACTAATAAGTAACTCAGGGGAGGAGTTGCATTGCATGATGAAGACTTAAGCAGCAAAAGTATAACGGTGGCGAAATTAATATGAATAAAACTAAAGTATTATTCAGCAGTCTGGGAAAGGACGAACAGCTTAGGATAAATTAGGCAGTATTGATGTTGGTAAGAGAATACGTCTATCTAAGGCAGGTAGAGGCCGCAGATCCTCAACAAGCAAGTGAAGTTGCCAAGAGACTATAACAATTGGATAACATTCCTTAGGCGGGCACCCTCAGGTCATAAACAGCAGCTCCCCAGTATCCCTCGAGAGGATTGAGTATAATAGTTGTATCTTCCAGTACTCAAATACGGAACAGAAATTTTTAGGCTAATTAAAATGGCTTTAAATTAAATTGAGACAATGCCGCGAGCCATGGAAAGCAAAATGGCAAGCAAAATGGCAATGGAAAGCAAAAGGAGCCAATGAAAAGGTTTTGAAGGTAGCTATAAAATGCACGCATTATGGTGAGTCAAGGCCACTCAGCCCTCAGGCCGCATAGAAGTCTTCAAAAGTGATCCGATAAATTACAAATGTTAAAAAAATTCCTACGCCTTGCGACGTCATCCGGTGCCAGTCTCTCCGCACGAGTCCTGCCATGCGACGTCATGCGGCTCGTGTGACGTCAGGCATGAGAGGCGTTCATTGGCTTCTAAAAATTGGCAGTGGTTTAGCTCTGGTCAAACCTGGAGAATTGCGAAAGCGACGAGGAGAGAGAGGCGATGGAGAGCGCGCGGCGACGGCCCTGGCACACTAGCTATGCGCCGCTACTGCACATGCGCAACTGGCGAGCGCGGCGGCGGCAACTCTGAGCCACCCGGGGAGCGACGGCGGCGGCGTGCCAGCTGTGCGCCGTGTGACGTCACTGCTCCTCGCGCATGCGCAGTATGGCCTTTCGTCAGCTCCGCGAAATGGCTCGGCGACTCGCGTAGTGTTGCTTTCGCAACAAAACCGCAACGACGTTTGCAGGCGAAGCAGGCAAAGGAGCCATGGGAAACAAACCTCAGTTTCTGGTACCCAAGCTGAAATCAAGAAAATGAAATGGACGCAGGTTGGGCATGTAGTGCGGAGGATGGGTAGCCGGTGGCCCTTTAAGGTAATCGAGTAGGTTTCAAAGTAAGGAACTTAGCAGAGGGTGGCAGAGGTAGGCAGGTGAGATTAGGGAGTTTGCGGGGATAAGGTGGCCATTACTGGTGGAGGACAGCGTTGATGGGCCTTTTACCTGCTTTGGACGTAACTTTCCTGATGACGATGAAATTTTACATTGAGCTCAACTTCTGTTCATTGGCCGAAACAGGGTGATGTCGACTTAGAAGATGCCATTTTGCGCTTCTACCATATTTCTGCGCGTAAAAACTTTGCGCCGTGTATGACGAGCGTTATTCTTGACTCCACATCAGATACGGCGGTCGGCTGAAGGCGTTTTACAATCCTCTGCTCCCTTAAGATTGCACAGACTATGCGCGAAGGTATTTCAGCCGCTTAAGAGAGCTCGCGGTTCGTATACGAACATCACACTGCCAGACACTGAGCACCTCACGCGATGGAGAAGCGAGGGCAAGAATGGGAGTTGCCTAAAAGGCTATACCAGAGGGCTATCGAAAAATTATTGAATGAAAAAGAAATGCGTTTATCGCGCATGCTTTAGGAGGATAACCATGATGGTACATTGTGTATGTATCGTGCAACTACCAGTCAAGAGGCGTTGACTCGCAGTGAATCTTTGATGAACACCTCTGATTAGCAAGATTAGTTGTTGGCCGAATTGGAGCATTTCGATTTCAACGAGACTTGCTGCACTTTTTACCACAAATTAAAGAGGAATGGAATGGCGTTAAATTTATAAGTTTTACCCAGTACCATCCTCTCTATCCCGTGATCGTCTGAATAGCGCAAACTTTCTCGTTCAAATATCTGATTACTTATTACTAAATAAACATACTAAGACAACTGTAAGCATAGCCTGCAAATAGTGCACCTGGTTCTAGTACTGTTCATATGTAGCCTGAGTGATACTACGTTTTACGGGCGCTATGTGTGGTCCGCTCACGACGCCGCGATTTTGAGCACGGATATCTGTAACTTCGTACGTGCACTGTTGTCGGTCCATCCACTTGCCTTTCGTCTTCGGCGCAAAACGGCATTTCTCTGTTGCAGTCGGACACGTCGGGCAACTACAGGAAGGCCTTGCTCGCCATCGTACAAGGGAACTGAGCTTCGGGCTACTCGACGGCCAGCTGCTGAGCTTACTGCCCGGACGAAGCCTGCCCACAGGAGCACCGCCGAGGCACTTGAAAGGCAGCTGCTCGAAAATTGAGTGAATCAGCGAAGCGTCTTCCCGGTGGCCTACAGCAATAAACTTGGGCCTGGCCATTTTTTTTTACTCCTGGCCGTTCAAGAAAACCATGAAAGATTTATTACTTCCCGCTTTTGCGTACTTCGAACGTTGTTCAGTACCATGTTCTTTTAAAGTTGCTGTGTGATGTAATTTGGCGTTGTCTTGAGGTGTAATCGCGCTGGGCATAAACAGCCATGTTTTGCCCACACAGCGAACTTACAGCAATTGTTGTGGAAGCGATAGACTCTGTAACTATACGCGACGACTACAGGTGTATCCTTTTGTGAACAACTGCAACGTGCTCTCTCACACTCATACATTCGCCCAAACGTGCCCACTTGCCTGAAGTCAACTGCGACGGTGACTGTCTACGGCCTACTAATTGTATATTTTTGAGGAGCGAGGCAAGTCCTAACGAACCAGCGCGGCAGCTCTTTCGCTGTGCACGGTTGCATAACGCAGACAGTCACGAAGAAGTAGCAACACTTGTGAGGATTTCTGGATGCCATTTAAGTAGCTTTCCGTAACTACGCCGATATGCCCCCGTTGCGTCACATTACGCGCAAGTGCTCGCGAAAGAATGTTCTTTTTCTTGCTACTGGGTTGTCGTAAATTCAGACCTTGGTCTTCCTCTGCTGCCCCTCGGGAATAGACGCAAAACAGGGGAAGAAACCAGAGTTGTCAATGTGCGGTGGCCGGAGAGAAAGCAGGTTTCGCTTTCCGGATGGCTATTTTAAGAGGCAAGCTTTCATCGAATGTGAAAGGCTGTGTTGCGTAAAACGAGAAAGCCGATTATAGTCGAAGAGCGGCACTCTGCTGCTTGCATGCATTTTCTCTAGTCGCGAGGTGCTGGCCGAATAGCTGCGCGCTCGAGTGCCGCTGTGGAAACCGCACAGCGTCGCCCGCTCGGCGACCAATATAAAAACTGTGCTATAGTCGAAAGTGAAATGGCGGACGCTGCCTCTAACAGGTGAAGGGGCAAGGGTGGTAGAAACTTCATCGGAATTTCGCAATGAACTCGTTCGAATGGCCAATCGCCAAAGCTAGAAATGAGAGCTGAAAGGGGACATCACTTTCTACAGGGATCGCTTGATGTAATTTACGGTAAAGCATCACGACTTTCTCTCTTCAATGCATCTTCTGTTGTAAACATGTCGGAGGAACAGGACAATCCATGAGGATGAGGTTCAATAGGCGCCATGCTGACGCAGCAAGTGATCTCCGAAACTCTGTTTCAGAACACTTAATCAGCTTGGCTATAACTTTGGTGCACTGTAACTATTCATTCCCACTCAGGCTTCAAGTCAGCCAGAGATATAACATACAGGCAAGCATTCCCAATGCAGAAATTTAAAGCATACAACCATCAGGGATAAACGTTTCTACGACAGACGGGGCCAGTGATATTTGTCGCGAATTCGGCGGAGATGGCGAATAAACCCGAAACGGCTGCTGTTGGCTCGTCGTGCGAAGGCTGTAGAATTTCTTCACAGATGTTCGTAGGGGCGACAAGAAGGCAGGCGGTTTTGTTAGGTGCGAAGTTTTTCTTCCCGAGGACGCCATTCTGATGAAAAAAGGAGGCTAATCAACGTTTGAACGCTCTAGGGGGGGGGGGGGGGAATAAAACAGACTTGCCTTCCAGGTACTCTATGATGCGCTGCAGCTCAGGGTCTGAGCGCTGGTATTGTACAAAGTCGCTGGGCTTATGGGTCCCAGAAAGGCGTCCTCATCATCTTCCGGTGGCTTGCCGGCAGTGGCTCGTGATATGCAGTGTGTGTCGGTGTGCTTCCAAACTTATAGATGACGGCGATGTAGAACTCCTGGACACGCATATGATGAGACGGCCAGAACGGTCCTTGAAATTAGCGATCCAGAACAGTGCGTCGTCCTTCGACGTACGAAGTCACGATCTCATTTGGGCGTTGAATTCGTGACTACAACAGAAGGAAGCTGCGCTCTTTCTCCGGACGACGCCGCTGAACGTCCCCAGTAGCTGTTTCCTGAAGGTCTGCCACGTCGTCAGGGAAAGCTCGTGGCTTTAAAACTACGTTCTCGCTGGGCCGTCCAATGCAAAAGAAACATCCCGGAGTATTGCTTCGCTGTGCCAAGCGTTCAGCGCAGCCACACGGTCGAACACGTCCAGCCTGTCTTTGACATCTTCTTGCGCTTGTCCATGGAAAGTCGGCGGCTCACGAGGCTGGCGAAGCACAATGGGTCGTCTGTGCACTCGAGTCCACCTCTGGAGAGATGAAGGATTGAAGGTCCAGCTCCTCCACAAGATGTCACTTGGGGGTGGCAACGCCGTGGACAATGGACGAACAGGCTGAAGTGGATTCGAAACGAATTCGTTAATGGGCTGACTTGCGCCGACAAACAGTTGAACAAGTCAGCGGTGACGACAGCTACAAACGTGCCCGGCGGTCGTCAAATAATAGGATTTCCGCAGCTCTCGACTGCCCTCACTTTAAAGCAGGCGAATAACTTTCCAGATAAGTCCCGATAATGATTTTCCTCAACCTGGAACAACGCTGAACCAAATGCGTGTGACTAAAACATTTTAGATAAATAATGGTACTTTAATAATAATAATAATGATAATAATAATAATAATAAGTAGTAGTAGTAGTAGTAGTAGTAGTAGTAGTATAGACTTTTATTCGACCAAAATTTATAGGCCGAGCATTTCGACCGCCTGGGCGACCAGAAGCCGCTGTTCTTCTTCCCCTTCAGCGCCAAGCCAGTCGAGCCAGGTGGTGATGGATAGAGAGGGTGGGGGGAAGGAACCCGACTGCTGAGCAGCCGGGCAATAGAAGAGGCAATGGGCCAGGTCCGCATAGATACAGGGGCAGTTGGGACAGGAAGGGTCCGATCGATAGCGATAGAGGAAGAGGCGGGACGGGGTGATAACTGCATTCATCTGAATGTGCCGAAGAAGGCGAGACTCCGGCACCGTGAGTGATGGATGAGGGGGAGGGTAAAGGCGTTTGTCGAGGCGGAACTCAAGGTAGACCTCTTTTATGGTGCGGCGAAGGGTGAGTCTCCCACCGTCCTCCGAGGGCTTGGGCCAGGGGATCAACGGTGCCCGGAAAAGTGTGTCGCGGGCGAGCTGATGGGCCAGCTCATTGCCGTCAATCCCTGAATGCCCAGGGACCCAGCGGAGGAAAACGATGGAAGGCTGCAGTGCGGAGACCGCTCGTTCGACCTCCTGTTGGAGAGAAGGGGTCAGGGTGCGTTTCTGTATGTGATGTATAGCGGCTTGTGAGTCTGAATAGACTGTGTACTCTTGGATAGAGGGAAGGAGGGCAAATGACTGGAGGGCATGCGCAATGGCGAGAACCTCGAGGGACAATGCGTCTGGAGGGTGTAGATACGGCCCGGTGGTGTGGGTTTCAGGAGCAGGGAGGTGTGGATGGTACAGGGCGTAGCCGCAGGAACCTCGAGGAGCCACGAAAGAGGCATCCGTGTAAGCTACACCCTGGGTATCAAAGAGAGGGGAATGGTGCTGCGCGGCCGCATGACGACGTCCGGCGTGCAGGACGGGGGACATGTTGGTCGGGAGGGGAAGGATACGAAGATTGGGGGCGGGGGTGGGAATAGGAGAGGTAAACGGGGAGATTGGAATGGGGGAGATACCCGCTTGAGTCAATAACCACTGACCCTGACGGGTAAGGGAAAGCCGGGCAAGCTGCGAGTCACGATGGAGACTGAGAAGAGAACGAAGAGGATGGAAGAGGCCTGTGGCAAAGAGCTTAGTGGTAGAGGTAGTGATAGGGAGGTTGAGAGCTGCCTTGTAGAGGCCCACAAGGGCAGTCTCGAGAGCGTTAAGTTGAGTCTGAGTGAAGGAAGCGTAGGGTGCAAAGTACTAGACCTTGTTGAGGGCCAGCGCGTGGGCAACTCGGCACGCGTGAGCCTCGTGGAGACCTGAGCGTCGAGTGACCACGCGCCGCAGGAGGTGAGTTACAGAGTGGCAGGTGTTGACAGCGCGGTGGAGGGCTTGCACATTCTTAGTCGCATGCAAACGGAAGCCAAGAACTTTGCACTGTGTGACGACAGGAATGGGAGAGCCAGAAAGGTGGAGAGAGACGAAGTGGTTGTGTGAGCGCTGGTAGGAGGAATGGTTGAGAAGGAGAAGCTCGGATTTCTCAGGAGCAGGAGAGAGGCCAGCGGTGGTGAGAAAGGAGTCGATGAGATCTAGGCCACGTTGCAGGGTGTCCTGTACGTGACCGGGAGAGCCAGATGAACACCAGAGTGTGATGTCATCAGCGTAAAATATATGATGCAGGTCGGGAATTTCAGCTAGCTGGAAGGCGAGAGGGGCCATAGCGAGATTGAAAAGGGTAGGAGAGAGAACAGCACCTTGAGGACTGCCACGGGTGAGGTGGTGTGGGTTAGACAAGTGGGTATCTACTCGAAAGCGAGCCACACGTTTAGAGAGGAATGAGCGGATATAGGAGTACATGCGGGAGCCACAATCCAAAGAGGCGAGTTGAGAAAGGATGTGATCGTGGCAAACACCGTCAAAGGCCTTGCGAACATCGACGGTCACAAGTGCGTAAATTTGAGTGGGTGTAGGGGACAGAAACGTTTGCTGGAGAATCAGAAACATGTCCTGTGCACAGACGCGGCGTCGGAAGCCAATGAGAGAATGGGGGAAGAACTCCCGTGCCTCAAGAAAATCAGAGAGGCGAGTCAGAGCCATTCGCTCAAGGGTCTTACCAACGCACGACGTCAGGGAGATTGGGCGGAGGTTAGAGAGAGAGGGAGGTTTGCCCGGCTTTGGAATCATAGAAATAAGGGAGGATGTCCAGGAGCTCGGCAAGCAGCCGATCTGCCAGGCCTCATTGTAGGTTTGGAGGAGGAATTCTTTGGCGCAGTCAGGAAGGTTACGAAGTGTGGTCTATGTAATGGCATCCTCACCGGGAGCCGAGCGTGTAGCATTAGCAGCCAGAGCAGATTCGAGCTCCCGGAGAGTGAAGCATTGGTCCAGATCGGGGTTAGGTCCACCTGAGTACACCGGGTAGGAGGGTGCCAGAGGGGGCGGGAGGTAGAGAGAGGCGAGTTGATCAAAAACTTCGGAGGGAGTCCCCTGAGTGAGGGCTTTAGCTAGAGTGGGAGCAAGGGCAGGCTTAGTGCCAAGGAGGGATTTAAAGAGAGACCATGCGGATCGCGAGTGCAAAGAAGAATCAAGGCCATCACAAAGAGCACTCCAACGAGAGTGCTCGAGGGAGGCGCAGTGGGCGACGATCTCGGCCCGCAGAGCAGTGATCCGGGAGGAAAGTTGGGCATTGTGTGGTTGGGAGCGAAAGGAGCGTTGAAGACGTTTACGGCGACGCCATAAACGGAGAAGGTGAGGATCTGGGTCTTGGATTGGGTAACGAGAGCGAACGCGACGGCTACTGGACGTGAGCGCTGCAGAGATGCGCGACGTCCAGTCGTCGTAGGATTGAAAGGAGTCGGAGGCGAGATTAGTGCGAAAAGCATGCCAGTCAGTGTGAATAACCGGATGACAGCGAGGGATGTGGGAAAGAGAAGCGGTGATATGGACGAGAAAGTGGTCACTTAGAAGAGTTTCGGCTGTCACCTGCCAGTGAAAGGAAAGTGAACCCCGAGAGAAAGTGAGGTCGGGTGTCGTGGGGCGTTGTGAGGCAGTGCCCACTCGAGTAGGAGAGCCAGGAGTATTAAGAAGGGTGAGGTGGCGTTCCTGGGACAGACAATGGAGGAGGCGGCCGGGTTTGAGGGTTTGTGGGTAGCCCCAGAATGTGTGAGGGGCATTAAAGTCACCACCAAAGAGGTTTGGTTTGGTTTATGGGGTTCAACGTCCCAAAGCGACTGAGGCTATGAGAGACGCCGTAGTGAAGGGCTCCGGAAATTTCGACCACCTGGGGTTCTTTAACGTGCACTGACATCGCACAGTACACGGGCCTCTAGAATTTCTCCTCCAAAGAAATTCCAGCCGCCGCGGCCGGGATCGAACCCGCGTCTTTTGGGACAGCAGCCGAGCACCATAGCCACTGAGCCACCGCGGCGGCACCACCAAAGAGGATATGGGAGGTAGAAGGAAGAGAGTGAAGGAATTTACCCAGAGCAGAGAATAAAGAGGAAGTGACAGGGGGGTTATAAAAAGACAAAAGGACAAGTGAGATGCGGGAAGAAGGGTGGTAATAAACCACACCAACTAAATATTTAAGGAGGGTGGAGGTGATGTCAATTTGCTCTACGAGCACGTCACTGCGTACATAAATAGACGCAAGTGGTGTGGCCGTAGTGGCATGGTAGGCGCGGTAGCCTGGGACATTGCGGGCCGTCCGGGTCTCCTGGAGAAGGAGAAAATGAGGCAGAGAGGGGCGGGTGAGTAGATACTGGTGGAGGGGGGTCTTATTGTGGCAAAGATTTCGGCAGTTCCACTGCACAGTCTCCAGGTCCTCGCCAAACGCCATTATGATAGTGGAGAGGAACGCGATGGTACGCGTTCCTTCTTTTTGGCCGGGGGAAGTGACTCATGCAGGGATTGGAGCGTAGAAGTGAAGGATTCTAATTGTTTGGATTGTGCTTGGAGGGTGGTAAGAATCTGGAGAACCGAAGTTTCCAGCTGAACCAAGCGAGTGTGATGGGCCTGTGTGGTGGTTTCTACAAGGTCAGCCAAAGGGTCGACCTGGGCGCTGGAGGAAGGAGTGGTGAACGTGGCAAGGTGCTCATTTAGCTTGCTAAGCTGGGAGGTAAGAGAGGAGGTGGTTGTCTGGAGGGTTTGAGTCAGGGCATGTATCTGCTGTTGTAGATCGTGGGAAATGCGCTGCTGCTCTCGCTGCTGGCGTTCCAGCATTGCCAGCCGGAGGTCGAAGGAGCGTCTCTCGTCAGTCAAGGATGGAGAGGGTGGTTTAGTGGAAGAGAGGGACGCTGGCACCGAGGATCCTTTAACTATGGCGGCGTAGGAGCCTGGTGGTGACGTGATCGGAGCTGATGGAGATTCATGATTAGAGAAGGAGGAGGAGGGGGTGGTGGGTTGAGTGGCCCGGCGCAAAGCTAGGCGTCGGAGGTATGCAGTTTTAGCACACTCGCGTTGTTTAGCAAGGAGAAAGGGGCAAGTGGGTTCGAGGGAGGGGTGGGTGTTCACCTTGCAATGAACGCACCAGGGCTGGGCACACACATGAGCGGAAGGGTCAGCGGGTAGAGGAGCAGCACAGCGACGGCACTTGGCCGGAACGCTGTGCTGGGGGCATTGGTGGGCGCGGTGGCCTAGAGTGAGACAACGGGTGCAGGTGGGAGGCTTAGGTTTATGAGGACGGCACCGGAAGGCAACGCGTTTGAAATAAACAAAGTGGGGGATGACGGTACCAGCGAACGTAATGAGCACTGATTGAGTGGATCCCATCATGCGAGCAGCGAGAATATCTGTTTTAAAAGACTCTAGATCATGCATGAGCTCATCAGGAGTGAAGTGGCCACCGACGTTATGGATGACGCCGAGGCATGAGATGGGAGGATGGGGGGAATAAGTGTTGATGCTGACAGGCTTACCGTGAAGGTGAAGGTGCGTGATCGAAAGTAGGAGGTGGGCGGTGAGAGGAGAATGAGTTTTTAAAAACACAAGGCTTTGGGCTGGCTTGGCCTGAAGGGTGATGTCTGCACTAGTCTTGGAGGAAAGTTGTGCAGCTGAGGTGACTGCGGCGAGCACGTCGTAGAGAGGCAGCTTGGGATTGAGGGTACCAGGAGGGAGTTGTATTCCAACAGTGATGAGCTCGGAGCGGGGTCGGGTGGCGGAAGCAGGCTTACGGCTGGCACCGATGGTGCTCCAGCCGATTTCCGGGGATGGAGTGTCGTCTACCGGGGACGCCATGAAGTCCATGTCTGCCGACGAATCGTCAGCCTGAGGCGCAATCTGCGACGCTGGTGCCGGGCTGCAGGTCATGGTGTCAGCGGGTAATGTGGCAGGTGTAGGCGCGGCGGCACCGGCGGCGTCGACGAAAGCAGGCGGCTGCGACGCGTCTATGGGCCCAAAGGTGTTGGCGTCCCTTAGAGCGTGGAGTTGGCTAGCAGTGGACGCTGTGGCGACGACGAACGCTGCCGGCTGCGCCGCGGCCGTCGATCCGGAGCTCCCAGCGTCGTTCACAGTGTTGGTTGCAACAGGATTTTGCGCGGTGACGTGGGCGGTTGGAGTAGGCCCCGCGGTGGCGGCATCAGTGGGTCTGGGCTGCAGGGGCTTCGTCAGACGCTGCATTGCAGAGGTGCAGGCGCGGCGCGTTAGGGTTAGCGAGGCGCCGCGCCGCATCAGACTTTTGGAGGCGCTTGGAGGGCCAGCTCGGCAGCGGGCCGTGATGACGATGGTATCCACGTGCTTCGGAAGCCTTCCTCAATCGATGGAGAGGAAATCCAGGGGCGGGCGAAGCCCTGGACTATGCCAGGGGCACAGGTGAAAACGGAGCACGGTAGGCAGCCAGCTAACTAGGGCGGCGCCACCTAGCGGGAATCCAAGGAAGCCACTTACCGACGATTCGCCGTCATTATTAGTTGTGTTGTGTTGTGTTGGGTTTTATGGCACATAGGCAGCTAAGGCCATCATGCGCCAAGCACAAGGTATAGGAACCCAGAACCTATTTATTTGATGTGGTCATGACCGAATGTCAAAATAGTCTGCGTCCCTCATAGCTTGAGTCGCTTTGGGACGTTCAACCCCCATAAATCAAAATAGTGTGTGGGCATCGTACTGAGCCCTTGTTTTTGCAGATGTTACGACGATGTATTTTTGGTACCGGCTGGATCTTTTTTCGTAGCGTGATGTTCCGTAGCGGCACCACGTCTATTCTTGTGTACGCGACCTCTCGAACTTTTTCGTGTTGTCCCGAGTCGTCTTCCTTGAGTCAGTGATGTCTTCTTTATTAGAAATCGCTGCTGGGCAAAATTATAAGGCCATTTTGTGTCTAGAAAAAACGATCGCTTTTCATTATGAAGAAATAGAGATGGGTGTCACGAAGTTTACGGTGCACCTCGGAAGTGCTGTAGCTTTTTTCTTCTCTCATACGGAGGAATGTTTTACTAAAAGATATGTGGCTGATTTCGTTGCGGAATCAGCTTAGGATGATAAGGAACATAATTAATTCGGCATAAGTGTCTTTTAGAAGAGCGCTGCAATTGCGCGAGCGTGGAAGTGGGCGCTGTGCGTGAATTCTTAAAATTTTTGAACCATTGGGGTTATTTTTGTGAAACAAGGGGATCTAAATATACGCCCAGAAATTTTCAGATTTTTCTGGATGGTGGGCCACAATGCGTGCCTGAAAGTAATGTTTACATTAATCCACGTACGAGTGAACCTTTACCTGTGCTTCAAACCAACGCCGTCACGAGAATGCGGCGCAGTTTGCTTGGAGAACGTCTTTCCTTTAACTCGTACTCTCGCATCTGGTCACTGACGCAATACTGGTGTTTAGCTACAGAAGCAAAATGCGCTTTTTCTACGCGGTCCAGTTTTGAGATGAGAATAGCCAAATGAATCCTAAGTAGCGCTTCTTCGCATGGCATCTTTCTTTCTGTGGCAGATGTGGTCTCAAGTGAAATTAATACATCGAAGCTGCACGTGGGCTATGAGAACCGCCGCAATGGAGGGCTCCGGATTATATTAGACCGAGGATTATGGGATGTTCAGCGACATCACACATTACATGGGCATGTTTGCATGTCGCCGTCATCGAAACGCGGCCGCCGCGACCGGTACTGTCGCGAAAGCAACACTACGCTAGTCGCCGAGCCATTTCTTGGAGCCGAGGAAAGGCCATACTGCGCATGCGCGAGAAGCAGTGACGTCACACGGCGCACAGCTGGCGCACCGCCACCGTCGCTACGCGGGTGACTCAGAGGTGCCGCCGGCGCGTTCTCCAGTTGCGCATGCGCAGTAGCGGCGCATAGCTAGCGTGCCGGGGCCGCCGCCGCTGCCGTGCCCTCTCTGTTGCCTCCTCTCTCTCCTTTCCGATGTGCAATAGCGGCGCACAGCTAGCGTGCCGGGGCCGCCGGCACGCCAGCTGCGCTAGTGACGTCACTTGCTCCTCGCGCATGCGCAGTATGGTCGTGGAAGAGCACGCGAAACGGCGAGACTGTGGGCAATGTAGCTCACGCAATAATATATGGCTACGCGCAGATGTTGCTTTCGCAATCCTCCAGGTTTAATCAGAGCTAAACCACAGGCAATTTTTTCGAACCTACTTCCTTGGGTTCAGCACCCGAACGCTATAGCCACTGAGCCAACATGGCGGGTTCTTTCTTTTCTGTGTACCCAGGCAGGTAACCAGGGTGCCTTGAAGTAGCCCGGCTTCGAAACCACAGATCAAGCTCCCCCCAACCCCCTCGTAACCTCCTGCCGTGCTTTCGTTGGGGATGCGCCGCCCAGTGCCCCTCCCCCTCTAATAAAATACCCTGGAATAAAAAAAAAACCGGTGGCAGAGGCATGCCATATAGTTCATAAACAGTGCTCATCTACAACATCTGCTCAGGAGGTCATGTTTGACGTAAAGATAAATGAGGGAGCAATTACTCATTGACATCCACCTATACAGCTTTCTCTTTAACTGCGAAGTTTCTGAGAAAGCTGTATAGCTTTCCTTTGTAGCCGTATGGCTGCGCTTGGGTGGATGTCAATGAGTAATTACTCCCTTATTACAAATCTACTCCACCTTGGGGGATTCCCCTAAATATTTGTTCAAAGATAAATGAGTTAAAAGCTTTATAAAAGGGAACATGGGAGCGCGTGTCGCTTGGTGAAGCTAGCGCAATCTAATACGTGAGTAGTTCGCGGCTATCGCTCAAGTTCTTGCATCACCTGCAGCGGCGACTGCAGAAAGCGCCGTGCCGCTGGTGTAATCCGAGGTGCGTGAAACTGCCATAGCACACAGCTGCTGGCCAGTCGTCGCATCTCGTCAAGATCCGAACTTTTCGTTGCCTGTGATGCACAACCGACTTGAGTACAAAATGCGCAAAATGCAGGGAATCATTTTTATCAAAGGAACCACATACGGCCAGCTGGCAGAATGGTCATGAAACATTTTGACCCACCATTATTCGCTCAAAGGACACCGGAGCACAGGCCCGGCTAGGAGGCGACGCGGGATCCGGGGGAAACGTGCACGGCACAGCGCGGAAAGAGGCTAGGTTGTGCTAACTTCTAGAACGTTTCCAATGACTCCACCAGGAGCGGCACGCGAACTCACGTTTCCTATCATACACTTTTTTTACTGCACCAAAGTGTAATGAAAGATAAAAGCCGATAAAATCGCCATCCTCTGAGAGCCGCCGCCGCGCTGCATCCTACAAAAAACTACATGGTAAAGTCACCCCAAATGCGCACAGCACTGTCGCAGTTGCCCGAGAAATTGCAACTCATGAAACGTTCGTAATTGGCCAATGGATTCCCTTACAGCCTGTATGGCACGTGTAAATCAAGAGACCTGATCATCTGGCTTCTTGCGCTGCGTAGTATGGCGACTCATCGAAAATTTCGCGTCACCTTGGTGACGCTCACTTCTTAAAGAGCAAGTGAAGATTTTTTAGAACTCGACAAGTTTAAAGCGGTCGAATGTAAAACGTGCTGGTAAAGCATGCGAAGTATTCTTGTGCTAGTGCTTGAATTGGCGGAGTAACCGTCGAATCAAGCCACGTCGGCGTTTAAGCTTCTTTGCCGTGCACAGCGACGGGCAGATGCAGCAACGACGACGTCAGCTACGTTTCCAGCGAATAAACGTTGTTTCAAAGAAGCAAACCAACGCCACCGAAAGTGAAGCCCACGAAGCATTGTTTGACTGCTTCGGACGACACACGGTGGCATGTGGGCGAAGGCAGTGGTCATCCGAAACTTTGGCAACAGTTACGTCATCCCAAGTTTCTCCGCAATTCTCCAGCGAAGTGAGGAGAAGCCTGAACATTGTCGTGGTTTTAATCGGCGATTGCGTTACAATTTTAAATGCTAGCACAAAACCAGTTGGCGCGCTTTACTTAGTTAAACTTCATACATTCGAATTATTGTATAACCTCGAATTCTTCGAATTCCTTTTAACTTGGAGCCACCCGCTCAGGCAGTCCCCTGACCTGCGCGTCGGCATCGCTGACTTCTTTCCTTCCCGTGGATGTAAGCGCAGTGCTTACCTCGTTGCGATAGAGCACTGCTTCTCCACTGCCGTTGGGATTGCACATTGGCATTTCAGCGCTTGCACCGACAAAGACGTGTGCCCAGTCCAATTTTTGCTCCCTACAGTGCCGCTCAGACTTTTGGTCGCACGATGTTGAATTGCTCCGCATTCAACGTGCAGCGTAGTTCGCATCGAAGGGGCTAGCGTCAGCTTCGGTTAGCTTGAACCATGCACCTCGCCGCGATCAGTATTAGCAGGCCTTTCTTTCTAGTCGACCGCATCGGATCCCCGACAACATACTGGCGGAAATTTCCGCGCTGCATTTTTCAAGCTCTTTGCTCGGTGAGCCGCCGTGGTGGCTCAGTGGTTACGGCGCTCGGCTGCTGACCCGAAAGACGCGGGTTCGATCCCGGCCACGGCGGTCGAATTTCGATGAAGGCAAGATTCTAGAGGCCCGTGTACTGTGCGATGTCAGTGCACGCTAAAGAACCCCAGGTGGTCGAAATTCCCGGAGCGTTTCATTTGCGGCGTCCTCATAGCCTGAGTCGCTTTGAGACAGTAAACCCAAACAAACCAGTTTCTTCGTTGAATACATAATTAATCGAGTCTGCTGTAGGTCGTATAGTATCCTTGCTTAACTGCCGTCTCTATTCTAAATTTGCGCTTTCTTTCCGTCCCCTTCTCTCCTTAGAGAAGACAGGCGCCGCGCCTCTTCTTGTGGCTGTTACCAGCCTATTCCTTGCTGTTTTTTCTTTCTGCTGTTTTGTATTGACAGCTTGCAAATGTGACAATAATAGCTTCTTCATATGCGTTTTATTAACGAGGGAGAAACAGAAATAGTATTAAAGAGCCCCCCTCCACCCGTTTCAATTTTAAGTCACCCTCCGTACAATCATTTTCACCTCTGGACCAGCTTTCTCATGGACTTCCCTTTGAGGGCGGACCTCCAAATAAAGCCCTTCTCTTCTTTCTTCTTTGATTCGAAAGCTTACCTGGTTGCTGACATGAATATTGACTGAAGAGAAGGGCGAAGAAGATTTTATGCTATCGCAGGCACCACCAGCTAGCTTTTTTTTTTTTCATCTATATTCAAAACCGCCCAAGCGCAAAAATCTTGCCTGGCACACGTTTGGCGTATCAAAGCCGCATCTTGCTCTCAGTTGTTATTTTTATTTTCTCCTCTTCATCTTCAGTTTCGTCGGCTGTTTGCTTACGTGTGCTAACTACCACGAGCGGGCTCGTGCTGAGGCGTCTCGAGGTGCCTGCCAGATCGAGGACGTCACGCACTGCTGCCTCCGTGCCAAGCGCCTGAACGAAATTTTCACTCGTAAGCATATTCCGCATTTGCGTGTTAAGGTTCCCTCAGCAGCTAAGCTATTATCTAGCCAGCACAGTGCAGCATGTGCACTGCATGTCAGTTCGGCAGCTGAGTGCTTCCAAAGAACGTTCGTGGTGGCGTGATTAAGCCTAACTTGCCTGCTCTTTGTCTGGTCCTCACGATCTCTGCGCAAATTATTGCGAGAGCGTGGTGGTGTTTTTACCACCGTGAGCTGCCACCGCAAGCTGTTCGCTTTGGTTAAAAGCCCTTGGCGCAGCCTGCATCAACGCACTAGACAGCCGATACATATGCCGCAGATGAGCAGCCTGCTGCGGGCCGTGTTGATTCCTGTCCTGCGATTGTTTTCGGGCGTCTGACTGTAGTTTAGTAAACGCAGCCATGTTCTAAATTGTGTATGTGCTATTGTGAAATGAGAAATAACAGGACCGCGTGCTGACAATGATTAGATTGGGTCTTCAACAGGCTTTAAACCCTGTTGTTGACACTTGTCGTTCACCATCGTATCAAATAACCAGTCCTATTGCTAACCAGTTCATATCGTCGATGTGTGCACGGAAGAAGACCAAAACGTTGTGTAGAATAACCTGGTGCACAGGTGCGTAGAAGTGCGCGGCAGAGAGTTCTTCTGTGTTTTTCTTTTTCTTGTCGGGTGTTTTCTATTGTGCGGTGTGTATTTTTTTACCCTTTTGCTTAGTTCCCGCGCAAGACGAAATAATTCATCGTGTGTTTAACACATCATGAATGAATTAGCTCGCTAGTTCATGATTTGATCATGATCATGGTGACATCACCTTTTCAAACTTAGCTGTCCATGCGGTAGCCGACTTTTTCTGCGTGCTTTGCTCCAGTAGTTGCCTGGTGTTTGCTGCGTCTGTAAGCTTTAAGCAAAATGCCTGTCAGCTATAGCGCCTGTCTGCAAAATCATCAGTCAGCCTCGACTTTGTGGTGGCGATTTTGCTGCGTGTTCTTAATTCCAGCGCTTTTCTTCCAAGCAAGAAGTGGTCGCTCTGTAAGCAATTTCACAACTGCCTGCCCTTTTTTCCCGCTCATCCTAGCCTCGTGAAGTGCCTCTGAATGTCTGCTGTACAATTCTGGCGCCCATCACTCAAACTTTCCTTTTGCTTCATTCTGCATGCTTTATCATTCTACTCAATCGGTGATAACCGTGACAGCTTGTACATTCATGGGAATTTTCAGCTTTGGTTAGAGTTCGCGTGAACTGACGATGCCTCCTTCATGACGTACAGCTGCCACTTGTTGCACTGGGTTTCGTACTATCGATAGCTGGATGCCGTAGCCAGGTTTCCAGTGCAACCAGTGCGCAGAGCAACACCCCACCAGTTGCCACTTATTTGCTTATTGTCTTATTTCATACGAAGTAGAGCGCTTCACTCTTCGAGGCTAAGGACATGAACTGTCGGAAAAAAAACTTGATGGTGTCAGGGATGTATGCTGCAGCTTCTTTGCCAGAAGTAGCCAAACATCGGGGTTTGTTTCTTAACCTTTTGAGGCCTATCAGTCCTTAGGGGTGCCGTAAGGGCTCCACTATAAAGCTCAGAAGCAAACCCCATCGCCTGGCTACTTTTGGCAAATACGGTACGCGCACACGCGAGATGGGTTAGTCGGTTTATGGGTTTATGGGTGTTTAACGCTTGAAAGCGACTCAGGCTATGGGGGACGCCATAGTGAAGGGCTCAAAAAATATCGAACATCTGAGGGGTTCTTTAACGTGCACTGACATCACATAGTGCACGGGCCTCTAGAACATCGCCTCCATCGAAATTCGACCGTCGCGGCCGGGATCGAACCCGCGTCTTTAGCGCCATAACCACTGAGCCACCGTGGCTGCCATAGATGGGTAAACCATAGGAGGCTTTGGGATCCAGTGCATTAACATCCGAGCCCGAATAGAACAAAAGTAATTGAAAACCTGACCTTTTCAGGGTACAAAAGTAGTCAAAGAAGTCGGTGTGCGCTAAGTAGAGGTAGGAAGAGGTGGCGAAATCAGTAAAATAAAACCAGAGAATATGTGCTTCAGTCACTAAGACTGAGAGCGGATTGAAGGTGAACTGTCGCAACCTTGGGAAATTTTAAGGTTTGTGGCCAGGCCTCGTGTTGGCTAGCATGGTGACAACCACCGCTGCTCCTGTGCGAAAGGGCGGCCTTTAAATATTTTTTCTGTCTATAGGCGAGCCGTGGTATAGCGCTGCTCCTTCACAAGGCCGGACGCATCAGCGATGAGCGCCTCCTCTGGCGGTGCCGGTGGAGCCTACAACCCAGGCTATGCCCCAGGATATCCCCCTGGCTACCCTCCAACTAGCTCGTCTAGTTACCCATCGGACGCCTCGAGACCGATGGGCTTTGTGGATCCTGACGAGCCGCCGCGGCGCATGCCAACGCCACAGCCCAGTTTTCCGGAGTCCACACCCGCCGCAGGTGCGTAGAGGCTGCTGCGTGTACTTACGGAACAGCATCGTTTCACTTGTGAACTTGCATTCGTCTCCCTTACATGCGAACATAAGCTTGTTCACTGGTACTGCGCTTGTTAAGTGCAATGCCCCCCCCCCCCCCCTTTCCTAAGAAAGGCGCGTGATCGGTGGTGTAGCTGGTTCGCGAAGTCATTAATGCAGTGATAACGCTACGCTTGACTATCACTGCCACTACACTGAACTGCCATTGATCAAGCACAAATAACTGCAGTAGCCTATGAATAAGTGAGCGGATTCGTGGCTGAGGGGCAGTATACTTTGAATCACGGTTCGGCTTAGTGCTTCCGTTGCAGTTCGAGGTTGCCCGAAATTGCGTTCATCGGAGAGAGCCGCAGTGTTGTACTTTTGTATGCTATCGGTGTCTACGTTTTAGTCCGACAGCACTATTGGCCTCATAGCCTGGAAAATGCGGTTGTGTGGTGAAGCCTCTGAAGTTAGTCACGTGATGCGAGAAATGGCGGGAAATGAACCGAGGCTTTGAATGAGGGTGACCTTGGCCAACCTGGAGAAGTAACAAATATTGCCGCGACTGGGTTTCGAACCCGCGTCTGCGCGAACAGATCAGCCTCGCTGCCACTGCACGAGAGCACTATGCTCTTGTCGCAGCCAATCACGCCTGGTGTTAAACCAACAAAATCTCGCGCTGGGCATTGCGCGTCGTGTCTCCATGAGCATCCGCCTACGCGCAAGTCATGTAAGGAAAGGAAGCGCGCTTTCGGAATGGCGCTTTCAGGTACGGGGCGTTGGCTGTCACCTGAAAAAACCTGCTTTCGCACAATACTTCCTGATTAGCGATGCTAAACCCCCAGAAATTTTTTTTTTTGCCCCGGACCTTCCAACGATAGTGCATTCCTACAGTGATGGGAATAGGGCATGTGGACGCGACGACGACTACGACGACGCGAAACAGGGTAAACTAGGTTAGTACACCTAGCGCTGGAAAAAGAAAGGCCCGGATGCAAAGGTTTCCCTTAAAGCCAGTCGACTCGTTACGAGCGAGGTCTTAGTTAAGATAGCTAGGTATTGGTAACGATTACGCAAACTATTCGTACGTGCTATTTGCTTAGGTAAAGCTGTTCACAGCGCTTATGTTCTCAAGATGCGTTATTAAAGCAAGATGAGTGCCCCATGTACAAAAATAGCACCTTGGCTGGTTATCTATTTGGGAGTGAACAGCGCAAAACGAAAGGAGGTAGACAGGAGAGATTCGACAAGGAGACAAACGCAGGAGACAATTAAGCGCTAGACGGGAGACAAGACAGAAGACAGCGCTTGTCTTCTCACTATGTCCCTTCGTTTTGCACTGTTCACTTCCAAATATACAAAAAGTGTGTTCGGACAGTTGATAAAGATTAAAAAGTAAAGTGTCCCAGCCCGTGCCATGTCCCCATTTACAGATAAAACGTGTCAGTCGTGGGCGTGTTTATTATTATCCTTTCCTGTCGCTAAGCCTTGATGCACGCAGCAAGAAGCTGGAAGAATTTCATTAAATTATATATTAAATTTTGGAGTTTAACATCCTGAAGCGACACATGTGCTTTGAGGGACGCCGTAGAGGAGGGCTGTGGGTAAATTTAGAACACTTGGCGTTCTTTAGCGTACTCTGACAGCGCATAGCACAGGGGTGTCTTTTGTATTTCGCATCCATCTAAATAAGGCCGCTGCGGCCGGGATAGACCCGGCAAATTTGGGATCTGTAGCGGAATGCCCAAGCCACTGAGTCAGCAATAGAGCGAAAGAATTTTAATATTTTTCTCTGTCTGGCCTAGCCAAACCGAGACCTGCGCTTGACTGTTCACCCTGGTTCGTTTTACCTCCGACTGTTATTCTGCAAAAAAAAAAATAAAATAAATAAATACGAGGACGTGAGTGGGACAGGCCACGGCGCTTTGTCTTTTAACGCTTAAAAGTTTTTCTTTGGTATGAGTAACCAACTAACCAAAGAAACAGCCTTGCTATTTGGATTTCGATTATGTCCAGATGCGCTAGTAAAGCCAGCGTCCACCGGAACTGAGGCTTATTCACATTTATTAAGATTTCATGCACTTATTTCCAGCCGACAGTAAGGAAAAAAGTAAAACAAAGAAAGATCACATAAAGAAGGCCATTCGCCCGGGATGTTAGGACAGTGGAATGATTCATCCGTAGCCCGCAGTAACCCAACGTAGAGGTTCGGCTTGCTGTTTCCAGCAGCTTTGTATCCGAAAGTGGGAGCTCTGTCTTGCTTGTGCATCAAATATTTGCATTCTCGAGCAATATATAAACGCTGCTTTGAGAACACGTCGGGCTGCTATAGTAAGGAATGCAGTAAACGCTGTTAGGAAACAAAAGTAGCAAGTGAAAGGAGGTAAATTATTATCGCGATAGCGGCAGGTCGGGCGTTCGTAGGGAAAGCCATGCGCGTTGACACACTAATTCAGTATTGGTCGAGAGGGTTGCGACGTCATACCCTTAATTCGCTTTGGATTGATAAGGAGTAAAACTCAATTTAAATTGTGTCCAAGAGGTCATAGCATGGCTGAAATGTCATTAGACGTACAGGGGTGCAAAGCAAATCAGTTACGCTGAAAAGAAATTTGGGGTAATTAGTTCAGAATCGAACTCATGACCCTTGGGTTTAGAGTCATACACTCTACCCCTGGCCACTGAGGCACGTTCGTTCGACACGATTAAAGGGAGACCATATGTGTTTTGTGGTTTATCACGTGGTCTGGTATGCCAACTGATGTATGCTAGTGAGTGTGTGTAATTAGAGACGGACTGATTAACAAAAAAAGTAGCAAATAACCATTAACGCTGCCGCATCATACCCTTAAGGCAGAGCTTAAGTGTCCCCTTAATTTTTATTTCCTCTAATTCTCTCTTTTTGTATTCAGCAGACAAGGCAAAGGAAAAGAGGGGCTTGTTATGATATACATGACGGAAGCCAACGGTCACCGAAAATAAGGAGCATACGGGATGTTTTTTTGAATTATTAATTCTGTTGTTCATCAAAGGGAGGTCAATTAGGTAATAATTTTTTAAAATAATTGATTAAAAAGCAGAAGAAAAAACAACTACTCGACGCCAGTGGGATCCGAAACTACGACCCCGGAATTTCGCGTCCGATCCTCTACCGACTGAGTTACGGCGACGGCTGTCCATTCTTCTGCTTTCGGGGGTATTTATGTGTAGTGAAACCGAACCTTGAGAGTGTATACACCTGCGCCATCCTTGTCCTTAGCGGCGGACGTGGTACGTTCTCTTCTACCGCGAGTGCCACGTAGGAACGTGATCGAACGGTGAGGGCGCACATGTGCGCTCTGGGCATTCGCTAGACCACGCAGTTTGTGTCGCATTATTTTTACGCATTGCATGCATACAGAAACCTTCCCGTCTGCTGCCACGTAAATGGTTCCTGGGTCTTTGTCAAGCCACATACGTGGCTTTTATCCCAGGAATCCATCCAGTGAATACTGGAAAATAAATCTTATTCTTAACCTTAAAATAGGTTAACCTCGTTTCCCTCCAGGGTACCCATCACCAGCACCGGAACCAGTTTCACCTGCGACTTTCTACCCTCCTGCTCAGCCCAGCCGACCTCCGCCGGGGCGTACTCCATCAGAATCCTCTGTGTCTCCCGTACCTGGGGCTTACTACCCTCCCTCCCAGTCTAGCGGCCCCCCGCCGGGGCGTACTCCATCGGTCACTTCTTTGTCTCCCGTACCTGGGGACAACTACCCTCCCTCTCAGTCTAGCGGCCCCCCGCCGGGGCGTACTCCATCGGTCACTTCTTTGTCTCCCGTACCTGGGGCCAACTACCCTCCCTCTCAGTCTAGCGGCCCCCCGCCGTGGCGTACTCCATCGACAACTTCTTTGTCTCTCGTACCTGGGGGCTCCTTGCAAGCAGGACCTGTTCCAACTATACCGGCGCTGATGTCATCAGCGGGGTACCCCAGGGGCACTTACCCACGTTACAACCCTCCTCCCATCAGCGCGCAGTCTATTTACGGGTCATTAAATGGATACAGTACTAACGGCTACTCTAGGTATGCAGGCCCCGTGAGCGGCATGCCCTACCCACCGACTACGCCCAGCAGACCTTTTATAACGGACGGACCGTCATACGGGCCAAGCTGTTACGCTCCAGGAAAGGTGAGCCGGCTGTGTGGTGGTAAATCTGCAACAGCGGAAAGAATCTCAATTCCCCATGATTTCTGGATTTGAAATAATCGTCCTGTCTGATAACAAATTGGCGATTCCATTGGAATTAATGTAGAACAGGCACTGGTTAATCTCCACATTGATCGAATCACAGTACGATGCGAATAGCGATGCGGGAGGAGTGTTCACCCGGATGAATGCAGTTAATGCTGCTTAATACGGACAACGACAATAGCTCTGAAGTCGCACGTGATGGACGACAAAAACGGACTCGTTTTTGGCCGTTCTTTTCGTTCGTCTCGCCCTCAGCGCTGTTTCTGTCCAAGTTTTGCGCAAAATGTTTTTACTTTTTAAATTGAAATCTTGAAGCAGTCAGTTCTCGAAATGCAGGCGCACGTGTAAGAAGAAAATTTCGGTTGTAACTATTTGTTTTCATTGGCGCTTTCTCAGCATGCTGCACAAAATTTATATAGGTTAAGACACACTGCCGCGTGAGTGAAATGTGCAGCCCTTTGATTAGCGTGAATGAATGTCCGCAGGGAATTATGTTGTGCATGGTGCATTTGGCTTCAGGGCTGTGCACTGTCTGACGTCCCAGCAGGACTAGTTTTTGTCGGTGCGCGAAACGAAGTAGAGCACAGCGATGGAGTGTGAGCAAAGTGCAGGGCCACTTTTTAATGCGCCTATTTTTTTTTTTAGTGGTTTCAAGTGTTGTGTCCACTTGCTATTTGTTCTGCTTGTGTCTTGCGGTTCTGCTTGCGGTTTGTCAATAACGTTCGGGATCATGGGAAGTGGGGCGGTAGCCAGAGCTTGTTCTATGCGAAAGAAGCCAACTTCCTTTGAAGACAGGCTGGGACAGCACAGACAGGCACTGCTGTTACCGCTTTTCCGTGTTGTGATTGTTTGAGAGGAAAAGTAGTTGAGTAGTCACTTTGGACAGAAGAGAATATGTTCCCCGGGATGGAGCCGAACTCAATGCTTCCGCATAATGCGCGTGGTGTTCTACCAACTGAGGTTAGGTGATGAATGCCTCCCTTTCTGCTTTCTATGGTACTTTACGTTCACTTAACCGTAGCCTAATCCCACTATGGTTCACCAGCGTCACACGAGTACCCCATTAGAAATGCAAGCAGTTGTAGTGGTCAAGTATGCATAATATAGTAAGACACGCGTCATTTGTTTTGTGGTGAGTGACGAGAACCTACCCACAAGAGAAGAGGGCGATTCGCTGAAAGGGGCATTCTGTACAATGCACTGTGCTTGTTTTCATCGGTGCGGCTCCATCTACCGTAACTGAGGTGAAAGAGGGTGCTTCATTCAGCCTCCTCTTCCTTCTATGTAAAATCCGCAAAATATGCTGCTTCCTCAGCATCGTTTTCCGGAGTGCGCAAGAATGCCTTTGATTTCTACCGGCTACTTTAAATGCTCAGCATTTACGAGACAGCTCTTGGGCTTTCACAATGGATTCCCGTTAGGGTCTCCACAGAGGTGCCCATATAGGTCATATAACTTACCGCTGCTCTTGTGTACACGCTTCCTCCCGTGGTAAGTGCGGTTCTGCCAGCGTATCTCACGGTTAATGCGTTTTCTGAGGCACGAGTATATATAAGCAACTGCTGCGAATGTCTGCAGGTAATGTGGTTGGTCTGAGAATGAATCAGTAAGCTACTCAAGGGCACAGCGACACTAAAGCGATCATTGGAGTGCAGGACTGGAACTATGTGATGGCGGCTATTTGAGTTTGCCGTATTTCAAAGGAGAACGAGGCTACTTGAATTTTCTATGCGTCCGCAGTGTGGGCTTAGCGTTCCGCAAGACAGGACAGGCATCGAATACATCTCTTTAATGGACGTTCAACAGTTCCCCTTTATGGGCTGCTCCCAAAGACCTTAAATATGACGAGCATTAATTACATCTTTGAAAGGTACTTAAGAGATGGCCAGTTTTTTTTTCCTTCAGTGCAAGAGCTAAAAGGTTATTATGTTGCTGTATGTGCAGGGAACCCTCAAGACATGCGTGACCTTCAATGTCCACCAGGATGTTGAGGCGCTGAAAAAAGCCATGAGAGGATGGAGTAAGTGCAGAGACCAGCGCTTAACAGAAGAAGCGCCGTTGGTTGTAACACGCCACATGTGCTTCGCTTTTTTTTTATAATTGCATTGTTGCTACGTTATCGGTGCATTATCATGCTTATCGTAGATAGATTTTTGTACACCGCATGGCAAAGCTTTCGTGGTACTGTGTGAGTTTTCAGTGCGGACTTTAAGCGTAGAGTTACCGTACACCGCTATCGTTACCGTCACTATCCTACGCTAGCTAGTGCATAAGCACGCATGAGCCGTTTCTGCAGGCTTGGTGACGACAGCAGTAGTGCCGCGGAGGAAAGCCAGAACATTCCCAGCATGCTCGCGGTGAAAATGTGTACCCAGCGCATATCAGTCACGGGTATCAGCTGCGGCATATGGAAGTGTTTTGCTGAACCTTCTGTTTGTAAGCGGGAACGTGCTGTCACAAGTAAGCCAACTTTTTCTGCCTTAAAATACGACTATCACGCTTAGCCTGTTAATCTTATCGTCTTACTGTTATTCGAGTAAAGTTAAAAAAATGCGTGGCAACTCAACCATTACAATATTGTTGGCAGTCATCTTACTAAAGTAAGAGCATTGCATTTGTCAATTTATCCAATTATTGAACTTTCGGACAAATAAAAATGAAAAGATACAACTTCATCAGTAATGTGGAGCATTCGAACAAGCAAGTAGTCTGTAGCTTCTGGAGATGTAGTACGACTGCAAGAAAAGTAAAAAAATTCCCCTAGGTCGCCGCACTATTATTTATGTGCGCATGGCTCCTTATGAAGCGCTTGATACTTGCGGGTCGCTGCGACGGCATCGTCATGCGATTGTCACTGGGATAGCTGTCAGCACACATCAGTATGCTCCGTGTTGTCCGCTTCCATCTGTTCTAGCGTGTTGCTAAAGCGCTGCCTCATTAGACAGGGCAAGTTCAGGAAATGTGGAGTTTAACGTCTCGAAGCGACACATGGCCTATGTGGAACTTCGAAGTGGAGGGTTCCGGATTGTTTTGGACTATTTTGGGTTCTTCAACGCTTGCTGACATCGCACAGCACACGGGCGTTTTTGTATTTCGCTTCCATCGAAATATGGTTGCCAAGGGTATCGAACCCGCGACCTTGGAATCAGTGGTCGAACGCCAGAGCCACAGAGCCACGGCTGCGGGTGGACAATTTAAGCTGTCAGGGACAACAGAAGACTCAAAAACAACTTATCTGTTTACGTAATTTTTTTACCACTTTGACGGACAGATGCAAACCTCGACAAGAACACTACAAAAGGGAAAATTCGCATAATAGGAGAAGTGCTTAAAAACGCTTCTAGCTGTGCAAGGTGACAATGTATAATTACATCATGCGTTGATTACGCTCCAGTTGTCACTTGAGTTTTCTTGCAGTGCTTGCGACAGTCTACGTGGCACACACTGAATGATATGCATATTTACGTTGACTGGACGACAGCGTACAATGCGTTCAAGAGACCAGGATATAACTCAAGAACGAAGCGGAAGGTTCCCCTGAAAGGGGGCTCTCCAGCCAATGGCGTCCCCTGGTTAATCTATTGTGCTGTGGCTAATCCCCTTTAATCTGCTCCCCCCCCCCTTTTTTTTCTCCCACTCGTGATGTCCCGCTAGCAGGTCCAAGGGGATTAACCACGACGTCAGTGGAGGAGGCCATCTTTTGCGGGGAATTTTCCGCTTCGTTCTTGAGTTTTATCCGAGTATATATAGTGTTGTTTAAAACAACACAAAGCCCGTAGGTTTCGATGCTACCACCGTGACAGTGACACCGAACCATTGCTGGCGCGGCTATGTCGAAATCAATGCCGCGTTTTCTTCAATATCCTGCGCTTGTTTTTCTTCGGCTTTCATTTTTATGATCTGAATACGTGTATTACATTTACCAATACAGCGTGTTCGAGGCAGCAACAGAATACTGTCGCGCAGGAAAATAGACAGAGGAGGATTTTGTGGTCCCTGGCTGTGAACGTGAACTGCCCCTCCAATTTCCGTTTTGTTTGGTGGTAACTAGAGGAAAAAGAGGCTGGAAAGAGGAAAAAAGAAAGGTAACGCATATATATGTTTCAGTGAATGATTGGCCTTCCTAATAATGCCACCAACAGAGATCAAGAGTCGTATTTTGTAACAAATGTGTTCCTCCTTCAGTTTTCGCCTTTTTTCTATTATCTAGTTCCGTCTTCGATGCCACTCTTCCGTTACGCATGAGGCAACTTCTAGACAGGTAAAAGGATGAACAGAGGAAAGATTTGCTTCAAAGTACGTTCGCGCAATTATTGTGAGAACCCACTTATGATCTGGATAAAGAAAGGTTTCAATAAAATAAACTTCAATCCACGTATTATCTGTTAGGAGAATTTTCTCTTTAATCGGAGCTAAAAACAGTTTTTCCCTGAGAGCGAATGCTTAATGCGAAGTCATTTGTAGTAGAGTGGCGTGAGTCTCGCAGAAATGTTTCCGGCTTTTTTCCTCAATTTGGAATTATAAGTTCAGCGATATATTATACAGTCCTAGGAGGGAAAACCGGCAGGTGAATCATTCTACTGTCCCTGTCGTCGCATGGTTTCATACGCAGTCTGGTGTGCTATCCTGCGTCGAATTGAAAATGTTCGCTGCACACCTTCAATTTCTTCTGGCACTTTTCCAATAGGTTTCCCAGCTATCTTTAGGCAAAAATTCTAAATATACCAGGGCGAGATAGGTATAGGCAACTTAAAACATGTTGCTGACCAATGCACGTAGTTACTTTCGCGGCATCATCAAACGCGGCTAATTTCACCGATTCCGCGTTTGAGAGCGCTGCGGTCGCGGCGCGCAAGCCCATGGTCACATGACATTTTTTTCATCTTTTCGCGCATTTTGACAGCTTATCTACAGCACACATAAACAAACAATGATGAATTAGACGTTTTTTGGCACGCTGTACATTTTTCCAGCGCAATTTTCGCCAGAAGCGCAATAGAAGGAAGTTTAATTTCGCCAAAATTTGTAGGTATTGAATTAAACAGAGCACGAACATACTCTGAGTAACGAAATACAATGGTCAACAACGTGGTTGAAGATGAATCCATTTATCTTTACTCTGTATATTTTTAATCTTTGGATAAAGATAGCTGGGACACCTGGTGTAATAAGCAAGTCACAGCTTTTCGCATGCGCTGGTGATTCGTGAGCGTTAGATTTTTTTGTTACTGAATATACGCGTAAAATATGCTTAAACTTTACATAGAACTCTATTCTTATTCTTGCGGCACTAGCACTCGCCACCAAGTCGATGATTATCGGCCCTTCTTTCCCCTGTGGTGCTTTTTCCGTATTTCGGAGGTCTTCCAAGAAGTTTTGCGTTTTCTGTTAAAAAATAAACGTTGATCATATGTGTAAATGTGGGTTCCATGTCTTCTATTTCAAGAGCGAGCACTATTTAGGGGTTCTCACCGCATAAGTTTTACAAGTGAGGGGCCCCATGATGGCACACTCACCAGAACCGTCGTTAAACAGGAAACTATTTATAATAAGGGAGTAACTACTCATTGACACCCACCCGAGCGCAGTGATACGGCTACAAAGGAAAGCTATACAGCTTTCTCAGAAACTTCGTAGTTAAAGAAAAATTCGTCCTGGTTCGGGGACGACTATATTTATTTATAAAATTAGTCTTTGATAAACTTAAATTATATTTATTTATAAACTATATTTAGTTTAGGCCAGTTGGTTGCAACCGAAATATCGTGCACTTGTATTTAAGTGCACCTTCAAGAACAACTGTACTTCGAAATTAACTCGCGGTTCCTTCCTGCTAGGCGTGCCTCACGACCCTCAGTACGTCTTCGGCACTTCAGAGCCAATCAATGAAGCCGCATATTCAAAGTTCCTATAGCATTCGTCCCTCATTGGTCTTTCATGAATTATGCTCTAAATGTGTATTGAAATAGAACGTCATAAAATTGTGGTAGCCCTCGTTACGAACACTGAGATCACTAAACCCTCGTGACTAGGCTATTTGATCTTACAGGCTAAACCTCACGAAGTTGAAATGTTCTGGCGCTTCTATACTTTCACTAACTAGAACCGGACGTGGTTAGGTGATGGCGCACTTTTTTTTTCTTGCCTTTGTTACGTCACCTTTTTTTTTTACTCGGACAAGCAAGCTAAAATGAAGGTAACTACTTCATGAAAAGTGAACAAACTGGAGTTTTAGACTTTCCAAATGGGAGCGTTAACTATTCTGGTCCCGTTTCTTTGAATGATTTCTATGCTAACTGCCGGCGAAGCGCCTACCCCCACGTCTCCCATTTGTGCGTTAGGAACTATCCATCCGGCAAGTAGAACGTGTTTGTTTGTTTACTATTGCCGCGTTCAAGTTTCAATGACGCACGCGCAAATCCTAATGTCGCACAGCTTTATTAACTGGGATGTTTTGGCAGGACGTCCGGGCTGAATGATTAGCAACGTGACGCACGTGATAAATTTACAGCTACTGACAGTGTTGGCTGTTTAGCTACGTAAACGAGTGGCAGATCAATTGATTCACTGGATTATTTTTTTTTTATTCCAGCTACAGACCACGCAACGATCATTGACATCTTATGTGCAAGGTCGGAACCGCAGCGGCAGGAGATCGTTGCAGCATACAAGCAGTCGTTTGGACGTGTAAGTTTTCCATTCAAGTTTCTGCTCGCTTGATACAGTGGATCTGGAAAGGGGGAATGGAGAGAGAGAATAAAAGAAACCGGGGATGGCCCTTGTGTGACCATCGCAGGACTTGGTGGATGACGCGAAGTCCGCCCTGCGCGGTAACCTCGAGGACATCATAGTGGGGCTGCTGTACCCGTTGCACGAGTACCTTGCTCGCGAGCTGCGCAAGGCCATCGCCGGCCTGGGCACCGACGAGGAGTGCCTCATCGAGATCCTTTGCACTCACAGCAACAACGACATCAGGCTCATCAAGGAACACTACCAGAGAAGTGAGCTGCCCTGCACTAAACGCAGCGTGGACTTTGCGGGTGCTTTGCGGGTGCCTTGGTTTCTCCTTTCGCTCTCAAGTTCGGAGTCACTCTCAGGGCACTTTGATCCTACCAGTCATGAAACTCCTCACGGAGCCCGTGAACGCCCAAACTCGAAGGTTAGCAGGCTGGCACGCGCCCCGTACCATTCACAGGAAAATACGCATAGAATGGAGAAAAAAAAATTACGAGTCGTCACCAAGACAGTTTGCTCAGGCCATATTTTTCGCCACCATTTATTAACCTCCTAAGGCTGGCCACTGGTCATGGCCGGGTTTTAAGTCCGAGTTTCGTAACTGGCAGGATTGAATCAGAACTTTGACCCGACGCACCGCGGCCATGGGACGGGGCCCAAATAACGCGCAGCTCGCGCTGTTTTTTTTTGTTCTTACGCTCGTTGTGCCGTATGTTCGTGGAAATATTTGGATGTGTTTGCCAGATTGCGTTCTCGACTGGCTGCGTTGCAAGCGCAGTTTCCGAGTGAGTTGCGCACGTTTGGAAAGCTGAAGACAAATGGTAGCACATTCACATCTTTTTTTTTATATGCTTATCACATGGTATTCCTCAGCGAAGTGCGAAAAAGATTGCCGGCTAGGCAAAAATGCAAGCATCACCTAATGCTTAGTGTGAACAACAAATTAAATTTGCCTTTACTACCACGCGATGCTGCTCAGCATCTCATGTTTAGGCTGCTGCTGAGTTTTTTTCTATTAACATATGAAAAAACACTCGCATACAGTATGACGTATGAAATTTATTTTTATATTTGCAGTATTCAAGAAAGACTTGGAGAAGGACATCATTGGCGACACATCTGGCGATTTTCGACACCTTCTTGTCTCCATGTGTAATGTAAGAGAACGCAGATTTATAAGCAACCAACTTGCGTGTTGGGCTGTTATGGTCCAATAATAATAACAAAAAAAAGAACGTTTCTACTTCCTCGGAGCGGCGAGGCGTCCACCACCATCGGCTTTTGAGAACCGCTGATCGTTTTCCCGCTTTCTCTCTCGCGTTTGTGTTGCAGGCCCAGCGTGACGAGGGCACCCCTCTGGATCCAGTGCGGGCGCGCAACGACGCCGCTGTGAGCTCCATAATTCTCCTCTGAAAAGAAGCACCAGTGGCGAGCTGGAGCACTTTCGGTTGGCAAGGCGCGGGTCCATGTCGCGAACCTCTGAATCGCTGAACTATAACTTGAGCTATGACAGGGGTGGAAAGCGCAATTAGAGATCCTGCTTAGGTCCTTTCTTTTCTTCGCTGACAGTGCTTAGCGGCAAAACGAGGCCTTCGGAAATCTGTGCGCAATCCCAAAGCCAGAGTTTCTCAGAGTAACACTCCTGAAAGCTTGTTTGTTGACATTAACACCGTTAAGAACCTGCCCTCTCCCAAATCGAAGTCTGCGAGGATTATTGTTTTGTAGTTGTTGTTGCGGTTGTTGAACTGCCATTAGTCTAACGCGTTTTAGGTGAAGCGCCTAAGATGGAGCGTTGTTTTATGTTTTGACACTTGGAAACACTTGGAAGATTTGAGAAAGCTGTATAACTTTCTTTTGTACCACGCTCAGGTCTTCCTAAAAGCTCTCATGTTTGAATTGCGTGTTGGAGCTACGCGGAAGTAAATAATTTGATGCTTTTATGCGACGCGAGTACTGCGATGCAATTTGTGTCCTCGATACGCCTGAAGTTTTTATAGATTTTCCCCTTTGCTTTCCCTGTACTTCTCTTCAGTCGTCTTGAGTACGTGTGCGGAATTTCAAGGCGATCTACGCATTTTTCAGAGTATGGTGCGCTTTCACACGTACCGGGCCTGTTAAATTGTTAAACAAATCCGAACGAGCACCATTTGAGACCCCCAAAGTACTAAAATTGATGTTCATGGCATCACAAAAGATTAGTCACAAAATACTCGTGCATGACGCACTCGACGGATCCCACAAAGCCTACTGTGCGTTCTGCTACAGAAAATCTTCACCTCCCAGAAAAAAATAAAGACATGAACGAACGCTAGGGAACGAGGAACGTGAAAAAGGTGGCCATGCAGCCGTCGGGACAAATTTTAGTGCGACAGAGCTGCAGTATGTGTTTGCCTAAAAGCCTGAGAATACTGATAGTTCTAGAATACGGACAAGAGTGTGAAAAGAGAAGTGTGCACTGCTGATTGTGACGGGAAGAGGAGCTTTTTAAGCGGGAGTTGGCGCAAAGGAGCACACGATAGAGGTCCTCAGGAAGTTCATAGAGCAAGCATAAAATATTACTTCCCATACATGCCATGCAAGCTGCGGTGCAGTCGTGCACCCGATGTCTGGAAACTATGATGAATATAAAAGACCTATGAACTGAATGAAAACCTTTGTGTTATGTTGCAGGGGCCAGTAAAGAAGTGCTATCGAAGAACCCTTCAATCTTTATTCGCTTTAAGGGGGATTATACAGGTAAAAAGGTGTGGGGATATTTACGGCGCACCCTGAACATGCGTATAAATATTATTTTGGTTTGTAACCCTCATCTCTAAGGTTTGGCTACCAAAATTCAATCCTTTGCCCGCGCACATCTTCTTGCTGCGCCCATGGAAATGAAAATTCAACAGATAAACATATAAAGTAATCAGATACGGGAAAGAACTCAGAGCTACAGAATATACTTAGGTAAGGTGAATGGCCAGGATATGTGGACAAAGCAGCACTGCGTGCGCCGTAAGATGCCGTCTAGCTCAAACGTGGAGAAAGAGTTGACCCTGTTTGTGCGCCCGAGACTCTGTAGCTTTGCCTTCTTCCCGCGACTGCCTGCAGCAGCTGCAAAAAGCGGGAGTGCTGCGCTGGGGCACGGACGTGTCGGCGTTCAACCGCATCATCGCCACTCAAAGCTATGAGCAGCTGCGGCTCGTTTTCCGCGAATACAACGCACTCGCTAACCACACTGTAATGGAGGCCATCAAGAGCGAGATGAGCGGGGACATCAAGAACGGATTCCTCGCCATCGGTGCGTACTGCTCTCCTGCACGTTCGCCAAATCGTACCTGTCAAATTGAGAAAAGGAATTTCGCTTTCACCCTGGGTGGCTTAAATCGTTCCATGGAAGGCGTAATGAAAGAACTGGAGTCCACGAACGCCTGCTTTCACTTCGGATGTGCACTGGCGTACTGGCTTAAAGCGCACTTATCCTCAACTCGTGCCAGTTGCTACGCTATGCTTCAGTGCAGAACAATCTTACAGCCGGCGTCTCTGAAAGAACCGTAGTAATGCACAGATAATGGAAAAAAAAAACGCCTCACAGGAGTTTTGTACTGGCCGCCCAGAACCTAAATGTCCGGCCGTCCTCAACTGGTGCGCTTACAGGCGGGTATGCGCCTCCTCCAAGCTTGAAATCACACATCATTCTGCGCTTCGGTGCCAACCACTGACATCAGAAGTTTAGTTTTCTGACCACACATGGCGTGATGATCCGTAGTATTCTATATTTTGGGCCATGAACGGGCCTGTATTCTCCTTATTGGGCTTTCACTACCGTAGGGGGGTTACAGAGCTCCGCGGGGCAAACGCTTTCGGAATCCCGCGCGTGTGTTTGCATCACGAGCGATGCCACCAGAGGGCCAGGCGATTCGCGACTGGCATCTAGCTGCCATTTCAATTGTCGGAAAATGGCCCGAGCTGGCAGGCTTTCTTGCTATCTTCATCTGCCTCCAAGTCCACGAACTTCGCGCTTATATTGCTAGAACCTTGGGATATACCGGGTGTCCCAGCTAAATGTAACCAAACTTTTAAAAAAGGCGAAGTGTCCTAGTCCAGTGAGACCAACTGAGAGTTGTTAATAGTCGCGTGACCTAGTCTTGAGTATTTTTTTCGCTCTTCAAAGGTCATTAATTAGTTAAGTGTAATTAGCTAACTTTTTAATTATTGACTTCAGGAAGAAAGTGTCAATGAAAAAGTTTTAGATCGACTCGAAAAACCGCTAGTAGTGCTGTTTCCGTCAAGTTACGATCTATGTAGCTTCATTTATTGGCCTTAAAAGAAAGTTATCACGTGACCAGTAGCGGCGCGCCATGCCTGTCACGTGTATCGTGCACGACGCAGCATGCAGTGAGCATTAGTGCATTCGCCCGCCGTTACAGACAGCACCTCCAGTAGCGAACGGAGCGCATTGCAACCGCGCCTTCTAGCTTGTGACACGATAAGGCTGGACACTCCATGCATGTTCAACGATAGCAAATAGAGGAGGCTATGGAGAAGCTATCTCGAACCTGGAGGCCAACGGCAGGTGCCGCTGATGCACTGTAAGGCATGCCACTCGAGCTCTCTAGACAGGTTTCTGGACGTCTATATTTTCCACTGCATTTTATCAGCCTTACGAACTTTCCAGTGAACCAGTGTTTAAATGGTAGCGACACTGAACTGGTAGGCATGAGTGGTCCTTTATTGATACTGCTTGCGGTCTCGGAAAATGAACTCCAAGAGGAATTCGTGCAAGCCAGGAATCGCTCTACGCGTGCGATTGCAGTTGACTTCTTGGAGTTGACTGCAAGAAGACTGACCCATGTCTTGCAGTTGACTGTCGCTATAGCAAGGAGCTGTATCTGTCTTTTGATAAATGCAAGGATGACTGAGAGAGCCGGCGACGGTGATTCAAAGACAACGTCTTGTTTATGGCACGGCAAAAAAATTCGTCTGAGCTGGCACACATGTTTTCTCTCTGTCAGTGAAGAGGACTAATCCACGGTCTTGAACATTCGCAGCGGTCCACGAGAGTCGAGAGTTGAGCTGCGAGGTTACATGATTCTCTTTGCGGTGTCGGAACGAATGAGCAGCTGAGCTTATTTGCAGTGTACTTGATTCAAATCTTGATAGGCGCTGACTTAAAAATGCCACTTGCGTTATGCTCCCGAATGTACACTAGCTGCACATACATTCAAGCAAAGCGCACGGCATCTTTGCTTGCAGGTGTTACATGGTGCGTGACTAAGTCAGTCTCTTTTTTTTATTTGCAGTGAAGTGTGTCTACAGCCCTCCCTTTTATTTTGCGGAAACGCTGTACTACGCCATGAAGGTGAGTTGGTACATCTTTCTATAGGAGCAGTTAAGGCTAAGTAGTTGAAATGCAAGTAGCATGATGAATATTCGTTTTCTGGCATCACCTGCGCTCAGGCGAAGCCTCACTGTAGTTTCGCTTCAGATTGGGCTAAAGCATGGACAAATAAGCTTAGCCTTCCTCTCCTTTGTGCCAAGCACCCAACAGCTGTCAGCTAAGAATCATAGATGTGTTGCCTCCACCGCTGCCTCCACTCATAGAGCTGCCACTTCCCACACATGAAACTAGACTCGTGACGTGCATCTAATTCTGACACTAGAATTGTTCATCTAACGTAGATGAAGCTAAGAGTTGTTTCTGTCGGTCGCGGAATGAGTCAGTTAATCTGGTCAAGAGCGAACGACTATGAGTTTCTGGTTTACAGGCGGTCTCAGAAGTGTTCGATTACGGTCCTGCCTTCCTGCGTTAAAAGCGGCTACGACACAGAATATAATGCACTTGTTTTTTTTTTGCAAAATAGTCATTCTCATAAAGGCACATCATGTTTCTGTTGAAATTCCAATTTGTACTTTTACCGGGTAGCAGAAGTGCCAGTGTGTCAAAAAGGCGATGCCGAAAGACACTAATGTGGATAATTTTCTCCCGGGACAAGCTCTCGGTAGTGTACAGGACCAACGCCGTTAAGTAGCATTATAGAGAGCATCTGACGTAGGATTGCCCTTATTGCTCTATCGCAGGGACTCGGCACCAACGACAGGGTGCTCAAGCGAGTCGTGGTGTCCCGCTGCGAGAAGGACCTGGAGCTGATTAAACAGGAGTACCTCGACAAGTACAAGGTGTCCCTCGCCAGCGCCATTCAGGTACGCGACGCAGTCCGTTGTGGGCTGGGCGATTTTGAGGACAGTAGTGATCAGTAAAAAAAATGGGGAGTAAGTAACCTGAATTATGTATTTTCAGCCGATTGATCTCCGCTTGGAAATTTCTAAAGAAGAAAGAAATATTTAGGTTGAGCTTAAGCTTAGTCTTTGCAGCGATCGAACGAAGGAATAGAGCATCCCCCTCACGTATCAGAGGTCCCGGGTTCGAATCCCTGAGCCTGCCTCATTTCTCCATTAGCAAAAAAAAGTGGCTGCTCAAATTGAGCGACAGCGCCTGGGGGGCTGTCTGATCCCGGCGAATAGAGCTGACGACCAGTGAGGTTATGCTGGTTAAGGTTTAACCGCACTGCAGTAAGGTACAAAATAAAAAATAAACAGCAGTTGGTAACAATGGGTCAAGGTCTGCGGCGTCCTGTATTACTCTGCTTACCAATCAGAACAGTAAGAGTCTCAGCTTTTCATTTTTTGTCTATATATATTATAGTCGAAAACAAGCCAGAGGCATCGAAATTATCGCCTTTACAATTTCGTCTTCGGGTAACAAGGCAAAGCTTTAACACCAAACCACACAGCGGTCGGTCATCCTGGTGCAGTACTTGGCCAGTACCTCCTGTGTGAATACACTACTTATACCTCGGCCCTCAGTCAGACCTATGCCATAGCGATAGCGTACTACGAATCACTGGTGTCGGACAGGCTGCCATTGAAAACTGAACTGGGAACTTCTAACGAAATGACATTACCGAGTGAGGCTAGCCTAACTTTGCTGTCCGAGAAGCTTTTGGGTATCGAATAAGATGCCATAGGGCTTAGCGCGGTTAGGAGAACAGATCAGGCATAGGCTTATACATCGTTAATGGGTATTCTGTTACCGCGATTTATCGAGAAAACGGGAGGTAGGTGTGGTGTTCTTGATCATTAAGTATATAGTTGCCACATCGACAAATTCTTGAGCTTAAATGAGATGAGGGTAGTTTATGATTAAATGTATGGTGTAGTGACATAGCCATGATGACGAAATATGGTTTTTTGGGGTTTAACATCCCGAAGCAACTCCGGCTATGAGGGACGCCGTAGTGAAGGGCTCCGGAAATTCGACCACCTGGGGTTCTTTAACGTGCACTGATATTGCACAGTACACGGGCCTCTAGAATTTCGCCTTCATTAAAATTCGGCCGCCGCGGCCGGGATCGAACCCGCGTCTTTCGGGTCAGCAGCCGAGCGCCGTAACCACTTAGCTACCGCGGCGGGTCACGATGACGAAATAGTCGAAAGATTCCATGAAGACGTCGAAACGGCAATAAATAAAGTGAAAACGGAGCACAATGAAGAAAGCGCTTGAAGAGCAGGTGGTGGTAAAAAACTGTGTACTGCAGGAATGGCAGATGGAAGCGGAGAGTGTAATTTGCAGAGATAAATTTAATCAAATCAATTCATTTTAGACGTACTACCAGCCTTCCCAGGCAGTTTTATGGAGGAATGGGGTGTACACGATAAAAATAAAATATGAAAATTATGAATACCTTCTTCCACAAACGCGAGGATAGAAAATGGACATGGAGGAGCCTGAATAAGCGGACGAAAAATGAAACAGACTTCATATGGTGCGCTAATCCCGGCATCATGCATGTTGTAGTGCTAAACAAAGTGAGGTGTAGCGACCTTGAGATGATCAGGTCTAGAATTAGCCTAGATTTGAGAAGAGAACGAGAAAAACTAGAGGGGGGAAGTGCATAAATGAGTTAGTGGTAAGAAGGAAAATACAGGACATCACACGAGAACAGATATTTCACTTTTACAGAAGAAGACGATTTTAGCGGGCGTAGAGATAATGATTAACAGTCCTACCAATATAATCATAGAGTGTGCATAGAAGTAGAGGGCAGGGCAACTAGGCAGGATACTGGAAAGCTCTACATGGTGACAAAAGATCTAACTTAGAAACCCCAGTCCATAAAAGTCTCGGTACCCGTAGACAAGATAGGGCTAGCAGAACTGTCTAAGTTGATCGGTGAGTGAGTGGTATCAGGAAGTATAAGAAGGAAAGGATTGGACTATCTCTAAAGTACAGAGGTAGCCTCATGACAACGAAAAGGAAATTAGGCATGAACGAAAGACAGATGTGCGCACTAAGGGACAATCGGAATGCATTCAGAAGTTTGGATGAGTAGAGTAGAAAATAATTTTTATACGAATCTGTGCAGTAGCCAAAGTAATCATCACAGTAATGGCAGAAGTAGTGATGCCGGGTAAACTCATGTCCTGGGATAACGAAAGAGAAAGTAGGGAAAGCCCCGCAAGCAATGCAAAGAGGAAAAGCGGAAGACCGGATTAAGTAATTTCAAAGCTATTGAAGAACGCTGGAGATGTTGCTCTACGGAAAACTCTCCACCCTTTATACTCAATACCTCAGGACCGTGAGCATACCGGAAGCACGGAAAAATGCTAACATAGTTAGCCAGAAGAAAGGCGATTTCAAAGAGTTAAAAAATTATGAAGTGATTAGCTTAGAAGGATGTGGCAAGGTAATCGCTAATAGAATTAAAACAACCTTAAACTTCACTCAACCAAAGGGCCAGGCTGGCTTTCGGAAAGCGTACTCAACAACAGGCTATAGAAATGCCCAGAATATAACCAGTGACATTCGTAAGTAACGAAGAAGCATTTCATTTATTCTAAACATCAGCAGTCATGCAGACAGTGCATAACCAGGGTGTAGAAGAGGCACATGTAAAGGTGCTGGAACATACTTACAGGGTCTGCACAGCGTCCATAATTCTCAAGAGTTAAAATATCGATCAGGAAGGGTGTCAGGCAAGGTGACACATTATCTCCGCTGCTATTCTCCGCGAGTTTACAAGTGGTGTTTACAAAGCTGGATTGCTAAAAGTTGGAGGTGGAAGTCAATGGCAAACACCTTCGATTTGCTGGTTTGTAATACCTTATTTGCTGACGACACTGCCGTACTAATAAGTAACTCAGGGGAGGAGTTGCACTGCATGATGAAGACTTAAGCAGCAAAAGTATAACGGTGGCAAAATTAATATGAATAAATCTAAAGTATTATTCAGCAGTCTGGGAAAGGACCAAAAGCTTAGGATAAATTAGGCAGTATTGATGTTTGTAAGAGAATACGTCTATCTAAGGCAGGTAGAGGCCGCAGATCCGCAACAAGCAAGTGAAATTGCCAAGAGACTATAACAATTGGATAACATTCCTTAGGCGGGCACCCTCAGGTCATAAACAGCAGCTCCCCAGTATCCCTCGAGAGGATTGAGTATAATAGTTGTATCTTGCCAGTACTCAAATACGGAACAGAAATTTTTAGGCTAATTAAAATGGCTTTAAATTAAATTGAGACAATGCAGCGAGCCATGGAAAGCAAAATGGCAAGCAAAATGGCAATGGAAAGCAAAAGGAGCCAATGAAAAGGTTTTGAAGGTAGCTATAAAATGCACGCATTATGGTGAGTCAAGGCCACTCAGCCCTCAGGCCGCATAGAAGTCTTCAAAAGTGATCCGATAAATTACAAATGTTAAAAAAATTCTTACGCCTCGCGACGTCATCCGGTGCCAGTCTCTCCGCACGAGTCCTGCCATGCGACGTCATGCGGCTCGTGTGACGTCAGTCATGAGAGGCGTTCACTGGCTTCTAAAAATTGGCGGTGGTTTAGCTCTGGTCAAACCTGGAGAATTGCGAAAGCAACGAGGAGAGAGAGAGAGAGGCGATGGAGAGCGCGCGGCGACGGCCCGGCATGCTAGCTATGCGCCGCTACTGCGCATGCGCAACTGTCGAGCGCGGCGACGGCGGCGTCACGCGAGCTGTGCGCCGTGTGACGTCACTGCTCCTCGCGCATGCGCAGTATGGCCTTTCGTCAGCTCCGCGAAATGGCTCGGCGACTCGCGTAGTGTTACTTTCGCAACAAAACCGCAACGACGTTTGCAGGCGAAGCAGGCAAAGGAGCTATGGGAAACAAACCTCAGTTTCTGGTACCCAAGCTGAAATCAAGAAGATGAAATGGACGCAGGTTGGGCATGTAGTGCGGAGGATGGGTAGCCGGTGGTCCTTTAAGGTAATCGAGTAGGTTTCAAAGTAAGGAACTTAGCAGAGGGTGGCAGAGGTAGGCAGGTGAGATTAGGGAGTTATTCTTGACTCCACATCGGATACGGCGGTCGGCTGAAGGCGTTTTACAATCCTCTGCTCCCTTAAGATTGCACAGACTATGCGCGGAGGTATTTCAGCCGCTTAAGAGAGCTCGCGGTTCGTATACGAACATGACACTGCCAGACACTGAGCACCTCACGCGATGGAGAAGCGAGGGCAAGAATGAGAGCTTCCTAAAAGGCTATACCAGAGGGCTATCGAAAAATTATTTAACGAAAAAGAAATGCGTTTATCGCGCATGCTTTAGGAGGATAACCATGATGGTACATTGTGGATGTATCGTGCAACTACCAGTCAAGAGGCGTTGACTCGCAGTGAATCTATGATGAACACCTCTTATTAGCAAGATGCGTTGTTGGCCGAATTGGAACATTTCGATTTCAACGAAACTTGCTGCGCTTTTTACCACAAATTAGAGAGGAATGGAATGGCGTTAAATTTACAAGTTTTACCCAGTACCATCCTCTCTATCCCGTGATCGTCTGAATAGCGCAAACTTTCTCGTTCGAATATCTGATTACTTATTACTAAATAAACATACTTATGCAGCTGTAAGCATAGCCTGCAAATAGCGCGCCTGGTTCTAGTACTGTTCATATGTAGCCTGACTGATACTACGCTTTACGGGCGCAATGTGTGGTCCGCTCTCAACGCCGCGATTTTGAGCACGGATATCTGTTACTTCGTACGTGTACTGTTGTCAGTCCATCCACTTGCCTTTCCTCTCCGGCGCAAAACGGCGTTTCTCTGTCGCAGTCGGACACGTCGGGCAACTACAGGAAGGCCTTGCTCGCCATCGTACAAGGGAACTGAGCTTCGGGCTACTCGACGGCCAGCTGCTGAGCTTACTGCCCGGACGAAGCCTGCCCACAGGAGCACCGCCGAGGCACTTGGAAGGGAGCTGCTCGAAGTTTGAGTGCATCAGCGAAGCGTCTTCCCGGTGGCCTACAGCAATAAACTTGGGCCTGGCCATTTTTTTTTTACTCCTGGCCGTTCAAGAAAACCATGCAAGATTTATTACTTTCCGCTTTTGCGTACTTCGAACGTTGTTCAGTACCATGTTCTTTTAAAGTTGCTGTGTGATGTAATTTGGCGTTGTCTTGAGGTGTAATCGCGCTGGGCATAAACAGCCATGTTTTGCCCACACAGCGAACTTACAGCAATTGTTGTGGAAGCGATAGCGTCTGTAACTCTACGCGACGACTACAGGTGTATCCTTTTGTGAACAACTGCAACGTGCTCTCTCACACTCATACATTCGCCCAAACGTGCCCACTTGCCTGAAGTCAACTGCGACGGTGACTGTCTACGGCCTACTAATTGTATATTTTTGAGGAGCGAGGCAAGTCCTAACGAACCAGCGCGGCAGCTTTTTTCGCTGTGCACGGTTGCATAACGCAGACAGTCACGAAGAAGTAGCAACACTTGTGAGGATTTCTGGATGCCATTTAAGTAGCTTTCCGTAACTACGCCGATATGCCCCCGTTGCGTCACATTACGCGCAAGTGCTCGAGAAAGAATGTTCTTTTTCTTGCTACTGAGTTGTCGTAAATTCAGACCTTGGTCTTCCTCTGCTGCCCCTCGGAAATAAACGCAAAACAGGGGAAGAAACCAGAGTTGTCAATGTGCGGTGGCCGGAGAGAAAGCAGGTTTCGCTTTCCGGATGGCTATTTTAAGAGGCAAGCTTTCGTCGAATGTGAAAGGCTGTGTTGCGTAAAACGAGAAAGCCGATTATAGTCGAAGAGCGGCACTCTGCTGCTTGCATGCATTTTCTCTAGTCGCGAGGTGCTGGCCGAACAGCTGCGCGCTCGAGTACCGCTGTGGAAACCGCACAGCGTCGCCCGCTCGGCGACCAATATAAAAACTGTGCTATAGTCGAAAGTGAAATGGCGGACGCTGCCTCTAACAGGTGAAGGGGCAAGGGTGGTAAAAACTTCATAGGAATTTCGCAGTGAACTCGTTCGAATGGCCAATCACCAAAGCAAGAAATGAGAGCTGAAAGGGGACATCACTTTCTACAGGGATCGCTTGATGTAACTTACGGTAAAGCATCACGACTTTCTCTCTTCAATGCATCTTCTGTTGTAAACATGTCGGAGGAACAGGACAATCCATGAGCATGAGGTTCAATGGGCGCCATGCTGACGCAGCAAGTGATCTCCGAAACTCTGTTTCAGAACACTTAATCAGCTTGGCTATAACTTTGGTGCACTGTAACTATTCATTCCCACTCAGGCTTCAAGTCAGCCAGAGATATAACATACAGGCAAGCATTCCCAATGCAGAAATTTAAAGCATTCAACCATCAGGGATAAACGTTTCTACGACAGACGGGGGCCAGTGATATTTGTCGCGAATTCGGCGGAGATGGCGAATAAACCCGAAACGGCTGCTGTTGGCTCGTCGTGCGAAGCCTGTAGAATTTCTTCACAGATGTTCGTAGGGGCGACAAGAAGGCAGGCGGTTTTGTTAGGTGCGAAGTTTTTCTTCCCGAGGACGCCATTCTGATGAAAAAAGGAGGCTAATCAACGTTTGAACGCTCTAGGGTGGGGGGGGGGGGGAGGGGAACAGACTTGCCTTCCAGATACTCTATGATGCGCTGCAGCTCAGGGTCTGAGCGCTGGTATTGTACAAAGTCGCTGGGCTTATGGGTCCCAGAAAGGCGTCCTCATCATCTTCCGGTGGCTTGCCGGCAGTGGCTCGTGATATGCAGTGTGTGTCGGTGTGCTTCCAAACTTATAGGCACCCTGCACCCGCCAGGCACCGCCACCGTCGAGGCTGCGTTCAGCTCCCCCGCGCGGCCAGTTCCTCGTCCCTGTCAGGAAGGCTTGCCCCGCGACTTCGAAGGGATGGCGTCCGCTAGCGGCTGCCGCTGTTCGTAGAGGCGGGATTTCGACCTATTCATTCATGAGGCTTAAAAATTCTTTCGAGGAGCGAACGTCAGTAAAGGAACGAAAATTTTTGAAGCAGGCCATGTACACAACGTGAAAGAGGCGGTATCTTGAGACGGGAGCGAAGTAGCAGCCCGGTGCACTGCGCAGACAAGCATCCCTGCGCCACCGAAAACCACGAAATTAACGCTAAGAAATATTTGTATCTGGTGCCTGTCACCGCTGAACTCTCACTCATTTTTTTTATGTAGCTATATTCCAGTAGACAGCTTGTTACCGCAAGCTGTAGTTGCAAGGCAGGCATCGCAGGCAAATGTAAATGCGCTGCTACCGTTGCCGTGTTTTTGGAGCGGTGTGAAACGCTCTGCAAAACGAGCCAACCGCAAGCCTGGAGCGTTCCTGCATTTAAAAAAACTTACCCTAAACTTTCAAAGACGACCAGGCGGCATAACATTGAAGGTAATTAGAAAAGCCCAGTTTTTGAGCGAGCGGCGCAAACTTGACTTCATAACATTCTCCTCTGACGCACCTTCGGTGTTCGATGTGAAATGCCCTGTTCAAACTACGCCTTGAAATGATGTACCCATGGCGTAATCTGCCGCTCATATTTTCTAATTTTTCCAGCAATTGCCAGGTCCTTGTCGTAGCAACACGTGTGTCAGTGTTTTGATGATATGAGATGTCCAATGAACGAGCTTTTGCAAGCAGAAAAGGATGCAAGCTGCGGCGAAGCGCCTGTGAGCACTGAAACTCCTGCGGAAAACATAAAACTTTTTGACTGGGATTGTGCAAAAAAGGAGCATCCCAGCTATTTCATGCAGGATTCTTGCAGAAAGCGTGTGCTCAAAAAGCGAGATTTCATTGCAAGCTTTGTTTAATTTCTACACATTCAGTACAAGTACCCTAAATTTTCGACATTAGCATTGTACTAAATTATCACCCAGTCGTTCAGATGTGGAGGCAAAGATTTATCAGGAACATGTTACCGTTGCCCCTGAAAACGTGCCTTTACTGTCGAAAAAGACGCTGGACGACAAGGCGCAGTGGAAGCGAGCAAGGATTCCGCACTTAACTGGAAGTAAGGTAAACGATTCTTTACTGCGCAAAATTCGGGCCTCTTCCTCAGGCGTGACTGCGGGAGAGTTATGCGTGGCTTTTTAATACCACATATTGTTTACAGCCATGCATGAATCAAGTAAGCTTCTGCACGGGTTTGACCACTGCTAGACCAGAAACCGCGCGTGCGTGTTGCCCGACGCGAAGGGCGGGCAGTCTCCCAATGTCGCGTCGGAAATCCACAACACCTTGTCCCAGGCGAATTTATATACGCATTATTGCATCCTGTAACACAGCAGTGTGTCCTGCTGTTGTTATGTGCCATTTTTTGCTTGGTAAGGACGCCCAAAACTGCTTCGGGACGGCGCGCGCAGCACAGCGGGAGCTGTCGGACTGCCCCCGCCTTCCTGACAGGGACGCGCGCGCCGCCGCCAGTGGCGCGCACGTCGCGCTGGAGTTAGATGCGCAGGGTGCCTGTAGATGACGGCGATGTAGAACTCCTGGACACGCATATGGTGAGACGGCCAGAACGGTCCTTGAAATTAGCGATCCAGAACAGTGCGTCGTCCTTCGACGTACGAAGTCACGATCTCATTTGGGCGTTGAATTCGTGACTACAACAGAAGCTCCGCTCTTTCTCCGGACGACGCCGCTGAACGACCCCAGTAGCTGTTTACTGAAGGTCTGCCACGTCGTCAGGGAAAGCTCGTGGCTTTAAAACTACGTTATCGCTGGGCCGTCCAATGCAAAGGAAACATCCCGGAGTATTGCTTCGCTGTGCCAAGCGTTCAGCGCAGCCACACGGTCGAACACGTCCAGCCTGTCTTTGACATCTTCTTGCGGTTGTCCATGGAAAGTCGGCGGCTCACGAGGCTGGCGAAGCACAATGGGCCGTTGTCTGTGCACTCGAGTCCACCTCTGGAGAGATGAAGGATTGAAGGTCCAGCTCCTCCACAAGATGTCACTTCGGGGTGGCAACGCCGTGGACAATGGACGAGCAGGCTGAAGTGGATTGGAAACGAATCCGTTAATGGGCTGACTTGCGTCGACAAACAGCTGAACAAGTCAGCGGTGAGGACAGCTACAAACGTGCCCGGCGGTCGTCAAATAATAGGATTTCCGCAGCTCTCGACTGCCCTCACTTTGAAGCAGGTGAATAACTTTCCAGATAAGTCCCGATAATGATTTTCCTCAACCTGGAACAACGCTGAACCAAATGCGTGTGACTAAAACATTTCAGATAAATAATGGTACTTTAATAATAATAATAATAATAATAATAATAATAATAATAATAATAATAATAATAATAATAATAATAATAATAATAATAATAATAATAATAATAATGATGATAATGATAATGACAATGATAATAGTAATAGTAATAGTAATAATGATAATAGTAAAAATAATAATAATAATAATAATAATAATAATAATAATAATAATAATAGTAATAATAGTAATAATAGTAATAATAATAATAGTAATACCTTACGTGACCTTGTTGGGATCGGATCTATGATAATTCCTATTTAAAATAGGTACTCGACTAATTCCTCTCATCAACAATGCTGAAAAACATAATAGCAACAATTCTGTTGATTCCTTTAAAATAATTTATTCAATATTTTTCACTGTATACCTCACGTAGAATGTGTAGGCGCTTTCACTAGTCAGGTTTGCTGTCGAATAACCACTGCCCTTTATCACATTACGCTGTGTTCTTGCAACTAGGTCAGACTAGCAGTCATTACCGCTCAAGGTTCTGTTTCTCTCGAAGTGGCGTTTGCACTCCTCAAGGCGCCGTAATCTCCGCACTCCTCTTCAATAAATTGCCATGACCACACCGGCATCCAAACTGCGGCAAATTCCGGACATCGGCTACACAGCATGCTGATGACATCACCATTTGGCTCTTTTGCGGCTCCCTGGCTGACAAGGAAACTGCTCTCCAAACCGAAATCAATTCCGCTTCAGAAGCGAAATACGCATTCTATAGCCATGTCCTCCTACTGTAATGCCCCATTTCTTCAGTGCTTTCTTTGAGCCTTTGGACCCGACGTTGTAAACGCATGTGCCAAGGAAAGTAGGTAGCTCGAGACGGCGTTGAAGCCTTAGTTGCCCACGTCGTGAAAGCAAGAAAGCTAAGTTATAGTAGACCCCACAATGCGTCCGCTATTGCGTGAAATCATCTTTTCTTACGCATTCACCATACGCAGCGCCCTACGCCGCCGCGGTATAAGGGGTTATTCTGCTCGGCTGCTGACCCGAAACACACAGGTTCGATGGAGGCGAAGTGCTAGAGGCCTGCGCATACTGCGCGCATTGTCAGTGCAGGTTAAATAATCCCGGGAAATCGAAATTATCCGAAGGCCTCCACTATGTCGTCCCTCATAACATAAGTCGCTTTGAGGCGTTTAAACCCCCTACAACCAAAAAACCATCCGCAGTGCCCCCCCCTCTCCCTCCAAAGAAACCGAAAGAAAATACGTACAGAAAAAACTGCATCTTCACTTTTTAGTTTCACCGCGCGAACAAGCGCTTTTGGCTTAGCTGCGCCCGTGACATGCACGGTTGTCGAGCTTCGTATCGTCCTATGAGCTGGCCAGAGCCTGTATAGCGTGTGAGGCCTAATGTATTAAAGGGCACACCCTTGTTCCGGCTGCCCTGAAACTGGCCTGCAAAAAAACTTCGAGTGTGGAGCTCAACAAAACGGAGTCATTGCATTTTCGGTAACAACGTGAAACCAGGAAGATCCGCACGGCGCTTCAAAGATCCGGTAAGCGTCTTTTCTGCTTTGCATGCGTGCTACCCGTAGCCTAACATACGCTCTCTGAGCCTGATTATTCGTCATAAAAAAAAAGCGAGTTCCTTGCACTCATAAGCATCGACTATACTTCAAGGACGAGGTGAGCTGACCAAGATTGTTTCCGCAGAAATTGTCCGACATCACTGCCTGAACTCGGTCACGCAGAAAGAGGAAAACGCGCCTACATTGTTGGTGTCGCAATGTAGCTTGCGGTGAAACAGGCTCATTTACTATAAAGCCGTGTGCAGTAAAGTTTTACTTATAAGTTTTACTAAAGAACGCGAAAAGTCCTGCGAAAGGCAACTTCAACATCATGAGTGTTCATGGCAGCGTACTGAGTGTAATTTTATGTCACAAAACGCAGAAAAAAAAAACTCGGACGGCAGGCTATCAAGGAAGCCACTTACCGATTGGATTGGAGTAAACTTTATTTGTGCCTGCAGCGGGCGCTCGCGCGCCCCGACGAGGGCCTACGTCGTCTACGAGGCTGCCGTTACTCGGCGCGGGTCTCCGCTCGCCGTTGCCGGCTCGCTGGGTCCCTGCCTTTCGAGCGCCCCGAGGACCTGCTGGACGGCCCATAGCTGTTGGTCATGGTCGTTGCTCTTCGCTGCTGCCTCCAGCCGCGGCGGGATTGTTCCTGATCTTGCTTCCTTTGGATTTCTGATGCAGTCCCACAAGATGTGCGTCTGATCTGCCGGCTCCCTCCGGCAGACTCTACACGTATCGGTCGGGTAGGTCTCGGGGTACATGCGATGCATCAGTCCCGGGCTCGGTAGCGATCCGGTCTGGAGCTGTCTCAGTAGTACCGCCTCCGCTCGACTCAGCCTCGGGTGCGGGGGTGGGAGAGTCCTGCGAGCCAGCCTTCGTGATTTCGCTGTAGTCGGTCATGCGGTCCTTGGCTCCGAACCACGTTGGACGGTGTGTTGCCGGGGCGCGGTTGGTTAGCGCTCGCGCCGCTGCGTGTGCCGTCTCATTGTGGTTCGCACTGCGTTCCGACGCGTCGCCCGCGTGCGCCGGAAACCACTTGATTCTTACTCTTCGGTCTTGCAGTTTAGTCGCTCGTAGTACGCGCTCGGCCTCCCTGCAGACTTGGCCTTTGGCGAAGTTTCGCACCGCCTGTCTCGAGTCACTCAGCACCGTGTAGCAGTCTGCGTCGGCGATGGCCAGGGCGATGGCCACCTCCTCCGCTACTTACCGACGATTCGCCGTCATTATTAGTTGTGTTGTGTTGGGTTTTATGGCACATAGGCAGCTAAGGCCATCATGCGCCAAGCACAAGGTATAGGAACCCAGAACCTATTTATTTGATGTGGTCATGACCGAATGCCAAAATAGTCTGCGTCCTTCATAGCTTGAGTCGCTTTGGGACGTTCAACCCCCATAAACCAAAATAGTGTGTGGGCATCGTACTGAGCCCTTGTTTTTTCAGATGTTACGACGATGTATTTTTGGTACAGGCTGGATCTTTTTTCGTAGCGTGATGTTCCGTAGCGGCACCACGTCTATTCTTGTGTACGCGACCTCTCGAACTTTTTCGTGTTGTCCGGAGTCGTCTTCCTTGAGTCAGTGATGTCTTCTTTATTAGAAATCGCTGCTGGGCAAAATGATAAGGCCATTTTGTGTCTAGAAAAAACGATCGCTTTTCATTATGAAGAAATAAAGATGGGTGTCACGAAGTTTACGGTGCACCTCGGAAGTGCTGTAGCTTTTTTCTTCTCTCATACGGAGGAATGTTTTACTAAAAGATATGTGGCTGATTTCGTTGCGGAATCAGCTTAGGATGATAAGGAACATAATTAATTCGGCATAAGTGTCTTTTAGAAGAGCGCTCCAATTGCGCGAGCGTGGTAGTGGGCGCTGTGCGTGAATTCTTAAAATTTTTGAACCATTGGGGTTATTTTTGTGAAACAAGGGGTTCTAAATATACGCCCAGAAATTTTCAGATTTTTCTGGATGGTGGGCCACAATGCGTGCCTGAAAGTAACGTTTACATTAATCCACGTACGAGTGAACCTTTACCTGTGCTTCAAACCAACGCCGTCACGAGAATGCGGTGCAGTTTGCTTGGAGAACGTCTTTCCTTTAACTCGTACTCTCGCATCTGGTCACTGACGCAATACTGGTGTTTAGCTACAGAAGCAAAATGCGCTTTTTCTACGCGGTCCAGTTTTGAGGTGAGAATAGCCAAATGAATCCTAAGTAGCGCTTCTTCCCATGGCATCTTTCTTTCTGTGGCAGATGTGGTCTCAAGTGAAATTAATACACCGAAGCTGCACGTGGGCTATGAGAACCGCCGCAATGGAGGGCTCCGGATTATATTAGACCGAG